>NW_028238783.1:0-335694 GCF_021556685.1 Rattus norvegicus
AAATGGGGTCAGAGCTAAACAAAGAATTCACAGCTGAGTAATGCCGAATGGCTGAGAAACACCTAAAGAAATGTTCAACATCTTTAGTCATAAGGGAAATGCAAATCAAAACAACCCTGAGATTTCACCTCACACCAGTGCGATTGGCTAAGATCAAAAACTCAGGTGACAGCAGATGCTGGCGAGGATGTGGAGAAAGAGGAACACTCCTCCATTGTTGGTGGGATTGCAGACTGTTACAACCATTCTGGAAATCAGTCTGGAGGTTCCTCAGAAAATCAGACATTGAACTACCTGAGGATCCAGCTATACCTCTTTTCGGCATATACAAAAAAGATGCCACAACATATAAAAAAGACACGTGCTCCACTATGTTCATTGCAGCCTTATTTATAATAGGCAGAAGCAGGAAAGAACCCAGATGCCCTTCAACAGAGGAATGGATACAGAAAATGTGGTACATCTACACAATTGAATACTACTCAGCTATCAAAAACAATGACTTTATGAAATTCGTAGGCAAATGGATGGAACTGGAAAATATCATCCTGAGTGAGGTAACCCAATCACAGAAAAACACACATGGTATGCACTCATTGATAAGTGGCTATTAGCCCAAATGCTTGAATTACACTAGATGGACAGAACACATGAAACTCAAGAGAGATGATCAAAATGTGAATGCTTCACTCCTTCTTTAAAAGGAGAACAAGAATGCCCTTGGCAGGGAATAGGGAGGCAAAATTTAGATCAAAGTGAGAAGGAACACCCATTCAGAGCCTGACCCACATGTGGCCCATATGTATACAGCCACCCAAATAGACAAGATAGATGAAGCAAAGAAGTGCATCCAAACAGGATCCGGATGCTGATCTGTCCTGAGAGACACAGCCACAATTCACAAAATTCATATGCAAATGTCAGCAATAAACCACTGAACTGAGAATGCGACCCTTTTTGAAGGGATTGGAGAAAGATGTAGAAGAGAATGAAGGGTTCGAGACGTCATATGAACAACAATGCCAAGCAACCAGAGCTTCCAGGGACTAAGCCACTACCTAAAGACTGTACATGGACTGACCCTGGACTCTGACCTCATAGGTAGCAATTACTATCCTAGTAAGAGCACCAGTGGAAGGGGAAGCCTTTGGTCCTGCTAAGCCTGAACCCCAGTGAAGATGACTGTTGGGGGTAAAGGTGATAATGGGGGAAGGTTTGGTAAGGGAAGACCATATAGAAGGGGAGGGTGAGGCGTTAGGGGGATGTTGGCTCTGAAACTGAGAACGGGAATAATAATCGAAATGTAAATAAGAAATACTCAAGTTAATAAGGATTTAAAAAAAAAAAGATTTAATGCCAGTAATGAAATAGACTTGCTAGCAAGACAGAACAACCAGGATAAGAGCAACTTCCATGTCATTATATAGGCTTCCTTTAGGAGGAATTGCCAACATTGTAGCTGGATTAAATACCTGGATTCAAGGAGTGTTTTTGTATTTCAAGTATTCAGAATAGAAGTAGATCTTCTCACTTTGAATGAAAGTGCATTACCTCAGAGGTAGGGCCATTATTTTATGGTTTTAGATAATTCCAGCTTTAGTCAAGTAGGCAACCAAAAATAGCCATCAAAAGTCTATTTCTTGTCAACTTAAAATTACATCATATATCCTTATGTTGTGAATAATTTGTAAATGAAAATAATAACCAGATTATAATGGTGCCTTGATAAAATAGAATGATCCTACATCCAAATAGAAATGCAATATATATTTTACAATATCATAGATATACTGATGTGATATAATCATCAATTCTACAATCTAAAACACGATACATATTTAGAATCGATGGAAATGTGTTCTACGGCACATTCTTTCAGTATCTCAAATTTGAAACGAATATGAAAACCATTGGTATCGTCTTAATTGGTATTATATTGCATGATGAAGAAATTGATGAAAGAAAACACAAAAATCTATAGAAAAACTTTGTTAACAAAATACAAAGGAATTATTGATTTCAATTATTAATCATTTTTCTACAACTGGTTATGGTTATAAAGACAACCATGTGTAAATACCTTCTTCACTACCCTGTCTTATTTGCTTCACCCATAAGAAGCACCTCATTAGATAACAATCTACATTCCTGATGGATTTGCACCCTTTGTCATTCCGCATGGGTTTAGCTATTTTCTTTGTACATTGAGTATGTGGGCAAATATTTCTCCATCTTTTCCCACATGCATCTGTCTCTGGTTTCTACCTCTTGTCCTGAAAAGTTTTGTGGGAGAGCACACAACTCTCTTCTAGAAAATGAGAGTCAAAATGACCTAGCTGACTGCATATTCTTTACTCTTATTAAACTGCATTCTTGTTTTCCCTTGCATCAGTCAAACAGGATGTGTTTTTTTTTCTTGTATACATTGTCTTTACAATGAAATCTGGTAATTTGCAATTAGAGTTAGTCTATTGAAAATGTTTCTCTCCAAGCCTTGGTCATATTGAATGGTCTTTCAATTTTTACCCTATAATATTGTTAAGCCACAGCATCATCTATTTGAAATCCTAACCAGTTTGAGCAACTTATACATTTCATCATGGACTGTGACCCTGATGTGTGGAGATTTCTTCCAAGAGTGCAACCTGAGTCATTCAACTGGGATCCAAACAAAGAAACTCAACTCAGCGGTTGAGGCCCCTGTGATACCCTGGTCTAAATTTCCTACAGAAATTGTGAGCTAATTACTCACTTCCAGAAGCAATACTGGGTATAGGATATCCTTGGACTTGAACTTTGAAGAAGGAGATAGAAATTGTTCAATTGGCACAGAGCTATATACAGACCAACAGTTAGGGTAACATCATTTCTTAGAACGATTTGTGTTATGTATAACCTACTTAGTCATAAAGGAAATGCAAATCAAAACAACCATGAGTTTCCACCTCACATCAGTCAGAATTGCTAAGATCAAAAACTCAGGTGACAGCAGATGCTGGCAAGGATATGGTGAAAGAGAAACACTCCTCCATTGTTGTTGGGATTGCAAACTGGTACAACCTCCCTGAAAATCAGTCCTGAGTTTCCTCAAAAATTGGTCATTGCAGTTGCTGAAGACCCAGCTATACCTCCCCTGAGCTTATACCCAAAAGATGCTCCAACATACAACAAAGACACATGTTACACTATGTTCATAGCAGCCTTATTCATAATATCCAGAAGCTGGAATTAACCCAGATGTCCTTCATCAGAAGAATGGATACAGAAAATGGCCTATATTTACACAATGGATTAGTACTCATTTATCAAAAATAATGAGTTCATGAAATTCATAGGCAAATGGATGAACCTAAAAAAATATCATCCTGAGGGTGGTTACCCAATAACAGAAAAACAAAGTATGCACTCATTTTTAATTGGATATCAGTGCAAATGCTCAAGTTACCTATGATCCAATGCACAGACCACATGATACTCAAGAAGGAGGACCAAAATGCAGATTATTCACTCCTCCCTTAAAAGGGTAAATAAAATATCCATAAGAGGGGTAGGGAGAGATTGTTCATAGGAGACTGAAGGAATGGCCATTCAGAGTCTGCTGGACATGTGTCACACACCCAACCACACACACACACATATGCAACAAAACTATTTTGGATAAAATAGGCTTTCAGAGATTATCATTTGAAGTAGGTACACAATATTTACACAGGGACCTAAGAGAATTCAGCTGAAGGACATTATTGTTTTCTGGCTGTGCTGAGAGCTGAAAACCAGTTGGTAAGGGTGCCTACACACTTGAAAGCAGAGATAAGACCAACTTTTATGCTCCAAGTTACCTGTCATTTGGACTCAAAGACACAATGAGAAGATCAAATGTTACAATTAGAAGTATAAAAGAGAGTGAAGACTCCCAACTTAAAGGGCCAGTAAATATCTTTAAAAAATTATCGAAGAAATCTTCCCCAACCTAAAGACAGAGATGCCGAAAAACATGCCAGAAGCCAACAGAGCTGTAAATAGATTTACCAGAAAAGAAATTCCTCACATCACATGATAGTCAAAACACCAAATGCACAAAATAAAGAAAGAAGTTTAAAGGCAATAAGGGACAAAGTCAAGTAACATATAAAGTCAGACCTATGAGAATTACACAAGGTTTCTCACCAGATACTATGAAAGTCAGAAGATCCTGGAATACTCTAGACCATAAAAGAACACAAAAGCCATTCCAGTGTACTATAGCCAGGAAAATTCTCAATTAACACATATGGAATTACGAAGATATTCCATGACAGAACGAAATTTATACAGTATCTTTCTACAAATCCAGCCCAACGAAAGATAATAGGTAGAAAACTCTAACACAAGGAGGGAAACTACATCCTAGAAAAAGCAACAAACTAATCTTGCAATGAAACCAAAAGAAAAGAGACACACAAACATGACTCTTCCTCTAACAACAAAAATGACAGAAGCAACAATCACTATTCCTTAATATCTTTTAACAAAATGGAGTGAATTCCCCCATAGAAAGACATAGACTAAATGAATGGATACATAAAGAGGACCCAGTATTTTGTTGAATGTAGAAAACACAACTCAGAGACAAAGACAGACACTACCTGAGAGTATTAGGCTAGAAAACAAATTTTGAAGCAAATGGTCTGATAGAAGGAAGCTGGATTTGCCATTCTACTATGGAATATAATCGACTATCAACCAAAAGTTTTCGAAACAGGTGAGGAAGGAAATTTCATATTTATCAAAAGATTATCCCACCAATAGTAACTGTCAATCCTAAATATGTATGCTCCATATACATGGACACCTCCATTCCTAAAAGATACCTTACTAAAGCTCAAAGCACCCATTTGCTCCTCACATAATAATAGTGGGAGATTTCAACACCACAATCTCATCAATGGACTGATCAGGGAAACAAAAATTAAACCAAGATCTAGACAAACTAACAGAAGTTGTGAACAAAATGGACATTACAGATATTTATAGAATATTTAATCCTAAAACAAAATAATATATTCTTCCCAGCATCTCATAGTATTTTCTCCAAAATTGATCATATATCAAGTCACAAAACAGGACTCAACAGATCGAAGAAGACTGAAATAAGTCCATGCATCCTATCAAACCGTGACAAACTAAGGCTGGTCTTAAATATCCACAAAAACATCAGTGAGCCCACACATAACTGTAACTTGAACAGTGCTCTACTCAAAGATAACTTGTCAAGCAAGAAATAAAGAAAGATTAAAGACTTTTAAGAATTTAATACAAGTGATTGCACAACATACATATGCTGTACTCAACAATAAAAGAACTTCTGGGGGAATCACCATTCCTTACCTCAAGCAGTATTACAGGGCAATAGTGATTAAAAAGCAAAGAACAATGACAAAAAAGTTGTATTTGTACAGATTCCTGGGAATGTTGATAAGTGGAATAGAATTGAAGACACCAACACAAACACACACATAAATGGTCACTTGATATTTAATAAAGAGGCTAAAACCATCCAATGAAAAACGATAGGATTTTCAACAAGTGGAGGGCAGCATGTAGAAGTATGCAAATCGATTCATTTTTATTGCCCTATACAAAGCTTAAGTATGAGTGGATCAAAGACCTCTACATCAAACCCAATAAACTGAAACTTATAGAAGAAAAAGTAGAGAAGAGTCTTGATCACATGGGCACTGGGAAAATTTTCCTGAACCAAACACCACTGGTTTGTACTGTAAGATCAAGAATCAGAAACGAGACTTCATAAAACTACAAAGCTTCTGTAAGTCAAAGGACACTGTTATTAGGACAAAACAGCAACCAAATGATTGGGAAAAGATCTTTTTCAATCCTACACCTGATACAGAGCTAATATCGAAAAATATACAAAGAACTCAAGAAGTTAGACACCAGAGAGCCATACAATCCTATGAAAAATGGGGTACAGAGCTAAACAGAGAATTCTCAACTAAGGAATAACAAATAGCTGAGAAGTATGTCAAGAAATGCTCAACATCCTTAGTCATCAAGGAAATAAAAATAAAAACACTCCTGAGGTTCCACCTCACACCAGTCAGAATGGCTAAGATCAAAAACTCAGGTGACAACAGATGTTGGTGAGGTTATGGAGAAAGAAATACACTGTTCCATTATTGGAGGGATTGCAAACCTGTACGATAACTCTGGAAATCATTCTGAAGTTTCCTGGGAAAATTGGATAATGCCCTAACTGAGGACCCAGCTCTACCTGTACTCTGCATAGACCCAAAAGATGGTGCAACATTCAACAAAGACTCATGCAACACTATGCTCATAGCAGTATTATTTATAGTAGCCAGGAACTGGAAAGAATCCAGATGGTCTTCAACTGATGAATGGATACATAAAATGTGATACATCTGTACAATGTTCTACTACTCCGCATTAAAAACAATGAATTCATGAAACTCATAGGCAAATGGATTGACCTAGAAAGCGTCACCCTGAGTGAGGTAACCCAATCACAGAAAAGGTCACATAGTATGCACTCTCTGATAAGTGGATTTTAGCCCAAAAGTTCGAATTCCTCAAGATATAATCCACAGACCACATGATGTTCAAGAAGAATAATCAAAGTATGGAAGCTTCACTCCTTCTTAAAAGGGGGAACAAAAAACATTCACAGGAGGGTATGTGGAGGCACAGGTAGAAGCAGAGACTGAAGGAATTCATGCCCCACCTGTGCCCATATACATTTATACAGTCACCAAATTATATAAGATTGTTGAAGTTAAGAAGTGCATGCTGACTGGAACTGGATATAGCTGTCTCCTGAGAGACACAGCCAGAAGAGGTCAAATTCATATTTGAATGCTAGCAGCAAAACATTAATCTGACATTGGAACACC
Organism: Rattus norvegicus; assembly: GCF_021556685.1. NCBI lineage: Eukaryota > Metazoa > Chordata > Mammalia > Rodentia > Muridae > Rattus > Rattus norvegicus. The sequence goes on from NW_028238783.1 coordinate 6,912, forward strand.
TGTTGGAGGAATTACAGAAGCGATTGAAAGACCTGAAGGGGCTTGCAGCCTCATAGGACAGCAATGCCCAACAACGATAGGTCCCAGGGAGTAAAGCATCACCCAAAGTATATACAAGGATTGACTCATGGCTGTAGATGTATATGTAGCACAGGATGGCCTTTTTGGGCACAAAGGGGAGGAAAAACTCTTAGTCCTTCCAAATTTGGACTCCCAGTGTAAGGAAGGTCAGAAAGACTAGACGGGTGGATGATGTGGATGGGAACTCCATTATCGAAGAAGGGGAGGGAGAGCAGATAGATGTCTTATGAGTAGGAAACCAAGAAAGGGTATATTTGAAATTTAAATTAAAAAATCAAATAAATGAAAAGAGGATACTCAGATTCCTTTGAATAGGTGGAAGCATATCTAATTTCCTTGTGTGCAGGAGAGGAATTGTTGCTGTCCCTCTAGGAAAATGTAATAGATTTTTGATGTTCTAAAGTAGAAGGGTGAAAAAGGATCTCCCCTAGACTGTATGGAATGTGCATAGCTTCTCTTCCTCTTATGTCTGGAGCACTACTGAGCAGAAGTTGAAGGTTGATTGATACCTTGAAAATTATAGAACATTCCAGCCAAACACTACTTCAGCAACTCCAAACTGGAAATCACAGTAAAGAATACACATTTGAATGTCCATGGTAGGCAGTCAACAGTCTTAGAAGTCTTGTACAAGGCTCTAATGGAGTAGTGTTGGGTTCAGTGTCTTATTCAAATATATGTCCATCTACACATTCCTCTGCATGTGAAAGGACACCTCTGTGTAAGGGAACACAATGAAGACAGTAGTCGGATTTGTGCTTGCTTTTAGACTCTTGTTTGAGAACTCAGTCCAGATTTCTCTGAGATCTCTTCGGTCAGAACAGTGTTTCCCAGGACAATAAACTTAGAAATTTAAGAGAGGAAATACATTTGGCATATGGGGAATCTGTGGTAATTCCTTGGCCTCCTGGAGTCTTCTTAATTGTATAAGTCTAAATCTTACTGGGTAAGATGGTGGAGGTAGGGAACTTGAACAGAAGTAGGACTGTTGTGTCAGTCCTCAAAAAGGTAATATGCAAGACTTCATGGGAAAAATTTGTTATTGCACCGTGGACATCACCGGGATTTCTGAGAAAATGTGCAAAGGAGATATTCTATACCTGTTTGTTAGAACTGTAAAATCTCTGTAAAATTATTTTAAAATAATAAGAAAGACCATTTCATGCTGGAGAAAATGTAAGTACCTCGTGGAGCAGAGGAAGATCCAGTATTGCTTGATCAGCTTCCTATTCTTTATCAGTATTTAGAATGTCCATATATTTTCATGCCATTTGAAAGTCCAGGTAGTAATTCTTGCATCAGTCCTATAGGTTGCATTTTATTCCAACAGTTGTCTTTGGGCTTTGAAGACTTTTGTCAGACAAGAAAAGATCAAAACCCCTTTCTTCCATGGAGGAATGTCTCAGAATACCTTTAGCAGGAAGAAGTTTGTATGTAGTCCTAGACAGTTGGGATGTAGCAGGCTCACAAAATCAAGAGAAGAAGTGCTGAAGATGGCCAATAGAGAGTGCAGGCATGAGTACCCCTTGGGCAAAAGAAGATATTTCAGGCCAATGTTGTCCTTTGGTGAAAGTGTTCTTGCCCACTATACAGAGAAAAAACTTGAAATACTTTGAGTAGTTGTGGAGTGTTGATACTCCCATAGGGAAAAGGAGAGACACTGAATCTCTTCTTTGAAATGATGACATTTACAGACCCCATGGACAGAAGATGTGAATTTGAGAACAACTGGAGCAAAAGGTATCATTCTGATGTCCTTCCTAGAGGAAGTTTTGAATATGAGACACAGTTAAGTGTAAATTTTGTGCCATCTTTCACCAAAAGTAGAATGGTTCAGAATCATTCTTTGTCAAATAGGTTAGCTACTGAGGACCTTTTTGACTAGAAGTGGAGTTTTAGACCTGGGTGCCAGAGATGATCTCAGGAACTGTCAGTCTTATAAGACAGATAGCAGACACTTATATACAGAATATACATTTGATATATAGTGGACATAAATTGGTGATTTAAAGTAATGATGTTTAAGAGTAGAATATTAAAGAAGACGTAGAATCTGCTTAAAGTGACAAACCTATTTTAGGATCAGGGAGTTTTCAAGCCTAAATTGAGCAGGAAAGCTAGGGCTACTTTACATATTCACATCTTCAATTACACCATGGTAGGCTCTAACCGGGGTCCAAGCATTAGTATTATTCAGCAGTCATGATTTTCAGTCTCTAAGTCCTCTTGAAGCTAATCATCAACGACATGGGTATAAGCATGAAGGATGGTATATAGGAGAGATAATGAAAGTTTCACGATTTGCTAACACAGATCATAATTAGGTGAAGTACCTTTGGCCAAACCTATATTTATTTAGTGGCCATTATTAGATGAACATGATCTAAAGCTCCCTATTAGAGGGTTATACTTGATCTAAAGCTCCCTATTAGAAGATTGAGTATGCTCTAAGGACTCTTTAATCTTGGTCCTCTTGGGCAAAAAAAAAAAAAATCTGAGATCTCAATAGTAAACTCCAGTCCTTCTTATAACAGATCTTATACAGAAGGGGATGGTGTAAAGTATTATTTGTCAAAAAATAAAGACCTGAAGGCCACCAATCAAAGTGAAGTGCTGATTCCCCTTCATCTAAAGGGGATGGTGTTGAGATGGCTAGGAAATAGGTGCAGTTTTAGTAACCTGTGTTCATAACTGCAACTTATGGAGTCATCCTGAACTGCTTTGCTAAACAAGAAAGTGCCTGGCCATTTTTAACCAATTACAAAGATCTAGTCACCTAACTGTGAAGAAGGTAAAATTCTAGCTCACCTTTGGTGGTGGGAAAACAGTATGGTATTGCTTAATTTTCTTCCGATTATTCTTTCCAGTTTCCATTAGCATGCTCTTCCATCAGGGTAAGTGATTATCTGAACTCTGATGCTCCATCGATATATATATATATATATATATATATATATATATATATATGATGTATAAATGTATATATATCATATGTGTATAAATAAGATGTATAAATGTATACATATGATGTATATATATTATGTATAATGTGTGTGTATATATATATATATATGTGTGTGTGTGTGTGTGTGTGTGTGTGATGTATATATGTGCATATGATATATATAAGTATAAGTGTACATGTGTACACATCCATAAATGAGAGATGGAAAAATTGCATTTCTGACAACCATCTGTAGTAAGATTGCATATATGTTAATTTTAGCTTTCTATACTCTGCCCTCTGATCTACAACAAGTATCTTATGATGTCCCACTGCGAAATCGCAATCAGGATTGCCTGGTAATCTTGGTCAAGATTGGCACTTAAGTAAAATGAGTTTAAATCAGGTATAAGATGTCCTTGTAATTAAGTGATGCTCTTGGGACTTCCAGAGCTAGAGGCTACAACTGAAACTCCTCACAAGTATAGATGGAATCAATGAGACTTGCCCTTAGGAGCCAAACCTGACATATCTCGTGAGCATCATTCCATAGCATATACACCCTTGGCCATGAACTGACTGCCTATAGTTTTTGTGGTTGAAGGTCCCATTTTGTACTACATTGAACTGCATGTTATTGAATCTGATTCTGGCTTCTACAGAGGTATGCCATGAGACCATGGGGCCTCTTTAGTCAGAAGTGAAGTGACTTCTGCCCACTTTCAAATAATCAAAATTTGGGGGTCTTTCCTTTATATGAGTACTTGAGAAGACATAAGGCAACCAGGGAATGAGTAGAGTAGGCTCAGTTGTAGGAGGGAGGTCTGACATTCTGTTCAATGACTTAGGTAACTGAGGGAAAAAGGAAGATCTCGACGCCTTTAAGAAAGAGAAAACTTTGAGATCTGATTGTGCAATGGTATGTGTTAGAAAACCCTTGGAGTTGGGGTTGGTAGCATGAAACATCCTGTGACACATGGATGTCATTGTAACCTGATTTGGTGAAGGATTTTCTCCAACAATGCCCTTCAATTTCTATACTTCTTTAGTTGGTAGAAATTTTACATCGTGTATTAAATCTGGGGAAGTTTAGGTAACAACCCAAGCCTTTTTTAAACAGCTTGGATGACTGTCTCTGGATCTGTTGCTCATTCAGTTTGTATTAATATGTCCATATATGGGTAGCAACAAAGGGTGCTCTTGATTTCTAGTGATTGGCTTGATTGGAATCAATCAATGATTCTATATATAGGACCTGGGACCTCAAACCCGATGGAAGAAGATATTTCCCTATCCACCATGGTAAAAGGTAAAAAGCCTTGATTCTCTATTATTTAGAGTATATCCATGTGAGGTAATTCAAAGTCATGAGGGACTGCTTTAGAATACAAGCTTTGGCACACTATTATTTGAAAAAGCATGTCTCATGTCACCTTGTGAATAAAGCAATGTGTGAGTTTCATTTGGTCAAAGGCAGTGTACACCATCAAGAGGTGAGCAAGATCCAAGGCCACACTGATGGGGAAGGAGTCACATCATCGTTCAGGGTAGTTCTCAGGGCCTTTTCAAAGAGGAATGAGTCTAGGATGTATCTCAGAACAGGAGATTTCTGAGAACAGATTTACAGAATGGGAAGTTCTGAGAAGATCTTTAGCTAAAGTGAAATCCTGAATGTATTGGTTCACAATGTGGAGTACCCTAGTCATATTTTGAAGAAAAGAATTATCAACTTCACCCATGGTCAGCAGGGGAAGGTTATCGGCTACACTGGGCCTTGAGGAATGTTCTGACTCTGTTTCAGTAACTTCTAAGTATGTTCCCTGTATGTATACATATATATCTTTTAGTCCAGGCAATGGTCACAACAAAAGTATAAGTGGTTCAGGAAGCGGTGATGTTTCTTCAAGGATGTGTTCAGCTGCAAACATATGTGAATAAAATATAGGAATATTTTGATGACCTACTTTAAGGCACATGGTATAAGAGTCAATTTAGCTTTGTGTCTTCTGAACTAGGATTTAGAAGCAGAGAAATATAAGATACCATTGTTTGCATATGTGTTGTATGAATACATTGAATAAAGAGGTTAGTTTTAAGCAAACTTTCTTTATAGGGGTGTTGAGTGGCATGGGCCGAAGGGCAGCTCTAGTAATTCTTTAGTTCCACAGGTACTCCAAAATTCACATAGTACACAGGGAGGAGTTCTGAGACAATTGATGTGCACTGAGAATAATTTTTAGAGCCCTTTCAATAGAATTTCATTTCCCTAGCCCCCATTCGCAGAAGCTGAGGGTCTAAAATCGACTTAGTGGATTGAAGTAGACAATTGGCCCACAATCCTACTGGAAAGACAACGAATGCTAGATGGTCTTTCATGTAGGATGCGAGGTATAACACTCCCTAGATCTGGCAGACCTTTAAGGAGAAAAGACAACACCACTTGATGGGTATAGGAAAATAAAAGGCCCATGTAAGGCTTCAAACAGGTTTTAAGCCCCTTTATCATAAAGGGTCTAGGGCAATGCTATACTTAGGCGAGTACTGACATGCTCTACAATATAATCAGAAGGAGTAAGTTAACACTGGGTAAAGTGAACCCCATGTAAGAGAGGAAAACTCTAAAGCCCTATTGAAAATGAAGAGAAACTTCTTCAGGCATAGTGTATATAGGTGTCATACACACTTCTGTCAAGAGAAAAGCTTCCTGGTACCTTATACAGTGGATAAAGTTTCCAGCCGTAATCATAAGTTTCAAATTCTCATTCAGAGGTTTATATATTCATAATTTCTGTTAATGCAGGAGAGAAAAGACAGGAACATATTTCTTCTGCCAAAGGCTTTGGATAATTTTTTCTGGCTAGGTTAATTCTTCTGGTTTGTTCAGCTGTTAAGATCTAAGCAGAAATGTTGAAATTATTACATTTTTATTGATTTGTCTTATTGCAGTTTGCAAGGGTTATATACTCTGATTCTAAACTACGACTCTGGGACTTCAAACCGGAGTGGAGCAGAGTCATTGGATTATAGAAGGAGTCACTTTTGAAAATATGTTTAATCAGTTAGGGATACGACTACTTTGTTGGAAAGTCAAGGACCCATTATTCAGAGAGAACATTTTAGGAGGATTGGGAAGAGTGAGAAGGTCACAGCATCCTTCAGGCAAAGGTTTACCTTGGGTACTGGAAGAAGGCAGTCAAGTGCAACTGTTTTCACAGTCCAGAATAACTATGTGTCGGGGTACTCTGAGGCGTGCTGGCCAGAAATTAGGGAATTTGCTCTTACATATTGGGTGGTAATCTCTGGATTTATGTTTTGCACAAGCTGTTCAGAAGCAGGATAATCATCGACAACAAAGATGAAACTGCTCCATTTTATGTGAAAAACCTTAAAGGCAGAACTTAGGTTAGGGCTCAGATTTGCCCTGACATGTCTGAGGACATCATGTCCACGTGGTCTTCCATTCCTTCAAACATTTATCTATGCCTGGCCACCCAGGTAAGAAAGGAAACATTAAGACCTCTTAGAAGAATAGAACTGAGATCCTATGGATCAGAAGAAACCATTGTCAGGGGATATTAATTTAAAGTTTCCTTAAGAAAAAAAAAACTGTGTGAGATTTCATTTCATTTGATTCTCTGTATGTTCTTCATCAAAATAATTTGTATTAAGCCCCTTTCAACTTACAGGGTATGTCTAGATTTTCTTATTCAAAGAAAGTAGAATATATTCATCTTACTTTGCAGAATATGTTTTTCAGGGGCTCTTCATTGCATCCCAATTGAAACCCAAGTTTACCTTGAACTGAAGGAGAAACCTGGGAAAAATTAGGAAACATATCTGTGGCACAGTCCATAATATCAGGAACTAGTGTGGGTTTCCTCACCCTAAATTAATATCTAAACCTACTTTGGACAAACTAGAATGATCTGAAGTAATCTTTCCTTCAGGGATAACACATGATGCCTCCTTAATCAAAAAAAGAATGGATGAGTACCACCAAGTAAAGATGAGTTGCTGTTGTCCCTGTGACAGGAGAATTGATTAGAGTATTCATATTCCCCTTGTATTTGAGAAAAAATTAAATTGCTTACAATAGCTCAGGAGGTCCTAGCATTGCATCATCTTCTAATGATACCTCACAGTCTAGCATATCCACATCTTTAGCTGAATATGCAAGAGCCTGAATATAGATTACATGATTCATGAAAAGTTGAGGTGTCCTAAGCATGATTGCCCCCTAAAAGTATATTCAACCAAAACGAAATGAGCACCAGACTGATGACTTCACAACATATCATGTGACTTTACTCAAGGAAGTAGCATAAGATTCCAGGATTTGCTCCCTCCTTTTGGATTTCAGTGAACCTTCACCAGAGGGATCAATGCTCCTTGGTCCGAGGTAAAATATCCCATGGGCCCCAAGCAGAAGGGATGGTTCTGAGAGACCATTTTGTCAAATGGGTAACTCTAAGGCCTATAAAAATATCAATGTTTTTGAAAGGAGAAAAGTCTTAATCCGGTTTGATAGTAGGGGACTATCCATGATTACCTTCTATAAAAAACAATGATCCCATCACTCCAGGCCTCTACATTTTCAGAGAACTCCAGAAAATTCTTATCTCCAAGGACTCCACTACAGATGTGACAGCAATCTGAGGTTTATTCTGAAATCTTGTGTGAAGTCACTGTCTCTAATCCTTTTTTAAACTTACTATTAGCAGCACAGGTATGGGTGTGAGGGATATTGACCTTTCTGGTGAGTATCTTAGATAAGTGGCCTTGGATCCAGGGTGGAACTTTTATTCATTGGCCATGGGACGTCAATCCATTGTTCTTGGAGATTTTTTGGTGGTCAAAGTTGTATTGGCTATGCAATAAGGTTTGAGGAACAAGTTCTGGTCTTTATTAGTTGAATGGTATACCTGAGTCAGCCACGAACAAAGTGAGAGTCTCCTATGGATTCTTGTTCACAAGGATTCAGTCTCAGGTACACTACAGCAGAGGCTGACTGTTTGAGACACTCCTCAGTCACAAGGTCAATTCTAGATTTCGTTCCATCAGATAGCTATGTCTCTGACCCCTCCATTGCAGACAGAGGAAGAATAAAGTGTTTCTATTCCAGGGCAGTTGATTTCTAGTGTATGTCGTTTCAGGGGCATTTGAGTCCTTTGATGTTTAATGATATCAGAGACAAATGATTGGATTTGTCTATTATTTTTCTTGTTAGATGTCGAATTATGTTTCTGTGGCTACCTACATTATCTTCTTTTGTGTTTTAAAAGTAGATTGTGTTCTTTCTTTTTCTGGGTGTAGTTTCCTGCCTTGTACTGGAATTTTCCACCTTTCATCTTTTGTAGGACTGGATTTGTGGAAAGATATTGTGTAAATTTGCTCTTGTCATGGCATATCTTGGAATCTCCATCTATGGTAGTTGAGAGGTTTTATAGCAGCCTGGGATGACATTTTTGTTCATTTATGATCTGTGTGATATATGCCCAGGACCTGATAGCTTTCATAGTCTATTTTAAGAAGTGTGGAATACTGATTGGTCTCCCTTTTTATGTAACTCAACCTTTTTTCCCTTACTGGTTTTAATATTTTTTCTTTGTTTTGTGTACTTTATATTTTAACTATTATGTGATGGAAGAAATTTATTTTCTGCTCCAAATTTTTGGGAGTTCTCTTTGAATTTTGTACGTGTAAGGTTGTCTCTTTCTTTAGGTTAGGGAAGGTTTCTACTATAATTTTGTTGAAGATATTTACTGACCCTTCAAAGTGGGAGTCTTCATTCTCTACTATACCTATTATCCTTAGGTTTTATCTTGTCATTTTGTCTGGGATTTTCCGGATGTTTTGGGTTAGGAGTTTTTTGTGTACCAAGAACTGTGGATCAGGTTCAGCTATATGGAATAGATAGAAACAAAAGTATGCTGTAACAGACTACACCTCCATTCGTGGGTTCTGAGCACTCCAGGAAGTTACCTCTGAGAAGAAGAAGTCTCTCCCGTGCTCTTGAGTGTGTCAGCACTCCTGGAAGTCCATCTATTTCCTCATGGGATCTCATTCTTTCATGTCAAATATATTGCCAGATGAGATAATTGCTCAGTGCACACAGTATTGTGTTGAATATGACACAGACTATCTGTGACAAATTAAAATATATAGGCAATGTCAACTAGGTCATTGAATTGTAATATATTGAAGAATTCACATAATTACTACATGTTGGACTAACCAATGAATGGGATGCATATTTATTAAAATGAAGAATAGTATAAAGTTTATTTTTGAAACTTACTGAATCATGTAATAAATAATAAGTCTCCATTACTGTATCAGGTCCATAATAGTGGTATAGATTAGGAATGAATAAAATGTATTATGAACTTTCTTTTATAAAAATTGCATTATAGTTCAAGAAAAAGAAAGAAATGAATCCATAAATCAGTCTGTTACAGTTGATAGTATGCAAGTACTTGAAGAATCTATTTTAAAAATATGGTCATGGAGATTGTCATAAGGAAGTGACATTTAAGTTAGATTAGATGAAATATAGTTGATCTATATTTTGGGCAAAATCACAGTAAATAGAAGGATGATAAAAGGACAAAGAGCTTGACATTTCCAAAAAGTAAATATGATAGTAGTTTGTATTGACTAAGAGATAGAAGAGCGGTCCAAATAAAGCTGAAGCTTAGGCAATGTCTCATATGGGAATATAGGAACAGTATTAGACATATAATTTTTATTTACTGTAAATGTCTTAGAAATCATTGAACAGTTTTAAATAAGTTTGTTTAACTCACAATGTATATAGAAGGGACTCTGGTTACTTATGTATTATGAGATGATACAGAGAATAATTTTAAGGATGTTTTTGAAGTCTATCTGGAAGTACTGTCAGTGATAATGAAAAAGAGTCATATCAGAGAGCTATGTTGGAAATTGTTGTGTTTGGTAGAAGAATGAGTGTGGTGTGGGCAGGAAGAAAAGAAACCCAATGTCTTTTTTTGAGCAAAAGAAAAGATGTTGGTGTTATTTACTCTGATGTGGAATATTTCATGGTAAGTGGATTTAGGAGAATTATAAAGGAATTTATTTTAGCCCCTTGAAGATGCTTGAAAGAACCTCTAACTCACTAGACATTCCTACTTACTGTTCATTGTTTGGTGATTTAATCCATTACTAAGACCATTATTAGCTGTTATATAACAAAACTCACTTTAATATCTGTATTTTTTAAGTTATAAATGGGAGTACTTATTTAATGAAGAGCAAACCTATGATTATATTACATGCTTATTTAGTATATTCAGACAAATTATTTGCCCATATACTTACTACAAACATTTTGTATTGCAATTATAATTTAATCCAATTTAATTGGTGCTGACACACTCTTTGATTAGAATTTAATAGCTCATGAATGTGAATTTCACAGAAAGAAGTCATTTTTCAGATTTTGTAAATTTACAAACCCTAGAAGAGTAAAAACATGTGATAAATTCTAGCTCTTCTACTTTTAATCTTTAGTATTTTAGTGTGTTATGATATACATGCAAAAATTCCTAATCCAGATGATTTTAACTATAATATCCAGTACTATTAAACATATCAACAGTATTTTACAAATATGAATAATCTATGCTTTCAGAAAATTTTCATCAAAGGAGCAAGAAATTCTTCATAACTTCAACACAACATGGCCTTTGGGAACAGAATAAAACACAAATAAGGAAAGGCGGAAAATGATTGACACATGCACTGTACTTGGTTTGAAATTTAACAATCATGCTAGTTATAGGATACAGCTTTGAAATTAGAGTCAATGAGAGTTTGAAAAATACTGAGGAAGAGTAGGTAAATTGAATTCTTGCTACATGAAAGAAAACACTGGATCTGAAGGTAAGGTACATTTTAGATGATGACACTCGTCTTCTGCCACTATTTATTCAATGCTTTTGTATTTGTTACTATATTATGTTCCAAAAACATACAAATGATTCTAGTTGTTCTTAATTAATGAACATGCAGATCAGCTGATTTAATATTCCACATTATCTTAATATTCTTCTGTATCTTTCAATATTAAAATAATAGAGAATTATTTTGATTAGAGTAAAATTTTATTTTTTTATCATATGAGAGAAGAAATTATTAACCAAGAATGGATATTTGATATTTTCTAAAAGATGTTAATAGAGGTTGAAACCGTATATATAAGATCAACCATTTATACCTTCTCCAAATGAAACTCATTGAAATGTCAGTACACATATAGTACGTATATGGAGTGATATATAGGAATAAAAACATCCCCTATGCATCCAGAATCATCTATTATCCCCATGATGAAAGCCAATATTAGGAAGAGAAGATGGTAGAGCCACTTTGCAGGAAAATCAGCTTCATTCAAAATGAAGATTGAGCTGGGAATTGATTTGACTAAGTGTAGTTAAGAATAATGTAAATGCCCAAAAATTGTAACCTCACTTGGTGGTATGTCCTTGTTGCAGGAGGTATGTTGTTCGGGGTAGGCTTTGAAGTTTCAAAGGATTGAAGCTATTTCAATCTAGTTTTCTCCACATTCCGCTTATGGTCAGCAACCTCTGCCTGTATATCTTTGCTCTGATATCATCAATCACTGACTCTGATATTCTGGTTTATAAGCCCAAATAAAGTATTTCTTTTATAAGGAAATAATAATATAAATGAGTTTAATGTTATGAGAAGCAGACCTTGTTTACCTGATATGGTTGCCTTTTCCTTTCTTAGCTTGGGCCGTCACACTTCTGCTATGTTGAATGAGACATCTCCATATTCTCTACTCTCACTTACTGCAGTTTGTCATTTGGCCCTCAGGACCTCCTTATACCTGGTGCTGTATTTTTGTTCTTGGAAGTTAGAAAGTTTGGATTTCCTGACTTTGGAGGCAGGGTTAAAAGTAAATGGGAAGTGAGTGACATACATACCACAACTCTTCTATTTTAGTCCTTCAATGGGGGATATTAGAGGATGGGATTACTGAGGTGAGCAGAAAGGAAAGGTGCTGCTTTATTTGAAATGTTTTCTTACCTCATTCTGTGTCCCTGTAAAGATCCAGCCTTATCTCTCAGGCCTGGCCATGTTCCTGTCACTGCTCACCTGCCTATCTCTTGCAGCTCTTAATTCTAATTCCTGCTTCCCACTCTACGTTTCATCTTGACCAGATGTAGTGCATTTTTCAGTGTTCCTGCTCTGAAATGTACACAAGTTCTTTTACTTTTGTTTTATTTTCAAACTTTCAATGTTTATGTTCTTTTTCGTTTTACCTCTTTTATGGAAGCCTTAGAGGAGAATCATTCATGGATGTCTCTTTTGATTGGAATGAGAAAATAATGAAAAAATCTTTTTTTTTAATTACAGGACATTTTCAGTTTTTCTCTTCCATATATGTGCCATGCTAGTTTTTCTCCCTGTCTTGTCCTTAGTCCTTTCCTCCCCTTGCTACTTGGATACTGCCTCTTAGGACTTACTGCAGAACCATAATTGCTGGCATACACAAGCAAGGTGTTGATTCTTCATCACTTTTCTAACCTTTTTCTGCTTCTCTCTTGAGCTGTTTGAATTAATTTGGATCACTCTACTCAATAGTACAGTGCTATAGTGCTTGGGCCATGAAAATATCTGTTATTGTTGCCTTGTCATAGTTTTACAGCTCAGGGTTGGCCTAGTTACACTTTGGAATCTTAGTCCAAGAAGTTTGAGAACTTTAATAAAACCGTGTCAGGAGCTAAAAATACTTTTAAATGATTTCTTAATACATGACGCCTAGAAAACCCTTTCATAAATCATGGACAAAGCAGTCTGAGATTCTTGTTTCTGTAAAGTACTTGAAAAATATGAAAGGGAGAAAGGCCATGGCTCACTCACTCTTGTCTTTAGATGGGGCGCTCAAATATGACTTTAGTTTTCCTGCGATTTCTGGTTGGAACATAAACATGTCTTTGGTAGTTTGCATCACCGGATTGCTTATATTAATTCCTCCTTTTGCTATTGTTTTGGGTTCTGTCTTCATTGTTTCCAATAGGACCACAACTCCACACTCTGTGTAGATAAAAGGTGGGTCCAGTCCAGCTGTTATTGTTCTGGCACACAAACCACTTTTTGGGAACAAATGTTCACCATTGTATAGTTGACAGTGGTTTGAAATTCTTTCCTTGTCCTCACAACATTCCTCTTCTCATCTTCTTCAATTAATTGTATTGACCTCCCTGTAATACTATTATGTATCTGTGTGTATGGAAGAAAGTTTTTCTTTAAATATTCTGTGGTTTGTGGGTTTATTCTTCCATCAACTATTCCCAACAGCACATGACCTCAGGTCATTACTGGGAATTATTGTATGCTGGGAACATTGGGGGAGGATAGTGTGAAATTCATCACTGTCCTTTGTTTCAGAGATTTTTATTTTTTAATAAGTAACCCATATTATACAAATATCTAACTAACTCTTGTGTTCCCCTTCCTGTAAGGCTGCTGGTGTAAATAAATTGCATTTTTTCATTGATAAACAATAATAAAATCACATAAAGACAAAAACATACTTAAAGACAGAAAATATTCACAAAGGAAAATCCATTTAAAATGGAGATAACATATAAACAAAATGAGATCAAAAGATCCATTCAGGAACCATGATATTAAAATGTAATTATCAAACTACAAATTTGTAAGATGAGATAATAATAATATATATTTAAGAAAAGATGAAAACCATTAAATGCACAGTGTGCCCAAAATGCTCACTCAAAATGTAGAATATATCCAAGAATGGAATGGAGCTCTCTCTCTTGCTACTATAGAGGCAAAATGGAAGGATTACTACTAGGCTAAACCCAACCTAGATTTCATAGTGCCAAACTATCAAGAAAGCTGGTGTTTCAAAAATACCACTTTAAGCAAATATTGATAATAAAAACAAATATAAAAATAAGAAAGTATTGAAGACCAGCACTACTCCATGATAATCTGATAGGGTGCATGGGATTATTTCAGTATTCTGGTATCTATAGGGACCTGTTTAGTGACAGAGTATATGGTAAGTTTGGAGAAGTTACTTTTAGGTGCAAAAAAAAAAGGTATATTCTGTAGTTTAGGATGAAATGTTCTTTAAATATCTGCTAAATCCATTTGGATGATTATTTCTGTTATTTTCACTGTATCAATTTAGTTTCATTTTCCACAAACGGTCAATTGATGAACTTGGGTATTGAAGTCTCCCACTATTATTGTGTTGGCGCCAATATATGCTTTGAGTCTTAGTGATGTTTCTTTTGGTGAATTTAGGTGCCCTAGCATTTGAAACATAGTTGTTCAGAATTGATAGTTCATCTTAGTATTATTTTTTCTTTGACAATTATTTTGTCCTTCCTTATCATTTTTGATATCTTTGGTTGAACGTCAATTTTATTCAATGTAAGAAAGGCTATTTCTGTTTTGTTTCTTGGGACCATTTGCTTGGAATTTCTCTCCAGCCTTTTACCTTGAGATAGTGACTGTCTATATAAGTAAGGTGTGTTTCCTGTATGCAGCAAAATGTTCGGTCCACTTTATTTATCCAATCCCTTAGTTTATATCTTCTTATTGGAGAACTAAGTCCATTGATGATAAGAGATATTAAATAAAATTTATTGTTCTTTCTTGTTATTTTTATTGTTAGGAATGGAATTACGTTTGTGTGGCTATCATCTTTTGGGTTTGTTGAAAGATTAATTCCCAAATTTTTCCTAGGTGTAGTTTCCTTCCTTGTGTTGGAAGTGTCCATCTACTCTCCTATGTAGAGTTAGATTTGTTCAAAGATGTTTTGTAAGTTTGGCTTTGTCATGGAGTATCTTGGTTTCTCCATTCATGGTAATTGAAAGTTTTACCAGATATCCAAGCCTGGAGATCCAGAAATGAATGCAAAAACCTATGGTCACTTTATCTTTGAAAAATGTGCTAAAACCATTTAATGGAAAAAGGACAGAATTTTCAAGAAATGGTGTTGGATCAACTGGAGGTCAGCATGTAGAAAAATCAATTATTTAAACAAACTCACAGGGTGGGGGAACAAATGATCATCTTGTTAGATGGTGACAAAGAATGAAAACAATCAATACCTCTTCATGTTAAAAGATTTGGTACATATAATAAATTCAAGGTCCATACATAAACATAGTAAAAACAATATTACAAAAAAAGTACCCAACATCAACATAAATGGAGAGAACCTTGAAGCAATTCAACAAATATCTGGGAATAGAAACGGTTGCCCAATCTCCACTTACTTTTTTAATATAGCATTAGAAATCTTATTCACAGAAATTAGACAACCAAAGGAGATCAAAGGGAATTCAAGAATTGAAAATATCATGATTTGTATATGATATGATAGTATATTTTAGTGACCCCAAAAATTCAACCAGAGAACTCTTTCAGCCAAAAACACCTTCAGTAAAGTCCCTGGATATAAAATTAACGCAAACAAATCATTACACTTCCTCTACTTCAAGGATAAACAGGTTGAGAAGAAATTAGGGATATGACAACTTTCACATTAGTCACAAATAATAAAAAATACCTCAGTGTCACTTCAACCAAGCAAGTAAAAGATCTTTATGACAAGTACTTCAAGTCTGTGAAGAAAAAAATTGAAGAAAATCTCAGATGGAAAGATTTTCCATGCTTATGGATTGGTAGAGTTAATATTGCAAAAATGGCCAACTTGCCAAAAGCAATCAACATATTCAAGGCAATTGCTATCACAATTCCAACTCACTTCTTCATACAGTTAGAAAGAGCAATTTGAAAACTCATTTGAAAAAACAAAAACCCCATGACAGAGAAAACTATCCTCAACAAGAAAAGAACTTCTTTATTTTTTTTTCTGCTTGTAAAATTTATTCACCACAAGGACACCCGTAAAAGAAGAAGCAGGAGCTGATATCTGATCTGTGTTCCTCTTGAAAGCCTTGCATTGTAACACAGCATAAGGATATCAAAAGGATGGGAAGGTTTGCTTTTCATTTGTGGAACATTCCGTACATGTAATACAATGTGCTCTGATCAAGTGCACCCACAATCCCTCCTGCTCCTTCTAGACCTGCCCGCATCTCATCTCCCTTCCAAATTTTTGTAGTCTTTCGCTTAATTTTTTGTGCATATTTCTAACACTGGATCCTTTCATTTCTTTTTTTTAAATTAACTTGAGTATTTCTTATTTACATTTTGAGTATTATTCCCTTTCCCGGTTTCCAGGCCAACATACCCCAACCCCTCCACCTCCCCTTCTTTATGGGTATTCCCCTCCCCATCCTCACCCCATTGCCACACTCCCCCCTACAATCACGTTCACTAGGGTTCAGTCTTAGCAGGAACAAGGACTAACTTCCCTTTCCACGAGTGATCTTACTAGGATATTCAATGCTACCTATGAGGTCAGAGTTCAGGGTCAGTCCATGCATAGTCTTTAGGTAGTGGGTTAGTCCCTGGAAGCTCTGGTTGCTTGGCATTGTTGTTCATATGGGGTCTTGAGCTCCTGCAAGTTTTCCAGTTATTTCTCTGATTCCTTCAACGGGTTTCCTGTTCTCAGTTCAGTGCTTTGCTGCTGGCATTCACCTCTGTATTTGCTATATTCTGGCTGTGTCTCTCAGCAGATATCTACATCTGCCTCCTGTCCACCTGCACTTCTTTGCTTCATCCATCTTGTCTAATTGGGTAGCTGTATATGTACGGGCCACATGTGGGGCAGGCTCTGAATGGGTGTTCCTTCTGTCTCTGTTTTTATGTTGCCTCTCTCTTCCCTGCCAAGGGTACTCTTATTCCCATTTTAAAGAAGGAGTGAAGCATTCACATTTTGATCATCAGTCTTGAATTTCATGTGTTCTAGGCCTCTTGGGTAATTCAAGCATTTAGGCTAATAGCAACATATTAATGAGTGCATACCATGTGTGTTTTTTTTTTTTTTGTGATTGGGTTACATCACTCAGCTTGATATTTTCCAGTTCCATCAATTTGCCTATGAATTTCATAAAGGCAATGTTATTGATAGATGAGTAATATTCCATTGTGTAGATGTACCGTATCTTCTGTATCCATTCCTCTGTTGAAGGGCATCTGGGTTCTTTCCAGCTTCTGGCTATTATAAATAAGGCTGCTATAAACATAGTGGAGCACGTGTCTTTTTCATATGCTGGGGGCATCTTTTGGTTATATGCCCAAGAGAGGTAGATCTGGATCCTCAGGCAGTTCAATGTCCAGTTTTCTGAGGAACCTCCAGACTGATTTCCAGAATGGTTGTACCAGTCTGCAATCCCACCAACAATGGAGGAGTGTTCCTCTTTCTCCGCATCCTCGCCAGCATCTGCTGTCACCTGAGTTTTTGATCTTAGCCATTCTCACTGGTGTGAGGTGAAACCTCAGGGTTGTTTTGATTTGCATTTCCCCTATGACTAAAGATGTTGAACATTTCTTTAGGTGTTTCTCAGCCATTCGGCATTCCTCAGCTGTGAATTCTTTGTTTAGCTCTGACCCCATTTTTTAATAGGGCTATTTGTCTCAATGCGGTCTAATTTCTTGAGTTCTTTGTATATTTTGGATATAAGGACTCTATCTTTTGCAGGATTGGTAAAGATCTTTTCCTTCTTTGGGAATCACTATACCTTACCTCAAACTGTGTAACAGAAAAATAATGATAAAAATTTAATGGTTATGGTACAGAGACAAATACCCAGATCAATGGAATAGAATTGAAGACCCAGAAATGAAGGCACACACCAGGAACTTGGTATTTGACAAAGGAGCCAAAATCATCCAATGGAAAAAACATAGCATTTTCAACAAATAGTGCTGGTTTGACTGGAAATTAGCATGTAGAAGAAGTGATATCAATCAATTCTTATCACCGCATACAAAGCTCAAGTAAAAGTGGATCAAGGGTCTCCACATAAAACCATATAACCTAACCCTAGTAGAAGAAAAATGTCAAAGAGTCTTGTACACTTGGGCACTGGGGAAATTTCCTGAATATAAAACCAATGGCTTATGCTCTAAGATAAAGATTTGACAAATGGAACTTCATAAAATTGTAAAGCTTTTGTAAGGCAAAGGGCACTGTCATTAGCAAAAAGAAGCAACCAACCGATTAAGAAAAGATCTTTAGGGTTGGGGATTTAGCTCAGAGGTAGAGCGCTTGCCAAGTAAACGCAAGGCCCTGGGTTCGGTCTCCAGTTCCAAAAAAAAGAAAAAAAAAAAAAAAAAGAAAAGATCTTTATCAATCCTCCAATTGATAGAGGGCTAAATTCAATCTATACAAAGACTCAATGAATTATGTTACAGGGAATCAAATAGTCCTATCAAAATTGTGTATAGAGCTAAACAATGAATTCTTAACTGAGGAATATCAACATCCTTAGCCATCGGGTAAATGGAAATCAAAAAAAAAAAAAAAACAAAACAAAAAAAAAAAACAAAACAAAAAAACAAATCAAACAAAACAAACAAAACAAAACAAAACAAAAAAACAACAAAAAAAAAAACCATGAGATTCCACAGCACACCAATCAGAATGGCTAAGATAAAAACAAATTCAGTAGACAAATGATACTTAAAAGGGTGTGGAGAAAGAGGAACACTCCTCCAATGTTGGTGGGATTGCAAGCTGTTATAACCACTCTGGAAATCAATCTGGAATTTTCTAACAAAATTTGTTCTACATGACGATCCTGCAATACCACTTCTTGGGTATTTACCCAAAAGATGCTCCAACATATAACAAGGACACATGATGCTATATGTGGAAAGCAACTATATATATATATATATATATATATATATATATATATATATATATATATCTGCATACATACTCACACATAAATTGTATGTATAAACACACACACACACACACACACATATATACATATATACATATATACATATATTTGCCAGAAGCTGAAAAGAACCCAGATGTCCCTCAACAAAGAAATGGATAAAGGAAATGTGGTATATTTACACCCTGTATTCTAAGCTATCAAAAACAATGTTTGCATAAAATTCTTAGGATGGAATTAGAAATTTTCATTCTGTGTGAGGTAATAACACAAATAATATAAACTAATTGGAAGTGTGTATCAACCCAAAAGTGTGGAATTAATAAGAAAGAATCCACAGGTCATATGAAGCCCAAGCTAAAAGAAGACCAAAATGTGGATGCTACATTGTTTCTAAGAAGAAGGAACAAAATATTCATGGGAGGAAATACAATGATAAAGAGTCAAACAGGGACTGAAGAAAGGGTCAACCAGAGACTGTCCCACGTGGGGATCCATCCACTATGCCGCCACCCAATTCAGACTTCATTGCTGATGCCAACAAATCCTTGCTGATAGAAATCAGATATGGATGTCTCCTGAGAGGCTCTGACAGATCCCTACTGATATAAATGAGGATGGTTGCAGCTAACCATTGGATTACACATGGGGGTTTCAATGGAAGTTTTAGAGAAAATACTTAATGAGCTGAAGGGATTTGCAAAACCCCAGGAAGAACAACAATATCAACCAACAAGACCCCACCAGAAATTAGGGGGATTAAACAACCCACTAGTGAGTACAGTTTGAGGAACCAATGATTCCAGCCACATGTGTGGCAGAGAAATGCACTGTCCAGCATGATTGGAATTAAAATCCTTTAATCCAGTGAAGACTTGTTTCCCCAGTGTAGGGTAATGCCAGGGCATTGAGGTTGAAGTGAGTTGGTGGAAATGGGAACATCTTCAAAGAAGCTGGAAGGGGGGTTTATGGGAGAGGGAGGAAAGGAGATACCATTTGAACTGAAAATACATAAAATATTCAGGAAAATTATTAAATAAAAATGACATTATGTCTCCTTAAATTAATAGTAAAATATCATTCCCCTTTTCTGATATTGGCTCAAATATTAGAGTTTGGCATTAATTTCATTTGCTCTCTTTTGCTGTCTATAATCAATATGTCCCTTTTTGTTATGACTTATTTAAACAAAACTGTATTTTACAATTTAAAGAAATATAGAATGAAAAAAAATACTGACATCATTTGTGATTCAAAGACAGTAACAATTTTACTATATTTCCCTTTACTAAAAGTTAGACATTTCCTTGAAGAAACTCAGATGGATAATATCTAAATTAGTTTATAGGAATGGTACATCAAGTAATTTTTGTTAATAGCGTCAGTCAGGAAATGATTCTAATATTTATGCATTATGGTAGTTGATTATGGAACACACCGAATGTTCTTAGATTTTGTAATAATGTATATAAATCATTAATTCTTAATGTTTGTTTACAGAAGTAAGTTATCAACAAATACATATATATATATGTATAATGTGGCACACGTTTCTAATATAAATAGAGCATATTGAATATATAATTTATGAAGTAAAGGTGAGAAAAATAAGATCTATCATTGATTCTACCTACAGTTGGAGTTAATATATGATTCAGGGATCCATATATTTCTTTCTAGACATCTAATGAGATAAAATTAGTGTGGAAAAAGCTAAAACTGCAATTAGCATGTTTGATCTAGTATACATATTTAAAAATTGCTTTTGAAAAAATACTCAGAAAATATTTTCAAGGTTATATATACGCATATACAAAAATTCACTGTGTCTATAAATTATCAATATCACTCAAGCTACTTTCTCTGGTCTTATTATATTTGAATTATAAAATGTACATGTATATGTATGTATGTATACTCACACAGGCACACTCACACACACAAACACACACACAACAATACTTCTAAAAATTTGAAACAAATTAGTAAAAAATAGTCTTTCAGAGAAAAGTAATGAAAAAGGATGAACTAAATTCCAGTACTCCCAAAAGTGTACATTCTAGCATATAAAACTTTGCCTTATAATTTTTAGAAAAATACGTATGTGGCCAATATATGTAATCAGATCCCATTTGGACTTATTACTCAGAGTTAAAGTAGATATTGAAATTGAGTGGGAATAATATTAAATAACAAGATTTAGCTATACTTTTTCAATTATACAAAAAAATCTGAGAAATAGTTAAATGACACAACATGTAAAATTGCTTTCTATTAAGCATTGATATCTAAGTGTTAGTCTTCATAGTCTATATAATAGAGAGAACAAAAACTCACAAATTGTGTCCTGGCTTAAATACAATTTTCTTGGCTTCTGAATATACACAGAACCAATCAATACAATGAAAATAGACAGATGTTGTGTTACAAAAAGTAAATGACCTTTTGTTTATTTATTCTGTATGAATTTATATTTGTAGCATTTCTTCCCATGTTTCTGTTGGATATTTTATAAATCCTTACTTTGGTGTGCTTGGTGATTAAATTTATCTGAACATGGCTGAATATGTCAATATAGTAGAATTGGATTCTTGGGGCAGAGAGTACCTTTGCGTTAAACCTGGTTAAAATGAAATGGTGGTCACAGTGTGCACAACCAAATAGAAGGTAAGAAACTGTGGCTTCGGGTACCCATTTCTTTATGAGATTTCACTTTGTAGTGTTGGAAGAATTGTTCCGTGATATCAAGAGATCGTGCAGTAAACAGTCCTTTTCTTTATTCCTGTTATGAAAGCAAAATTTGTTGTTTTCAGTTCCTTCAGAGAGCTTGCTAGGTGACTAGATCAATCAGGAATTTGGGAAGAGGGACTTAGATATGCAAAATATATTTTTGGTATTGGAGTTTTTCTAGGTACTTTAGGGAACTAACTTCATAAGATTTGGAATATAATCAGACAAGAGCATGTTAAAGATGTAGACAAGAACGGGGTGTGGTGGCACAGGCCTTTATTCTTAGCACTGGGGAGCAGAAGCAGGCAGAACTCTAAGTTCAAGGCCAGATTGGTCTACAGAGAGAGAAAGAGAGAAAAGGTGAGAGGGAGAGTGAGTTCTGGTACTGCCAGGGATATAAAAGAAACAGTGTCACAAAAATGTTCAAGAATAAGTTCTGAATTATACAGAGAAAAATTCTCATTTTATTTTAGTAAGATGTTAATTTTTTCTTGATTCTAATGAAATCTCTTAGCTATAAAATAATGTGAGGCACCAAAAATGTAAGAAAAGATGTTATACATCACTATTCCCCTTACACTATAAGTTGAATTATTATTAAATAAACCTATGTAAATACACTTTGAAGGCTTTTCTGTGATTAGCTAAAGGGCTTTTACATTGTGAATTAAGAATGTTGGATTTCAGGCCAATATTGAATTGTCATCACTAAGGTGTAGAAGCATATTAAGCATACAAAATAATATATAAAATTTTGCACAATAAAGAATGAGAACCTTTAATTGGTTTTCCTCTAATGTCAACACCTTCTTTTTGTTGGAGTGAAGATTGGATGATTTGAACTAATTTTATGAGAAATACAACCTGCTTTCAGAAGATAAGTAACAGAGAAAGATGAGGAAAAACATATGCTAAGGAACAATGAACTGGGATAGAGTATTCTATGTAATACATAGAACAATAAATTTGACCCATCTGTTACTGGTAAGGTGGGGACTTCATTACGCATATCTATGTACTTAAAAATGTTTTCTTTTCCTTCTTAAGTTTGTATGGTTGCTATGAAAACTATGGGTTTTGTGTTAAGATCTTTGCATAGTTAATGATAGTTTTGAAATATTAGTGTTATAATCAAAAGCCGTGCTTTGTACATACTTTTTAAGCAACAAAAAAGAGAAGTGTCTGCTTGGCTTTTATGAAGAAAGTTACTATGTTAAACATGAATTAATTTTTCTGACATATACCTTCTCTTCATCTACCATGCTTGTTGATGGAACCTTAGCGCA
Organism: Rattus norvegicus; assembly: GCF_021556685.1. Classification (NCBI taxonomy): domain Eukaryota; kingdom Metazoa; phylum Chordata; class Mammalia; order Rodentia; family Muridae; genus Rattus; species Rattus norvegicus. Next base: position 29,804 of record NW_028238783.1, read on the forward strand.
TAGGAATGAATAGTAACCATCTTAGTATAGTTTCAGGATTTTATTGTTTCTTGTTTGCCATGTGCCTTTCTATTAAAAGGCTCTCTTTTCTAAGTCTCTGAATTTAATTGGAGAGGTTTTCAATAACTTCTAGTCCGTTTTTAATTCATATAACCGGTCTTTGGTGTTGTTATTGAATTTTATGACAGTACCTTCTTAATGTTATTTTGAAGGTTATATATATATATATATATATATATATATACATATATATACATATATATATATACATATATATATATCTCCACAACATTTTATAAAAATATTAAATTTTTAGTGTAAGTAACACTTAGTGATGGACAATTTTATAAGCATTCTCTAAAGTATTGAATATTCTACAATTTTAATTTTTATTAAAACATTATAAATACCACATCCTTTATTAACCTTAATGTACACTGATCTAGTTAACATAACCACAAATTTTTATCTTTGAAATTTTTTTCTTAGTTTGTCAGTAATTAATCTTGACTTCTCTATCTGAGCTTTCTCATCATTATTCACAAAAAATCTATTGTTGTTTTATTGAGAATAGTAAGGAATGTTCATTGATATGTAGATACATAAGAATATGACAATATACGAAATGGCATTTCATTAAGCCCTAGGAAAACTAAACTATCATGGTTTCAGGAAAATAAATGTAACTAGAAAATATACCGAGTAAGGTAGCAAAGACTCAGAAAGGCAAATACCATGTGTTCTTTCTCATATAGATCATAGAATCTCCTTCTAATATACTTGTATTTATGTGAAGCTGTGGATGGCTCGAGTTTATTTAACTGATATAGGTCGCAGACATTAGAAAGTTGGGTTTTATACAGTGTGCTATGGAAGATATTGAACATGTGGGATATGGATGTAGATGTAAGAATAATGAAGAGAGACTAGTATAAGTGGTGAGGGACATAGGACAGGAAAGAACAAAGAACTGAAAAATCAAGGATGAGTTTGAATGTCAACAAGAATAAAATAAGACAACCTGTTACTTTATAGGTTAGGTTAAAATAAATATTAAAATTTAAAACTAATACCATTATGTTTAATTCTATATACATCATGTTTGAGGAAAAATGCCAGCAAGTGATATCAAAATGGAAATAATATATTTATCTTATTTGATCTTAGTCAAATTATCCATAATTATTTGGTAAAAACATCATTTTTCTGCCAAATTTATTGTACCACTTAAAAAATTGCCTGTGATATAATCAAACTTTATGATAGTAGACAATTTTATTATTAGGTCAACTTTTAAAATCTGTGATTTGATCTATGTTTTAAGTTTCTTTTTACTTAAATTTGTTCCTCCGGACATTCACACATATTAAATTATCATTTTCAAAGTTGAATACTACTATAAAAATATGATCCAGCAGGGTTTTTGAAATTGCTCAATTATAAGTAATATTACCCGTAAACTACAGGACATTCTCCACTAAGCTCATAGATACAAAGAAGATACACAAGAAGAATGCCCCAAGTGCATAGGATTGAGTCTCATGTAGAATGGGCATAAAATTGTCTAGGAGGCCGATTGAGGGAAGGAACTAGATGGGAGATGGAAGGAAGAGGAGAATGGATCCTGTGTGGGAAGGGACAGGAGATATGATCCAATAGTCAGGAGAAGGAAAGGAAATCTTGAAATTTTAGAGATGAGGAGGTAGGGGAAATCTCCAGGAAGAGAAAGAGTCCAGGATAATGGAGGTACCCACGAATCAATGGGGGTTACCTAAGCTGTGACTTACATTGGTGATATGGAACATTTAGAGGCCAACTCCTGTAGCCCGGAAGGACACCAGTGGAGGGATAAAGACACAAATACAACTACAACATTTCTAGGCAAAATTTTTCAAGCCTAAAAGAAATTCAGGACCGCATTCTAGGGTCTATGTTCTCCTTTGCTTTATTGATGTCTGTTAATTTTTGTATAAAATAAGGATTTGGGAGATTATCATTAGAAGTAGGTATACAATATTTATATTGTTATATTCACACTTTAGCTGGGCCCACTTTGTTGCAATATCATTGCAAAAAATAAAATTGGAAAGCAATATTTTTGAGTACACATTCAGGAATATATATATAAAGTCCTCTTTCAAAGAATGTACACTAAGAAAATGTAATACAAAATTCCTTCAATTAAACGTCTGGAGGAAAATATTGGACTTTGGGAAACCGAGACAAACTAGGAGCTTGACCTGTATGTCTCAGGAATGGACGTGGAAGTGGAATTATTATCCTGAATAATCTCCTCCACACCATGTTCCTAGATCTTTTTTACCCATGCCAAGCCCCTGACCAACATTCTCTATTCTGAACATGTAAGTACTAATGAAGCAAAGAGAAGTCTCTAGCTTTACAGATATATAGTATGTAAAGTTTTCCAGTATGTCACAGGAGACACTATTGGAAAGGCACCCTCAAATCTGGTCCGTGGGAAAGTTCAGTGAGTCTTGGGTAGGGAATGAGTGGGTTCTCTGAATAAATAGCCTTGATCTGAGCCTTCCACACATTGGAATCATGAGCTGCGATCTTCTCAGAATCATCTGGACTTCCCTGCTTGATATGGTTCTTGTAAGTAAGAGAGTTTATATAATCAATTTATTCATTACAAAAGCCAGTTGTTGGGAAGGGCACAGTTGTTCTTCTCAGAGCTTGTGGCTTTTACTCTTTTTGCCCTGAAGAAAAAGTCCAAAGAAACAAAGGAAAGACAAGTATTATATCCTCAGCTCAGTGTAAACGCCTCCATGCTTTGGATTCCTATTGTGCAATTTGTTTATGACACTGATATCTGGAGAAGAAGAGCTTCTAGTTGAGACTTCATCATCTCAGTCTTTCTATTAGTATTACTCTGAATACCATTCCCTGACAGTGACTATTTAGATTTCTGTGTCAATAGGTTCGATTAGCTGGCAGATTTTTTTTCTTTCTTTCATTTTTTTATTTTTTTATAAAATTTTATTGCTTTTTTAACTGGATATTTCTACATTTGCATTCAAATGTTATTTCCTTTCCCAGTTTCTTTTCCATAATTGCCCTATCCAATTCTGCTCCCCTTCTTCTATAACCCACCTTACTGTTCCCTGACATTGCCTTAAACTTGGAGTCAAACCCAATGGCTTCTCCTTCCATTGGTGACCCCAAGACCATCCTTTGTCACATATGCAGTTGGAGCCATAGTTCTGTCCATGTACAGTCTTTGAATATTGGTTTAGTACCAGAAATCTCTGTTTTTTTTTTTTGTTTTTTTTTTTTTTGCATTGTTGTTATTATGGTGTTGAAAGTACCTTTAGCTCTTCTAATCCTTTCTCAAATCCTACCAACAAGATGTCCATTTTCAGTTCACTGGCAGCATAGACTCCTTAGCTTCATCACTCTTATCTACATTTGATTTCGGAGAGAGAGAGAGAGAGAGAGAGAGAGAGAGAGAGAGAGAGAGACAGAGACAGAGACAGAGACAGAGACAGAGAGTGTGTGTGTGTGTGTGTGTGTGTGTGTGTGTGTGTGTTTGTGTTTGTGTTTGTGTGTGTAGAGCTAAACAATGAATTCTCAACTGAGGAATATCAACATCCTTAGCCATCAGGTAAATGGAAATCAAAAACAAAATCCTGAGTTTCCATAGCACAGCAATCAGAATGACTAGGATATAATTGGTCCCTTGTACAGCTATGGTGTTTGGTGGATTTTTAACAAGTATTCTGCGCAACTAAGTTAAGAATTTAGAATCCACAAATGACGAAGCCATATAGACTCCATTCTATTCTTATGAACCTACTGAAGTAGAAGATTCACTTGACTTCAAGCCACTCCTCTCCCAGTCCATGTAATGAACTTTATGTTTGGACTGAATAAAGAATCATGGTAAAACATCCAAAACCCTCAAGTCTGGCCATGGAAACACTGGAAGGTAGATATTAGAGACCTGCTATCTAATGCTACCGCAGAACCACATTATAGTCTATGTTGTCCTTTGCTTTACTAATGTGTGGTAATTTTTGGATAAAATAAGGATTTGGGAGTTTGTCATTTAAGTAGATACAGAATATATACACTGTTATATTCACTTTAGTACTGGGCCCCCTTTTTTTCCAAATCAGAGCAAAAAAATGGAATAGGATAATAGAACATTTGAGTACACATTCAGCAATATATATATAAAGTCCACTATCAAGGAATGTACACTAAGAAAATGTAATAAAATATTCACTCAATTAAAGATCTGTAGGGAAAATACTGGCTATTAGAAAAGAAAGATATCTGAGGAAATTGAATTATAGGCCAGAGGAATGGAACTGGGAATAAAATTATTATCCAGTAATATCTCCTGCACTCCATATTCCTAGATCTTAGGGACCCATGCCAAGCCCCTGACTAACCTTCTCCATTCAGAGCATGTAACCACTAGTGAAGCAGACATAAGTCTCTAGCTTAAGAGAGATGGAGTACGTAAAGCTTTCCACTGTGTCACAGGAGACATACCTGGAAAGGACACCCTCGAATATGGTAAATGTAAGGAAAGCTGTTTAGCAGGTAGGAGATGGCAGTTCTCAGTGACATCATAAATAGGACCTCCATGAAAAATCTGTTGTAACTAGGAGAGCCCTAGCTTCTTCTGTGATGTAACAATTATTGTCCTGACAGGAACTGACTCTCACATATTACCTCATTACCTCTCTGGTTTGCTAATTTGCCACTAATTCAGAGTAAACAGCCATTTGGGAGTGAGAACAAACAGGATGAGGAGATCCGAGATGTGAAGAAGGAACCTGGCCTTCTGTCTTTGTATGAAAAAAATGAAGAAATAAGTGGTATATTGAAAAGTTCAGAGAGCCCTTGGAAGGGTTGGAGTGGTATCGCTGAAGAGATAGACTTGATCTGAGACTTACACATATGAGAATCAAGAGCTGGAAGCGTCACAGAAGCATCTGGAATTCCCTGTTCTTATGGTTCCTGAATGTCAAAGGGCTTATATCATTCATTTCTTAATTGCAAAGAATAGATTTTGAGAGGGCACAGTTGTTTTTCTGAGAGCTATGGCCTTTATTCTTTTTGCCCAGAAGAAAAAGGTCTTAAGGAAGGAGGTAAAGACAAGTATTGGGTACTTAGCTCAGAGTAAACTCCTCCAAGCTTTGGATACCTATAGTGCATTTTGTGTCTGACACGGATATTTCGGAGAAAGAAGTGCTTCTAGTTGAGACTTCATCATCTTTGTCTTTCCACTAGTATTACTCTGAATACCAATTTAGAGATCTGAGTAAATAAGTGTGATTAGTTGGCAGTTTTCTTTACTTTTAAATCTTTCTTTTTTAAATTTTTATCAAATTATAGTGTTTTTAAACTGGATGAGTCTATATTTACATTTAAAATATTATGTCCTTTCTCAGTTTCCTGCCCATAAGATCACTACCTGTTCACAATCCCTTCTTCTCTAACCATAATTCTGCCCCTTGAAATTCCCTTGAACTGGGAGACAAACCTAGGTAGGACCAAGGCTTCTCCTTCCATTGGTGCCCATACTCTGCCACATATGTATTTGGAGCCATAGTTCTATGTTCATTGTTTGAATATTGGTCTAGTACAAGAAAGCACTGGGTCATTGACAATATTGTTCTTTTGGAGTTAACAACACCTTCAACTATTGTAATACTGTCTCAAAAACTACCAACAAGATGTCTGTTTTCAGTTCACTGGTTTGCCACTAACATTCACTTCTGTATTTGACATGCTCTAAATGTGTCTCTCAGGAATTATCTATATCCAGTTCCTGGTAGAATGCACTTCTTAGCTTCATAAATCTTATCTAGTTTTGGTGGCTGATTTCATATATATATATATATATTATATATATATATATATACATATATATATCATATACATATGAAATATATGTGATATATATGTATATACTTTTGGTGGCTCCAACAGTTATGAAGTTAGGGGGAATTTTAAAATGGATTCAGTGCAACTAGGTCAAGAATGTAGAGTCCACAAATTGCATTGGCAAATAGATTCCCTCCTGTCCTTATGAAACTATTGAAGTGGGGGTTTCCCTGGTCCTGAAGCCATTCTTATCAATTCTCATCCTTCTCTATCTTATGTTTGGCCTCAAGAAATATTCATGGTAAAACATTCAAAAATCTCAAATCTAACCCAGAGACACTGGAACAGAGATATTGAAGAACCGATATCTAAAGGGACCTGAGAACCAAATTCTGTACGCCATGTGGTCCTATGCTTTACTGATATGTGGAAATTTTTGGATGAAATAGGAATTTGGAGTTTACCACTTGAAGTAGATACACACAATTTACACTGTTATTATCACTCTAGAGCTGGGCGCCTTTGTTGCGAAAATCATTGCAGAAAATAGAAGTGGAAAAGAGAATTTTTGAGTACACATTCAGGAATATGAATAAAGTCACCTATCAAGGAATATACAATAAAAATTGAAATGCACATGCATTCAAATAATTGTCTGTAGGGAAAATACTGGCCTTTGGGGAACAGAGAAAACGAAGAAAATTGTACTGTGTGCCACAGGAATGAACCTGAGAATGAAAATATTATCTAGAAGAATCTTCTACACACCTGTTCCTAAATCTCATCGACCCATGCCAAGACCCTGACTAACTTTGTCCTTTCAGAGCATGTTACCATTAAAGAAGCAAAGAGAAGTCACTAGCTTTAGAGAGATGGAGTATGTAAACATTTCCACTATGTTACAGAAGACATACATGGAAAGGGTACCCTCAAATCTAGTCAATGTAAGAAAAATTCTTTAGCAGATAGGCCATGGCAGGTCTTAGAGACATCATCATTAGTTCATTCATGAAAAATCTCTGGTATCCTGTAGAGCCAAAACTTCTTCTGTGATGTCACAAGTTTTGCTGTGACTGCAACTGATCTTCAGATGTTCCTTCATTACCTCTAGGGTTTACTAATTGTCCTCTATTTCAGAGTAAACAGTCATTTGGGAGTGAGAAAAAAGAAGATGAAGAGATATGAGAAGGGGATTAAGTTGGCTTTTTGTCTTTGTATGAAAAAAAAGAAAGATCTATGTGGTCCTTGGAAAGCTCAGTGAGTCCAAGATAGGAGTTGTGTGGGATCGCTAAAGAGATAGTCTTTATCTGAACCTTCCACATATGAGAATCATGAGCTGCGAGTCTCTCAGAAGCATCTCAACTTCCCTCTTCTTATGGTTCCTAAAATTCAGAGAGTTTATATCATTCATTTCTTTATTACAAAATCCAAGTGTTGTGAAGAGCACAATTGATTCCCTGAGCTCCTGACCTTTACTGTTTTTCTCAAGAAGAAAGGAACTAACGAAGAAGGGAAGCACAAATATTGTGTTGCTATCTCGGAGTAAACACCATGCTTTGGACACCTATAGTGATTTTTTTGTCTGACACTAATATTACGGACACAGAATTGCTTCTAGTTGAGATTTCATCATCTCAGTCTTTCCACTAGTATTACTCGACCACATCAGATTTACGAGTAAATATGTGTGATTACTTGGCAACTTTTACTGTCTTTTACATCTTACTTTTTTATTTTTTAGCAAATTATATTTTTTTAACTGGATGTTTCTATATTTAAATTTCCAATATTATTTCCTTTCCCTGTTTCCTGCATATAAGATCCCTACACATTCCCATTTCCTTCTTCTCTAACCAGCCTTTCTCCTGAATGACATTCCCTTGAAGTGAAAGATGTACAAGGGAGGACAAAGGCTTCTCTTTCCTATGTTGCCCAAAAATTCCATCCATTGCCACATATGCATTTGGAGCCATTCCTCAGTCCATGTACTTTCTTTCTATATTGGTATAGTATGAGAAAGCCCTTGTTCATTGGCATTGTTGTTCTTAAAATGTTATACAATGGTTTTAATTCATAATTAGGTAATTTTAAATGACATCTGACCCAATTAATATCTCCTAGTAATTTTTCAAATTTTCAAAATCATTAAGAGTCTTAAGATTATCTTTCCTCAATTCAACCTTCTGGGGGATAATGTTATAAGGACTTAGTTTTGCTCTTAAATAATTTACAAAATTGCCCTTTCGTACCTTTTCTGGGGCAGTAATCAAATCCCCTACCTTCTAGCAATTTAAATAAATTTCTATATACTAAATCTAAAATCTCTTCATTCTTTGCAGTTAAAAGGATATCATCTGTAAAATGGGGTGCAGGAAACTTCTGTCTTATTGGGGCAATGGCATTGCCCACAAATGTTGACACATAGAAGGCTATTGGCCATACCTTTTGGTAAAACTACCCATTTACAGGAAGAAATTGAAATACAATATTCATTCAATTTAAGGTTGTAGAGAAAATACTTGCCTTTGGGAAAGAAAGAAAACACAGAAAATTGAACTTTATGTCACAGGAATGAACTTGGGAATAAAAATATTATCTAGAAGTATGTCATACACTCCATGTTCCTAAATTTTTTCTACCCATGCTAAGCTCCTGGCTAACTTTCTACATTCAGAGCATGTAACGACTAGAGAAGCAGAGAGAAGTCTCTACTTTAGAGTGATGTAGTACATACAGGTTTCAACAGTGTTTCCGGAGATATACCTGGTAAGGACACTCTAGAATCTGGTCAATGTAAGGAAAAGTGTTCAGCATGTAGACCACAGTAGTTCTCAGTGACATTATCATTAGGACCTCCCTGAAAACTCTCTTACAACCTGGTGACCCCTAGCTCCTTCTGTTGTAGTTACTGCAACTGCCGCTCAGATTTTCCTTCAATAACTCTAAGGTTTACTAATGGGCCTAATTCAGAGACAACTTTGGAGTGAGAAAAAAGAGGATGAAGGATATGAGATGGGGAGAAGGAAGCTGGCCTTCTGTCTTGGTATAAAAACAAGGAAGAAATATTTGGTGCTTGGGAAAGCTTAGTGTGTCCTTGTTAGGTGTTGAGGCATATCTCTGAAGAGATAGCCTTTAACTTCGCCTTCCACATAAGGGAATCAGGAGCCAGGACCCTCTCAGGAGCATCTGAACTTCCCTGTTATTTTGCTTTCTGGAAGTCAGAGAGTTTATATCATTCATTTCTTTATTCCAAAAGTCAAGTGTTTTGAATGGCACAGTTGTATCCCTGACAGGTCATGGACTTTATACTTTTTGTCAGAAAGAGAAAGTTACTAAGGAAGATGGGATGGAGAAGTATTATGTCCTCAGCTCAGAGTAAACTCTTCAATGTTTTGGGTACCTATAGTGCAGTTTCTGTCTGATACTTCTATCTGGGAGAGAGAAGTGCTCTAGTTCAGATTTCATCATCTTAGTCTTTCCACTAGTATTACTCTGACTATAATTGTAGATTTCTAAGTCAATAGGTATGATTAGTTGGCAATTATCTTTTCTTTAATATCTTTCATTTTTAGCAAATATTATTGCTTTTTTTAACTGGATGATTCTATATTTACATTTAAAATGTTATTTCCTTTCCCAGTTTCCTGCCCATAAGATCCCTAACTGGTCCCCCCTCCTCTTCTATAACCCTCCATACTACCCCTTGACATTCCTTTGAACTTGGAGTCAAACCTAGGGAGGACCAAGGACTTCTCCTTCCATTGTGCTCACCAAGTCCATCCTCTTCCACATAGGCAGTTGGAGCCATAGCTCTGTCCATGTACATTCTTTGAATATTGTTCTAGTATCAGAAAGCTCCGGTTCATTGGCATTGTTGTTCTTATACTGTTAAAGCCCCTTCAGCTCTTGTAATCTTTCCTCAAAATCTACAAACAAGAAGTCCATTTCCACTTTACTGGTTTGCCACTAGCATTCACTTCTGTATTTGTATAATCTAGCTGTGTCTCTCAGGAAATATTTATATCTGACAGAATGCACTTCTTACCTTCATAAATCTTGTGCAGTTTCAGAAGCTGATGTATATATATGTACTTTTGGTGGCTCCTGAAGCTATAAATTTAGCTGGAATTTTAACATGAATTCTGTGCATCTAGGTCAAGACTGTAGAATTCACAAATGGCAACACCAAGTAGACCCCATCCTGTTCTTTTGAAACTACTGATATTGAGGTTTCACTGGTCCTCAAGTCATTCCACTCGCTGCCCAGCCTCCTATATCTTATGTTTGGCCTTAATAAAAATCATGGTAAAATATCCAAAACCCTCATGTGTGGCAACGAAACACAGGAAGGCAGATATTGCAGAAATAATATCAAGTGGGAATAGAGAAACAAATTATATAGTCAATGTGGTACTTTCCTTTATTAATGTCTGGTAATTTTTGGATAAAATAAGGATTTGGTAGTGTGTCATTTGAAGTATGTACACAGTATTTACACTGTTATGCTTACACTGTAGATGGGCCCACTTTGTTGCCAAAATCATTGCAGAAAATGGAATTGGAAAAAAGAATTTTTGAGTACACATTCAGGAATATTATAAAGTCCCCTATCATAGAATGTACAATAAGAAAATATAATGTAATATTCATTCCATTAAAGGAGTATAGGGAAAATCGTAGTGTTTGGGAAACATATTTCTGAAAAAATTGGACTATAGGCCATAGGAATGGATCTGGGAATAAAAGTATTATCCAGATTAATCTCCTCCACTCTAGGTTCCTAAATTTTTTCTACCCATGCCAAGCCCCTAACTATCTTTCTCCATTCAGAGCATGTAATCAATAATGAAGCCAAGAGAATTCCTTCGCTTTAGAGAGATATAGTAGGTAAAGTTTTCCACTCTGTAAAGTGCACCCTTTTATCTAGTCAATGTTAGTAAAGCAGTTCAGCATGTAGTCCATGGCAATTCTCAGTGATATCATCATTAGTCCCTCCTTGAAAAAACTCTTGCGTCCTGGAGAGCCCTAGCATCATCTGTGATGTCATAAGTATTTTCATGTCTTGAACTGCACCTCGGATATTCCTTCAGTACCTCTAGGATTTACCAATTAGCCTTCTATTCAGAGTAAACAGCCATTTGTGAGGAAGAACAAAGAGGATGAAGATATCAGAGATGGGGAGAAGGAAGCTGGCCTTCTGTCTTGGCATAAAAAAAAAAAAAGAAAAAATATGTGGATCTTGGGAAAACATCCTGGGAAGATAGCTTTAGTTATTTTGTTCTATGGGTTCACCAAGCTCATGGAGAAGTTGCTGAACATCCTAAAGACATTTTGGCAGATGGTAAAGTTTCTAGATACACCTTATTAAATTTGATGGTCCTGGGGACTGTATGACTGATTGTAAATGTTTCCCAGAATGAGTGCTAGAACCAGATTGATGTTTAGATGCTTTAGAAGACATGAAATTTTTCTGATATACTTGGGCTAATGGAACAAGTTCTAAATGATTTTTTTTTCGATGTGGAGTTTCCCTCAGACCTTTGTAAATATAAAAAAAGTTTTGTATATTTGAAATCTAATTTGCACAATGACAAATCACTTTGAGCATGGAGAACACTTTCTGGAGCACTAGAGAGTGGTGATGAAATTCCCTGAAACCCTAGGGCAGATGGTGAACATGCCTTTTCGGTTGAAGGAGGTGTTATTTGAGCATCCTGGGACAATATGGAATGTCCAGCATGCCCTTGTAAGGATTGGCACATTTCCACAATACCTTCGTCATTTTTGGAAAATTCCACGTCCCTTTGTACAGAAGGAGAAGGTGTCGGACTCACCTGAGGAGTAATTGTAGCTTTTGGTGTCTCTTGGGCAGCAGAAGATGGCACAAGATCCCTTTTGGCCGAAGGGGGAAGGTTGAAACTGGCTTCCTTAGAGGAGAAATTTCTAAAGACTCCATCAGAATGATCAAAACTTAACACTTTGTTTCTAGAAACTGGGTGCCTGTGGTCCACTCTGGTAGAGGGAGAATGTCAACTATTTCTCCCCAGAGTGGACATGTGAAATAAATCTACTTGGGTAGATGGGGATAGTTGTAAAGCATGCTGTTCAGATGCAGTAGATCCTAAGACATCCTTCTCAGATGAGGAAGGTCTTAATGTATCGTGTGGAAATCCTGACTGTGATGTCAGAATGGGGGGAAGGTATTAGAGCTGACTATGAAGATGTCACCTCTCCAAGAGCAACATGGTCATATGTGAGAGGTCTGAGAGCCTCATGAGCAGATAAGGATGTTTCTGGACAGCGTTGTGTAATTGTGGAAGTTCCAAGAAAAATTTCTTCTGCTGAAAAAAATGGAAAGAGAATTTCGTATTGAAGAATTGAAGTGTCATGTTCCGTAGCCTGCTTGATAGGCAAAACAGGGTCCAAGGCCTCTTCAGAAGATAAGGTAAAATCCATATCCTGTGAGGTATTTGGCAGATTTTCTGGGCCCGCTTGTGGGTATAAAGAAGGACTGGAACCGCATTGTGCATGTTTGGAAGGGTGTGGAACATCTTCTGTAGTTGGGGAAGATGGCTGATCTTGAGGAGATTAAGAAGTTCCTATAGCCAACTGTGAAGTTTGCGGAGGTCATATCCATTCTTTTGCACAAATGGAATCCAAGTAATCCCTTTCCTCAGATGTCGAGGATGCTACAGACGCTGGTGTTTGCATATCATGTTCCCCTACTCCTCGTTCATGTATGGTTGCATCCATAACCTTCTCTACAGATGGAAAATGTCCTAGAACATCTTTTGTACATGTGTCACATCTACAAGCTATTTCTACATATGTGGCTGTTGGTAGATCTCCTTTTGTAGATGTTATCCCACAGTCTATTTATGAGATAGAGTACTACTCAGAGAATCCTGCTCAGTTTTGGGAAATTCTAGCATCTCTGATGTATGTGTGGAAAATTTTGGAGTCCCTCTTTTCAGGACAGAATGACCTAGAGTCCCCTGAGGAGGAAGGGTATGTTTTATCTTCTCTGTACATTGTATCAATATGATGTCTGGATGGCTCATTGAGTGTGTGTTCTGATAACCTTGTCTCTTTTGGGCCTCATGACAAGTCAGGAGGGTCCTCTTTGGTGGTAGAGAATATTTGAATAATTCTCTGTTGTATAAGGGACATTGGAAGTACTGGTGGAGATAGTGAGGGTACTAGATCATATTTTTTATGTTCAGAAGGCACAAGAGTTCCTTGGGTGGACTCAGAATTTTCTAACACATCTTGTGTGGGTGTGGACTCTGAAGTGCCCCTTCTGAAACTGGCAATCGTTCTTGATCTAATGGTGTACAAGCAGAAAGTTTTTTCTCTGCTTGTGCTGTTATGTGTGTTATGAGGTTCACTTGGGGATTTGTGACTGTATTTTGTTCCCGTTGGATCATAAGTGATGATTTAAGCCCATTTTTAATAGTGGGGGACTTTGAAGTTCCACTTGGTTTAATAAGGAATTTCTGAAATCCCCTTTGTCAGCAGAATCACTTTGCAACTCATTTTACCCGAAGCAGATTGCATAAGGCACTTGGGTGGAGATGTGGGACATCTTTGAGTGTCTTTGTGAGTGGACATAGCTCTCTGCCAAGATTTGGCAGTTGGCGAAGGTATTAAAGTCTCATGTTGAGAGGGGGCAGGACTTAATCCATTTGTGGAATATGGAAATCACTGAGATTACCTTTAAGAGAAGAAGATTTGCAGACCTCTTTGTTTGGTGGGGCCTGTTGTACCTCCCCTTGACCAGAGGCGTCTTCTCCAACACATCTGGTGGAGAATTGGAAAGATGGAGACAGGTAGGTTTGGGAATGAAAATTTGAAACTCCTTTGGAAACTCTGTGGGACAGAAGAGTGGGCAATACTGAGAACTCAGGGAAGGAGAGACTGCCACCTCCGCCCACCTGTTCCCACATCCCTAGCCCAAGAGGAAACTGCATAGTGCCTCTGGACACACACACACACACACACACACACACACACACACACACACACACACACACACACACACACACACACATATATATATAGGAGCATTTAAGCTGCAGGAGACCTGCAGTCCAAACTGCACCTGGATCTGAACTGGTCCAAACAGCATCCTATACCCAAATCTCGTGTGGGGTGGGTCAGTCTGAGACAATCAGAGGGACGGAAACCCCTGAGAACTCTGCTCACATTCCTGACTTAAGAAAAAAAAACCACATAGCTCCATCTGGGCCTCCTGTGCATATGGATATAGGAGTAGTAGGGGCTGGACGTTTCTGGTTGTGCCTCTCATAAAGAGCTGAAAGTCACCCCGATTGTACCGTATTGGCTGTAAACAAATAAGTTTCTGTGCCTTGGAAAGGGTTTAAAATATTTTCATTAACTTTTGATATGATATTAGTTAGGACTTTGAGAAAAGGGGGCAGAAAGACCCTAGAACATATGTTTTTAAAATTCTTTTGCTTTCTAGAGTCTAACTTCTTAAGTATTCCAAATGAATTTCCAAATTGCTCTTTCCACCTCTATTAAAGCAGTGAGTAGGAATTTTGATGGAGATTGCATTGAATGTGTACATTGCTTTTGGCAAAATGGTCATCTTTGTTATATTAATCCTGTCAATCCATGAGCATGGAAGCTGTTTCCATCTTCTGAGATCTTCCTCAATTTCTTTCTTCAGATACTTGAACTTCTTGTCATACAGATCATTCACCTGCTTGGTTAATCTCACACCAAGATATTTTATATTATTTGGGACTCTTGTGAAGTGTGTGGGTTCATTATTTTCTTTCTCAGCCTGTTTATCCATGGAGGAGAGGATTGCTCCTGGTATGTTTGAGTTAATTTTACATCCTGACATTTTGCTGAAGTTATTCATCACGTTAAGAAGTTCCATGGTGGAACTTTTGGGTCACTTAAGTGTATACTATCCTATCATCTGCAAATAGTGATATTTTGATATCTTCCCTTCCAATTTGTATCCCTTTGACCTCCTTTTGTTGTCTGTTTTCTCTGGCTATGACATGGAGTCCTGTTTTGAATAAGTAGGGAGAGACTGGACAGCCTTGTCTAGTCCTGATTTTAGTGAGATTGCTTCAAGTTGCTCTCCATTTAGTTTGGTATTGGCTAGCAGCTTGATGTACATTTCTTTTACTATGTTTAGAAATGGGCCTTCAATTCCTGATCTTTCTTTATTCTGAAGTTTCACGCCCACCTCGTCTGGCATGGAGACACAACAAGGTCGCATTCTTCTCTACAGCCTTTATGGCAGGACCACCTCTTTGTTGATACAGGGACCTTGATTGCCAAAATCACTTGCCTTATATACACAACAGGCTGTGGTTATGCTAATTGTCCTTCAGTGATTGGTCGAGCATGAATCACCCCACTATCACACCTGCTACTTTTCCTTCAGGGATTGGTGGCACATGAATTCCTCATTACCTTATTACCATCCCTTCGAACTGATGCAGGTGGAAAAAACGCTCATGTGCAGTATCGTTGATCACCACAGGAGGGCCCCGGATCACCTCATTATCCTACAGCCACCCTGGCAAGGGGAAAAGGCTGTGCATGTGCAATAAATCATTTACTACCAGACAGGACTGGATGTCGGCACCATTTATGTTTTACCTCAACGCTCCCTACACTGAAATGTTGTTGAATTTTGTCAAATGCTTTCTCAGCATCTAATGAAATGACCATGTGTCCTTATATTTGTGTTTGTTTAGATGTTGGATAACATTGATGGTTTTCTGTATATTAAAACATCCCTGTATCCCTGATCATGATGGATGATTGTTTTTTAGATTCGGTTCATAAGAATTATATTGAGTATTTTTGTGTCAATATTCATAAAGGGAATTGGTCTGAAGTTCTCTTTCTTTTTTGGGTCTTTGTGTTTTTTAGGCAGTTGACATGATCTACCTGTGTCTCTCAGGAAATATCTATGTCTGGTTGCTTGCAGAATTTACTTTTTAGCTACATCAATCTTATCAAGTTTTGGTGGCAGATATATATATATATATACTTTTGATGGCTCCTACAGCTATGTGGTTAGGTGGAATTGTAACATGGATTCTGCACAACTAGTTCAAGAATATAGAGTACAGAAATGACAATGCCAAATAGAATCCCTCTTGTCTTATGAACCTATTGAAATTGAGGTTATACTGGTCCTCAAGCCATTCTTCTTTCTACCCATCTTCCGGTATCTTATGTTTGGGCTTCAGAGACAATCTTGGTAAAACATCCGACCCTCAAGTCTATTGAAGGGGACACAGGACGATAGATAGTGTAGTACTGATTCCAAAAAGGACTAAATAAGTGAATTCTATAGTCATTTTGTCCTTTGCTTTGATGAAAATGGAATTAGAAACAGAATTTTTGAGTACACATACAGGAATATTAATAAAGTCTCTTATCAAGGAATGTACAATGAGAAAGTGAAATACAATATTCATTCAATTAAGGTCTGTAGGCAAAATACTAGCCTTTGGGAAATAGAGAAATCCTGGGATACTGAACTGTAAGTCACAGGAATGAACCTGGGAATAAAATATTATCTGGAAGAGTCTTCTCCACTCTATGTTCCTAAATCTTTTCTAGCCATGCTAAGTACCTGACTAACTTTGTCCATTCAGAGCATGTAACCACTAATGAAGCAAAGAGAAGTCTCTACCTTTAGAGAGATATAGTATGTAAAGGTTTCCACTGTATCACAGGAGAAACTCCTAGAAATGGCACCCTCAAATCTGGTCAATGTAAGGGAAGCTGTTTAGTAGGTAGGCTATGGCAATTCTCAGTGACATCATCATTAGTCCTCCCTGAAAAATCTCTTGTATCCTGGAGAGCCCAAGCTTCTTCTGTGATGTCACAAGTGTTGTCATGACTGCAACTGCCTCTCAGATATTCCTTCAGTACCTCTAGGGTTTACTTATTGGCCTCTATTGCAGGGTAAACAGCCATTTGGGAGGAAGAACACAGAGGATGAAGTGATCAGATACGGGGAGTAGGAAGCTGGCCTTATGTCTTGGTATAAAAAAAAGAAGAAATATGTGGTCAATGGGAAAGCTCCTTGAGTCTTGTGTAGGGGTTGAGTAGGTTGACTGAAGAGATAGCCTTTATCTTAGCTTTTCACATATGGGAATCAGGAGCATTTGGACTTTCCTGCTTGTTATTTTTCTTGGGAGTCAGATAGTTTTTGTATTTCATTTCTTTATCCCAAATGTCAGGTTTTGGTAGGGCACTCTATTTTTTCCAAGGAGCTCTTAGCTTTTATCCTTTTGCCAAGAAGGAAAAGGTCCTAAAGAAGAAAGGTAAGGCAAGTATTGTGTTCTCAGCAAAGAGTAAGCTCCTCCATGCATTGGATTCTATAGTCCATGCTCTCCTTTGCTTTAATGATGTCTTGTAATGTTTGGATTAAATAACTGACTGGGAGTTTATCATTTGAAGAAGGTACACAGTATTTACAATGGTATACTCACTCTATAGCTGTGCCCCCTTTGTTGACAAAATAATTGCAAAAAATTGAATTGGAAAACTGAATTTTTGAGTACACATTCAGGAATATGTATAACGTCCCCTCTCAAGGAATGCAGACAAAATAATTAATACAATATTTATTCAATTGAAGGTCTGTAGGGAAAATACTTGCCTTGGAGATACAGAGAAATCCTAGGAAATTCAAGTGTATGTCACAGGTTTGGACCTGGGAATAAAATTATTATCCAGAAGAATCTCCTCCACTCCATGTTCCTAAATCTTTTCTTCCAATGCCAAGTCCCTAACTAACTTTCTCCATTCAGAGAATGTAACCACAAATGAAACAATAGAAGTACTTAGCAGTGGAGAGAAGTAGTATGTAAAGGTTTCCACTGTGTCACAGCAGACACTCATGGAAAGGACACCCTCGAAATTGGTCAATGTAAGGAAAGCTGTTTAGCAGGTAGGCCATGGAAGTTCTCAGTGACATCATCATTAGGTCCTGCCAGAAATATTCTTGTATCCTGGAGAGCCCTAACTGGTTCTGTGATGTTTCTAGTGTTGTCCTGACAGCAACTGCCTCTCGGATATTCCTTCAGTACCTCTAGGGTTTACTAATCGGTCTCTAATTCAGAGTTAACAGCCATTTGGGAGGGAGAAGAAAGAGGTCAAGAGAATAGAGATATGAATGAGCTGGCCTTAAGTCTTGGCATAAAAGAAAAGAAAAAACTATGTGGTTCTTGGGAAAAAACCCTGGGAAGATGGCTTTAGTTCTTTCGTTCTGTGGGTTAACCAAGCTCATGGAGAAGTTGCTGAACATCCTAAAGACCTTTGGCAGATGGTAAATATTCTAGATACCCCTTTTTAGATTTTGATGGTCCTGGGGATACTATGGCTGATGGTAAATGTTTCCCAGGAAGAGTGCTAGAACCAGATTGATTTTTTGATGCTTTAGAAGACATGATATTTTTCTGATATAGTTGGGCTAATGGCAAAAGGTCTAAATGATTTTTTTTTCGATGTGGACTTTCCATCAGACCTTTCAAAATATAAAAAGTTGTTTTTTTATTTTGGAGTCTAATTTTCACAATGACAAATTACTTTGAGGATGGGAGAACACTTTCTGGAGCTCTAGAGAGGGGTGAAGAAATTCCCTGAAATCCTAGGGTAGACGGTGAACATGCCTTTTTGGTAGAAGGAGGAGGTACTTGAGCATCTTGGGACAATATGGTATATCCAGCATTCTCTTGTAAGGATTGGCAACTTTCCACAATTCCTTCATCATTTATGGAAAATTTCAAGGCCCTTTGGACAGATGGAGAATGTGTGGGACTCACCTGTGGAAGAATTGTAGCTTTTGGTGTCTCTTTGTCAGCAGAAGATGGCAAAGGATACCTTTTGGCAGAAGGGGTAAGGTTGAAACTCTCTTCCTTCGAGGAGAAATTTCTCAAGTCCATCAGAAGGGTCAAAACTTAACCCTTTGTTTCTAGAAACTGGATGCCTGTGGTCCATTTTGGTAGAGGGAGAATGTCGACTATTTCTCCCCAGAGTGGACATGTGAAATCTACTTGGGTAGATGGGGATAGTTGTAAAGCATGCTGTTCAGATGCAGTAGATCCTACGACTTCCTTCTCAGATGAGGAAGGTCTTAATGTACCATGTATTTTTTTGAAATCCTGACTGTGACATCAGAATGGGGGGTAGGTATTAGAGCTACCTCAGAAGATGTGACCTCTCCTAGAGCATCATGGACATATGTGAGAGGGCTGAGAGCCTCATGAGCAGATAAGGATGTTTCTAGATATTGTTTTGTAATTGAGGAAGTTCCAAAAAATTTTCTTCTGCTGGAGAAGTGGAAACAGACTTTTGTGTAGAAGTGTCAGGTTCCATAGCCTGCTTGATAGGCAAAACAGGATCCAAGGCCCCTTCAGAATATAAGGTAAAAATCCAAAGTCTTTGATGTATTTTGCAGATGTTATGGGACCGCTTGTGGGTATAAAGAAGGACTGGAAAACCTTTGTGCATATTTGGAAGAGTGTGTAGCATCTTCTGTATTTGGGGAAGATGGCCTGATCTTGAGGATATACGGATTTTCAAATAGCCCCCTGTGAATTTTGCAGAGGTCATATGCATTCTTTTGCACAAATTAAAACGAGGAATCCCTTTCCTCAATGTCAAGGATGGTACAGACACTGGTGTTTGCATATCATGTTCCCCCACTCCTCATTAACATATGGTTGGATCCATAACCTTCTCTAAGATGGAAAATGTCCTAGAACATGTTTTTTACTTGTGTCACATCCGCAAACCATTTCTAAAGATTTGGCTGTGGATAGATATCCTTTTGTGGATGTTTCTTGTCCTACAATCTCTTTATGAGATAGAGTACTATTCAGAGAGTCCTGCTCAGTTTTGGGAAATTCTAGCATCTCTGATGTATATGTGGAAAATTTTGGAGCCTCTCCTTTCAGGACAGAATGACCTAGAGTTCTCTGAGGATGTAGGGGAAGTTTTATCTTCTCTTTACATCATATAAATATGGACTGTTCATCTCTCATTGACTGTGTATTGCGATAAACTTGGGTCGTTTTGGGCCTGATGACAAGTCAAGAGGGTCCTTTTCAGTGGTAGAGGATATTTGAATAATTTTCTGTATAGTGACAGTAGAAGTACTGGGGGAGATGTAGAGTACGCTAATGATATTTTTATGTACAGAATGCACAGGAGTCCCTTGGGTGGACTCAGAATTTTCTACCACATCTTCCTTGGGTATGGAACTCTCAAGAGCCCCTTCTGAAGCTGGCAATTGTACTTGATCTAAAGGTGTACATGCAGAAAATTTTGTCTCTGCTAGGGCTGGTATGTGTGTTGTGAGGTTCACTTGGGGCTTTGTGACTGTATTTTGGCCCCTTGTAACATAAGTGATGATTTAAGAACATTTTTAATAGTGGAGGACGTGTAAGGTCCTCTAGGTTTAATAGGGAAGTTCTGAAATGCCTTTTGTCAGCAGAGTCAGGTTTCAAACTCATTTTACCCAATGCAGATTGCATATCACACTTTGGTGCAGATGGGGGACACATTTGACTGTCTTTGTGATTGGACATAGCTCTCTGCCCTGCTTTGGCAGAAGGTGAAGGTATTAAAGTCTTGTGTTGAGAGGGGGCAGGACTTAATCCATTTGTGGAATATGAGAAATCACTGAGATTACCTTTAAGAAAAGAAGTTTAAAGCCCTCTTTGTATGATGGGGCCTGTTTTACCTCCCGTTGAACAGAGAGGTCTTCTGCAACACATTTGGAGGAGAAATGGAAAGACTGGAGACCTGTAGGATAGGGAATAAACATTTGAAACTCCTTTTGAAACACCGTGGGACAGAGTAGAGTGGGCAATACTGAGACCTCAGGGAAGGAGAGACTGACACTTCTGCCCACCTGTGCCCACATCCCTAGGCCAAGAAAAAACTGCATAGTGCCTCTGGACACATGAATATAGGAGCAGTTAAGCTGCAGGAGCCCTGTAGTCCAAACTGCACCTGGGTCTGAACTGGTCCAAACAGCATCCTACTACCAATTCTTATGTGGGGTGGGGAAGACTTAGTCTGTCTGAGAGGCAGAAACCCCTGAGAACTCTGCTCACATTCTGACTCAAAAAAAAAAAAAACACCTAGCTCAATCTGGGCATCCTGTGAATAGGGACCTAGGTGCAGTTGGGGCAAGACATTTCTCGTCGAGGCTCTCATAGAGAGCTGAAAGTCAGCCCGAGAAGCAACTTCAGTCCTCAGACCAAAGGTCAATTCAAGTTTTTTGCTCTAAGTGACCTGACTGGGGTACTCAGGACAAGCAAAGTCACAACTTCTCTGGGACCAGGCCCTTCCAGTTCCTAACAGGCTCCTGAACCTTGCTTATCCCATCCCAGAGCTCCCTGCTCCTAGACTGTGGGAGAGAGAGATGATCACCCAGGAGTGTGGGAAAACTGAGCGTACAAGGCACAGAGACTGCCATGTCTGCCCACCCATACTCTCATCTCTGGCCCAAGAAAAAACTGCATAGTGCCTCTGGACCCAAAAATATAGGAGGAGTAAAACTGCAGGAGCACCATGTTCCAGAGTGTACTGGTCAAACAGCATCCTGCTCACAAATCCTGAGGTTGGGTGAACCTGACCTTCAGAGAAGCGACACTCCTGGGAAAACAGAGGACACTATTCTCTGCCCAGATTCTTGACTAAAGAGGAAAACACCTTGTGCCTTCTGTGTCATCTCCCCACTCAGAAGGACGTAGGAGAAGTATAGGAAGTTCCTTCTGGCTCCTGCCCAAAGGGAGAGATGAAAGCCAGTAGACATGAGCAACTGGACGCATGAGAGCAGAATACTCTGTTCCCATGACTGGGGAAAAAAAAGTAAAACTGGTCTACAGCAGTCCTGACACATGAGCCTACAGGACGGTTAAGCCACTGTCAGAAAGAGCAAGACAAGCTAACTCCAGAGACAACCTGATGACTAGAGGCAAGAACAGGAACTCAAACAACAGAAATCAAGACTACTTGGGCTCATCAGAGCCCAAATCTCCCACCAGAGCAAACACTGGATAACCAAAGACACCAGAAAAACAAGATCTAGATTTAAGTTCACATTTTATTATGACGATGGAGGATGTTAAGAAGGTCATAAATAACTCCCTTAAGAAAATACAGCATAACAGAAAATACAGAAGTAAACAGGTAGAATCCCATAAAGAGGGAACACAAAGGTAACTTAAAGAACTACTTGAAAAAAAAAAGTAAAAGGAAATGAATAAAACCATCCAGGAGTTAAAAATGGAAATAGAAACATTAAAGAAATCACAAAGGAAGCCAACCCTAGATTTGGAAACCCTAGGAAAGAGACCAAGAGTCATAGATGTGAGAATCACCAACAGGATAAAAGAGATAGAAGACATAATCTAATGAGCAGAAGTTTCCATAGAAAACATTGAAACAACTATCAAAGATAATGTAAAACATAAAAAGGCCCTAGCCCAAAACATACAGGAAATCCAGGACACAATGAGAAGATCAAACCTAAGGATAACAGGTACAGAAAAGAGTGAAGACTGCCAACGTCAACGGACAGTAATATCTTCAACAAAATTAAGGACGAAAACTTCCCTAATCTAAAGAAAGAGATGCCCACAAACATACACAAAGCCTAAAGAACTCCAAATAGATTGGACCAGAAAATGATATCCTCCCATCCCATAATAGTCAAAACACCAAATGCCCAAAACAAATAAAAATATTAAAAGCAGTAAGGGGAAGATTAAATAACATATAAAGGCAAATCTATCAGAATTACACCAGATTCTCACCAGAGACTATGATAGCCAGAAGATCCTGGACAGATGTCATAAAGACACTAAGAGAACACAAACGACAGCCCAGGCTACTGCATCCAGCAATACTTTCAATTAACATAGATGAAGAAACCAAGATATTCAATGACAAAATCAAATTTACACAATATTTTTCTACATATCCAGTAATACAAAGGACACTCACTGGCAAGCCCCAACACAAAGAGGCAAATAAAATCATAGATAAAGCAAGAATTAAATTTCACAAGAAATCATAGAGAATCACTCAAACATAAAGTAACCTCCATTTATGAAAATAAGAGAAAGTGTCCATCACTATTCATTAATATCTCCTCAACTTTAATGGACTCAATTCCCCACGAAAAGGACACAGATTGACAAACTGGATACCCAATGAGGACCCAGCATTTTGCACTACAGGAAGCACACTTCAGAGACAAAGACAGACACTACCTCAGCGTAAAAGGCAGGAAAAATAAATTCCAAGCAAATGGTCTGAAGAAGCAAGCATGAGTACCCATTCTAATATCATATAGAATCGACTTTCAACCAAAAGACATCAAAAAGCTTAAGGAAGGACACCTCATAGTCATCAAAGAAAAATCCAGCAAGATGAACTCGAAATTATAAATATCTATGCTCCAAATACATGAAAGAAACCTTACTAAACCTCAAAGAACATATTGCACCACAAATAATAATCCAGGAGATTTAAACTCACTACTTCCATCACTAGACAGATAACAGAAACAGAAATTAAACAGAGACATATACAGACTAACGAAAGTTATAAACCAAATGGACTTAACAGATATTTTACATTATTTTATCATAAAACAAAAGGATACAACTTCTTCTCACCACTTCATGGCACTTTCTCCAAAATTGATCATATAATCAGTCAGAAATCAGGCCTCAAAGGATACAGAAAGATAGACATAATCCAATGCACCCTATCAGACCACCATGGGCTAAGGCTCTTCTTCAATAACAATTAGGAAAGAAAACTCACATAGACATGGAAGTTGTCCAATCCTCTACTCAAGGATAACTTTGTCAAGGAAGAAATGAAGAAAGAAACTAAAGACTTCTTAGAATGTAATGAAAATGAAGGTACGATATACCCGAACTATTGAGATAAAATGAAAACTGTGCTAAAAGGAAAACTCATAGCTGTGAGTGTCTACATAAAGAAACAGGAGAGAGCATATGTCACCAGCTTGAGAGCACACCTAAATCTCTAGAATAAAAAGAAGCAAACACACCCAGGAGTAATAGAAGGAAGGAAATAATCAAACTTGGGCTGAAATCAACCAAGTAGAACAAAATAGACTACTCAAAGAATGAACAGAACCAAAAGCTGGTTCTTTGAGAAAATCAACAGGATACATAAACTCATAGCCCAATTAATAAGAGGGCAGACAGAGTGTGTCCAAATTAACAAAAAAAAAAAAAGAATTGAAAAGGGCGACATAACAGAAGAATCAGAGAAAATTAAAAAAGTCATCAGATCATCCTACAGAATCCTATATTCAACAAAACTTGAAAATTTGGAGAAAAATGGCAATATTCTAGAGAAATACCAGGTACCAAAGCTAAATCAGGAACAGAAAAATCGTTTAAAAAAACAATAACTGCTAAAGAATTAAAACCAAACACTAAAAACCTCCCTACCAAAAAGAGTCAAGTATCAGATGGGTTTTGTGCAAAAATCTATCCAGAATTCGTAGAAATTTTCATAGCAATACTGTCCAAACTATTCCACCAAATTGAAACAGATGGAGCACTACCGAATTCCTTTTATGAAGCCACAATTACTCTAATACCTAAGCCACACAAAGACCCAACAAAAAAAAAAAAAAAGAACTTCAGTCCAAATTCCCTTATGAATATCGATGCAAAAATACTGGATAAAAGACTTGCAAAAAAAAGTAAAAGAACACATCAAATCAATCATCCCTCATGATCAAGTCAGTTTTACCCCAAGCATGCAGGGATGGTGTTGTATGTGGAAATCATCAACGTAATCTATTATATAATCACACTCAAAGATAAAAACCCATTGATCCTTTCATTAGATGCTGAGAATGCATTTGACAAAATTCAACACCCCTCATGATAAAAGTCCTGGAAAGCACAGGAATTTAAGACCCACAGCTAAACATATACAGCAAATCCGTAGCTAACATTAAACTAAGTGGAGAGAAACCTAAAGCAATCACACTGAAATCAGGGACTAGACCAGGCTGCCCACTCTCTCACAACTTATTCAATATAGTTCTAGACATCTTAGCCAGAGCAAGTAGACACTGATGGGGGTCAAAGGGATATAGATCGGAAAAGAAGAAGTCAAAATAGCACTGTTTGTAGTTGATATGATAGTATACTTAGTGACCTCAAAAGTTCCACAAGAGAATTACTAAGCCTGATAAACAATTTCAGCAAAGTAGATGGGTATAAAAATAACTGCACAAAAGCTAAACAAGCGGAGAAAGAAACCAGGGATATGACACCCTTCACAATACCCCCAAATAATATAAAATATCTCGGGGTGTCTTTATCCAAGCAAGTAAAAGATATGAGCATATGAGCAGAACCTCAAATCTCTGAACCAACTGAAGCATATTTCAGAAGATGAAAAGATGTCCCATGTCCATGGACTGGCAGGACTAATACAGTAAAAATGACCATTATACCAAAAGCAACCTACATATTCTTTCCAATCCCCATCAAAATTGCAATCCAATTCTTCATAGAATTAGACAGAAAAATTCATAAATTCATCTGGAATAACAAAAAACACAGAATAGCTAAAACTGTCCTCAAAAATAAAATTACTTCCCTGGGAATCACTATCCCTGAACTCAAGCAGTATTACAGAGCAACACTTATAAAAACTGTATCTCTTTGAGACAGGCACGCAAATAAACGAGTGGAATAAAATTGAAGACCCAAAAATCAACCCATACACCCATGGTCACTTAATTTGTGAGAAAGGAGCCAAAACGATCAATAGAAAAAAAAAAAGATAGCATGTAGAAGAATGCAGATCGATCCAGTGTTACTGCACTGTAGAAAGCTTAAGTCCACCTGGATCAAGGACATCCAGTTCATCACAGATACACTCAAACTAATAGAAGAAAAAGAGGGGAAGCGTCTCGAACACATGGGCACTGGAGAAAATTTCCTTAACAATTTCCTTAACACCAATGACTCATGCTCTAAGATCAAGAGCCAACAAATGTGATCTCATAAAACTGCAAAGCTTCTGTAAGGCAGAGGACACTGCTGTTAGGACAAAATGGCAACGAACAGATTGGAAAAAGATCTTTACCAATCCTAACAGATAGACTATTTACATCCAAAATATAAAAAGAAAGCATGAAGTTAGACTGTATGAGACAAATAACCCTATTGAAAAATGGGGTTCAGAGCAAAACAAAGAATAGACAGCTGAAGAATATCGAATGGCAGAGAAATACCTAGAGAAATGTTCAACATCTTTAGTCAAATCAAGGGAAATGCAAATCTAAACAACCCTGAGATTTCACCTCACACCAGTCAGAATGGCTAAGATCAAAAACTCAGGTGACAGCAAATGCTGGCGAGGATGTGTAAAAAGATGAACACCCCTCCACTGTTGGTGGGATTGGAGACTGGAACAACAATTCTGGAAGTTTCCTCTGAAAATTGGACATTGAGTTATCTGAAGACCCAGCTACACCTCTCTTGGGCATATACCCAAAAGATGCCCCGACATATAACAAAGACACATGGTCTACTATGTTCATAGCAGCCTTATTTATAATAGCCAGAAGCTGGAAAGAACCCAAATGCTCTTCAACAGAGGAATGGATAGAGGATATACGGTACATCTACACAATGGAATGTCATTCAAAGATACCAAGTTAATAAAAATGGAGAAAATAAAACTTTACTGGATCTTTATCTGACATATGGATCATATCTGTAAGACACAAATACCTTATTCTTCAGAAATAAAATAATGCTATTAAATATGCTATATATTTGAATAAATGCTTAAAATAGTGGCACAGTAATCATCAAAAATACATAAAGAATACTAAACCCACAAATTGTTGGTGAAGTACAAATACCAATGGCAGTGTTTGTATAGTGTTGCTGGAACAAAGAACCCTGGGTCTAAAATTTAAAATAGCTACTAAAGAAATTAATGTAAAACTGAAAACATAGATTACTTGTGATCCAATAGTACCACTGATGGAATATCTTCCTGAAGGAACCTGTCTACTCCATTGATAACTCCACGAATGTCTTTACCTTCTCACTGTTCAAAACACCATGTTACAAAATTGGAAAAATAAAGTATATTGGCACTAGACCTTTATTTAACCAACAAAAGAGCAAAATTACATCATTGGCATAGATATTGATGAAACTAGTTATCATTGAGCCAGGTGAAAATTCAGAAGTATGAAGACAATTATCTAAATCTTATGAAAATGGCCAACTGCTCTTTGTTTGACTTTGAAGCCTCTTCTATAGAAGGAAAGTCAGATGTCATGTTTTAAACATGGTCACATTTTTCCCACGGTTCACATGGCCAGAGAGACGATCCTACTGTTCCTGTTTTGCTAAATAGCCATGTTGTCAAACTGCCTTCAAATTCTTATTGTTTTTTCCATACATTACTTCTTTTATGAGCTGTGGTCAGAGAAATGTACAGGTTTACAGTGCAGCAATTACTGTAGATCTGTGTAACTGGTATAAGTCCTAAGAAAGTGAGAAGAAGAAAGCTGAGCATAAGTCTGGGGAAACATTGCAGAAAAGGAGAAGGCAGAATTTGAGGAGCGATACGATGAAATTGTGACATCTAGACATGATACAATTATTGGACCTATGGACTCACTGCATCTATAGCCATATGAAAAAGTTCAGTACATAATTAAGACAAAGGGTTAGGGAAGATCCAAGCAGGCAGTACTCAGTGAACCAATGGATTATAAAGAAAATAAAACAGGAAAACATAAAGAACATGAAGCTGGAAAGGGAATATATCCAGAGAGAGTAGAACCAAGTTAAGTATCGGTGTGATCAAGATACATTGTATACATGTGTGAAGAATAAATAGAAATCCTAAAATAAGAGAAAAAGTTCTGAAAATAAAATAAGGATTTTTATAGCCTATGGAAGTCATTTTTTCCCAAAAATATAATAGAGTATCCTAACTTTTTGTAAGTTGCAGAATATTCAGTGAAAAAATGTAGTTACATTAGTTCAGTGCATGCTGTCTGCATTATGGAAATATCAAACTGAGACTCATTAATCTGTACAGTTAACTTATATCACCTGTTCAAATAAAATAAAATGAAACACTGTGTAATGATCCACCAAAACCAAACTGCACACTAGAGATTGAAATGCAAACCGATAAATGCCCTGTTCTTAACCTCAACCATTTTACTCTTTGAAACTCCAAATACTTATGAATATAAAAGTTCTAACCTGATACTCAGCATATATTATGGTGTCTCTGTGACTTGTACAGTAAGACTTTTAGGTTGCACATTGCCATCAATTATATCATTCATTTTTAAAATCCTAGGACAACAAGATCTAAAATCCATGGGCTTTGGTCCTGACAGCCAGGGATTGCACTCAGTACATGATCACTTTATATTAATTAGCTAAACTCTGAAAGACAATTTGCTGCCTCACAAAATTATATTGATTCATTGCAATGGTTATGATAAGGGTTTCTTTTGAGAATAGAAATAAATTTCTCATGACAAAATTTGCTTTCTCTTTTGGTGTTTATGGACTTTTGATGAGCTTAAACCTCTCCTTCCCAACATAGCACTGAAAATAGATTATTTCTCCCTGTCGATCCTAGACACACTAAAGAAAGGAAAAACACTGAAAATGGTATGGGCTTTGTTCTCTGTCCTAAAAGATCATTTTTGACCTCTTCTTCATCATCTTCACCAGCGCCACCACCACCACCACCACCACCACCACCACCACCACCACCACCACCATCATCATCAACATCATCATCACCTTCATCATTTAATTTACATGAAATTGAATTTGGAATTTTGATACACCAAAGAATGAAATGAGAAGTATTGTGCTTGAAGAAGAGATATTAATGAATACTAAGTCCTGTACAGTCATTTTCATGTTTTAAAGATATTGCAATAGTTACTTCAGATGATTGATTGAAATGCTAGTGCCCTACACAAAAGAGTTTGGGAGTCCCTTAGTGAGAGAATGGTCTTTTACAGAAAGCCTTCATTATCAGACTTTGATTTAACCCATCTACCAACGAAGTGAAATTGTCCAAGAAACAGAATAGTGCCTCTCCAGAAACAGCTTTTATCCACTAATACGCATTTACTTCTATTTCATAAATGTCATGTTGATATGCGCTTAGGATACAATATGTTCTGATTTATAATGATATATTAGTATTACTTGGTTTAATTTTGAAAATTTCAAAGGGACATACCTATGCCATGATTGTATTCCATACAATTTTTAATTTGATCTTCAAGAGTTTCATGAAAACTGAAGTACCGAAAATGTATATCTTCCCATTCAAAACTTGTAACATCCATCATGTGAAACTCCCAGTGAACCTCAGTGGATTGATGTCTTTGAAATCATTTAAAGACTCTCTTACTGGATAATTGCAACTCTACAGAAGCTTCAATCCCATAGTGGCAGTTCCAGTTTGGCTGTAAACAAATCATTTTCTGTGTTTTTCAAAGGGTTTAAAATATTTTCATTAACTTTTAATATGAAGCTAGTTAGGACTTTGAGAAAAGGGGCAGACAGGCCCTAGAAATTATGTTTTTAAAATTCTTTTCTTAAAATTAGACTTTCTCATGCAATATATTTGAATTATGATTTCCCTTCCCTCTATTAACCCATTCTTCTATCCCTCTCTAGTCTTCTGTATCTACATTCTTCTGACTCTCATTAGAAAACAGTCATCTAAGAGTTAAAAGTAAAATGTAAGTTAATGAACTGGAGTAGAACAAAACAAGCAGATAGAAAAGAGCCAATGCATGCTACAAAAATCAGATACAGACACAGAGACCCAGACTTCAATTCACACACTCAGGAATTCCATGGAAACATAAAACCAGGAAAAAATATACACACAAAACATACAGAGCAAAAATTAATAGATAAATAAATAACAAAAGGAAAAATATATTCTGAAGAAAAAGTCCTAACAAGGATCTTCCAAAGGTAATATTGCGTTCCCTTAGTGCTTTATATGCAGTCTACCCTTAAAACTACTTTGGTTACACAGTGAGATTGCCTTGGAGAAAACTCAGTTTTCATTTTCAAATGATAACCCATGGGAGATAACTTCCAGTTTAGAGGTAAGGTGAGATGTAGGGCTTGGCTTCTTTCAAGTGCTAATTAATACGTAAGGAGATCTGTGAGATGCTGTCCTCTGAGCATGATACATTTGTGTCACTCAGGAACTCACAATAGTTACATCTATCTGAACAGACTCTATACAAAATTGATCCTGACTATACAAAGGAACTAAGCGCAGTGCTGGAGAATAGAAAATGATGTAGCTACGGGTGTCTTCCCAGTTGTTATATGTATAGCTTCAAGCACATGTTCACAGAAGAGGCTCAGGTTATATCTAGGGGGTCATGAAGCAAAAATGATAAAAGACATGCACGTGCTATTGGGATTTAGTATTAAGAGGGTATGTTTTTTGGGAAAGATATTAGACTTAGAGTGTAGAGGGCTTCCAAAAATGTGTTATGCATGTATGGAATTGTCAAAGAATAACTTGCTTTCTTAAAACTTCCAAATGTAACCACTAAGAACGGTTTGGCAGACATTCTTTCAAATCTGCTCTATTTGTTTTTAAAATTGGGTCTCAGTGTGTAGCTCAAATTGACCTAGAACTGCCAGTGTTCTTTCTACTGCCTCCCATGCTCTTGTAGCAGGTTTACTCTACATTGACAAAATTATAGAATATGTGTAAATCTTCTGTTTATGAAGTTTGATTACATAATGCTATATTCTGTCATGTGTTTTTCATTTAACAATATATCTTGATACATGTACATGGGAAATTTCTTCATGGAACATCATGCATTTAATAAATGGCAGTATACTCATTTGTTTAAATAATAACCTCATGGTGGCTTCCATATTAATTTCATTTTCATTAACTAAAGTTAGCTACAGAAAATCAGCATGGACACTGACTCAGGCCCTGTACTCAGTGGTGATTTTTTACATTATATTTTGTATAAATTACAAAACACGTTGTTGGAATGATGTCAAGGCTGTTAAGTAATGTAATATTTGTATAAATACTGCCAATTTCCATCTCAGAGATTATAATAAATACATATAGTCATCAATTTTATGTGAAAGAACCCATATTATACCATTCAAAATTAAATGAGACATATATTTTAAAAGGGTATCAGTCTCTGACTTCTGTCATTTGTTGAATAGGGGAAGGATTGGCGAAGTTGTAGCAGAGAGCAACCTCTATAGGAAGACCAGCAGTCTCAAATAAGCCAGACCTCTGAGATCTCCCAGACACTGAGCCACCAACCAGGCAGCATACACTAGTTGGTCTGATGCCCTGACACATGTATAGCAGAGGACTGATTGGTCTGGCCTAATCCTTGAGAGACTTGAGTCCACAGGGATTATGGTGTCTGGCAGGATATGGGGATCATCCTCTTGGAGTCAGGGAAGGAAGAGGTGGAATGGGATAAGGAATTGTGGGAGGGGACCAGGAGAGTGTACAATGGAAAGAATGTAAATAAGTAAAATAATATATAAATAGGTTCACTTATAGATTCAAATGCTAGATTCTTTTTATCATTTACATTGGAATTCAATCATGAAGTTTAGCGTTTTATGCTTACTGAACTGTGTAAGCATTAATCCTTAATTTACTCTTCATACTATGTGCGAATTTTCTCCTTTCTTATTACATTGCATCAATTGTGATTGCATATGTAGAAGGCTTACTCTTTATAATTTGTGCAGAAAATATATTTATGAATCATTTTATTTTAATGATCTGTTATGTGTGAATGTCTATGTATAGATATGTGCACACGAACACAGGTACCTGGGGAGACCAGGAGCTGCTTATACAGATGGTTGCAAGTGGCTTCATGGGTGTTGGAAACTGAACCTGTTTGCTCTTAAGAACAGTAAGTGCTCTTAACCACTAAGCTAATACTACAGTACTTACTCCATAATAAAATCAATCTATTTATAGTTTTCTGATGTATTTCAGGGTATCATTGAACTTGAGACAGCTTGCCACATTTTAAGTGCTATGACTATATTCAGGCATTATTTTTTCCAGCTTTCTTTTCTTTATCATCGTAAGATGTGTTCAATTAAATATGTTAAAATTATGCACTAAATCCTTCAAATGTTTACTTACATAACCTTGGGTTAGTGTCTGTTTCTTTCCTCTGCAATGACTATATTAATTTTACAGTTTGCAGTTCTCTCTTTCTTTACATAATCCATCTGATGTGTTTTTGCTTTCATATAGAATGAAGTAAGAGACTTTTACTTTTTTTTGAATAGTTAAAGTACTAAGAAAATGTGTTGAATTTTCTATTTTAAGGCCAATACATTATTTCTTTAAAATATTCCTAGAGTTTTTTTTCTTTTTCTTAGTATTATTGTTCTCATTAGTCTCATTATTAATATTCTGTGTTAGCTTTTATGCGTTCTGGTCATGTAGTGAATATAGAAGTCTTCCAAACATATATGAGTAGGTATCAAATTTAGGTTCTTGGTTACTCATGCCATGATATTTTATCTGCTAAACCACCTCACTGGTACACACTCTAACACTTTAAGGTGACATAGAGCTCCAGGCTGCTTTTATATATACAATGTTTTGATCATTTGGCTTTTAATAAATATTTTTGATTATTCTAAAGGATTTTATTTTCCATGTCCACTTGGTAACTCTAGTATGTTTATTTTGATATCTCATTACTATTTTAATCATAATTATTATGCATTTGATACCTAGATAATATGAAATTATCTTAGATACAATTGAATACATGCAATTAGTTACCTAAGCATGAAGCTTGGTACATAATTTTCTTCATTATTATTATGCATTTGCATAAAACAATATTTCATCATCACAATCCTGATGCCAATTTTACACAGTATGACAGCTAATAGATATCTGTGACTAAAAATCACTTAAAAGGATTAAGGATTATATTGTTAAATGATATTTCCCCAACATCAAGTAAATAGATTTTATTTTGCTTCAATTAATTAAACATGCTAGAGCAGGAAAATTTTAATTTCCTTATTTAGTTAAGACTAAATTTAACTTTTACATTCTCCTGCCTATCAGAAAGTCAATGTTCTAATACAGGAATATATGGCAGGCACAGGTCGAATTTCTAGTATAACCTGTAATTACAATCATCACTCTTGTCAGTTTTTACTGATTGTTCACATCATGCCTGGAAAACACAATGATAACATGGCAGAATATCCACGATGGCAGTGCAGTGGCATAAATAGCTTGGTGATAGCCAACAACTCTCTAATTTTGCTTAAGTCCTCTTCAATGAACATGGATGGTACTGGTAAGTTACCCATGTGTAGAAGGCTATTGAAGCTGTGGTTATGGGGGAGAATGTAAAGCCCCTTACTTATTTAAGCAAGTATCTTACCTAACAACAATCAAAGCCATGTGTCCTTATATACAGAATTAATTACAGTCTCTGCAACAAAGATCACAGTAAAAATCCCAGCCATTCAAACCGCAGGATAGCAATTTCAAATCCAGTCTCAATGGCTCTATCTACAAAATGTCACTTGATTCAAGGCTGAGATACATTACAGAAGAGGGTGCGAGAAGATTTTAAAAGACTAAAGTTTACAATGAGATGGTTTCTCAAAGTAACACCAGAAATTACACTCATAATGTCTCACTAACATGACTACCTACACAACAGCTGAGGAAGACAGGGAATGGGGAAGAATTAAAGTTTAGTTTTCGCCCATAAGGAAGGGGAGGGGGGAGGGGGATGTTTGCCCGGAAACCGGGAAAGGGAATAACACTCGAAATGTATATAAGAAATACTCAAGTTAATAAAAAAAAAAAAAGTTTAGTTTTCGTTCTGTTTCAATCTCTTCTTCTCCTTCTTCTTCTTCTTCTTCTTCTTCTTCTTCTTCTTCTTCTTCTTCTTCTTCTTCTTCTTCTTCTTCTTCTTCTTCTTCTTCTTCTTCTTCTTCTTCTTCTTCTTCTTCTTCTTCTTCTTCTCCGCCTCCTCCACCTCCTCCTCCTCCTTCTCTCTCTCTCTCAATCTCTCTCTCCTTCTCTCTCTCTCCTTCTCTCTCTCTCTCTCTCTCTCTCTCTCTCTCTCTCTCTCTCTCTCTCTCTCTCTCTCTCTCTCCTCCTCTCTCCCCCCTCTCTCTCTCCCCCTTCTCTCTCTTGTTGGACTTACACTTTGTACATGGTCATAAGAATGGGATATTTTCACTTCTTCTACATGCTGGCTTCCAGTAGAACAAGCCCTATTTTTGAAAAATGATATGTTTCTTCCTTTGGATGATTTTATCTCCTTTACCAAAGATCAACTGATAGGTGTTTAGGTTCATTTCTGAGTCTTCAGTTCTATTCCACTTCTTGATCTGTCTGTCTCTGTACCAACACTATGCAGTTTTTTTTTCACTGTTGCTCTCTAATACTGATTGAATTCTGGGTTGATGATTCCCCCAGAAGTTCTTTTATTGCTGAAGATAGTTTTCACTATCCTGGCTTTTTCTTAATCCAAATGAATTTTCACATCACTCTTTCTATCTCTATTAAAGAATCGAGTTGGATTTTTGATGGAGATTGCATTGAATGTGTAGTTTGGTTTTGGCAAAATGGTCACCTTTACTATATTACTACTGTCAATCCATGAGCATGGAAGCTCTTTCTATCTTCTGAGACCGTCTTCAAATTCTTTCTTCAGATACTTGAACTTCTTGAATACAGATCATTCACTTTTTTGGTTAAACTCACACCAAGATACTTTATATTATTTGGGACTATTGTGATTTGTGTGAAATCACTATTTTCTTTCTCAGCCTGTCTATGGATACATTGAGGAGAGGAAGGCTCCTGGTATTTTGAGTTCATTTTATACCCTGACATTTTTCTGAAGTTGTTTATCAGGTAAAAAAGTTATCTGTTGGAACTTTTGGGATCACTTAATTACACAATCATATCATGTGCAAATAGTGATATTTTGATTTCTTCCCTTCCAATTTGCATCCCTTTGTCTTCTATTTGCTGTCTGATTGCTCTGGCTATGACATGAAGAACTGTTGAATAAGTAGGGACAGAGTGGGCAGCCTTGTATAGTCCTTGATTTTAGTGAGATTGCTTCAAGTTTCTCTCCATTTAGATTGATCTTAGCTAGAGGTTTTCTGTATATTTCTTTCACTATGTTTAGACATGGACCTTCAATACCTGATCTTTCCACGACTTTTATCCTGAATTGCTGTTGAATTTTGTCAAATGCTTTCTTAGCATCTAATGAAATGACCATATGTCCTTATCTTTGAGTTTGTTTACATGTTGGATCACATTGATGGTTTTCTGTATATTAAAACGTTGCTGCATCCCTGATCATGACGGATGAATATTTTGATGTTTTTTTTAGATTTGGTTTACAAGTATTTTATTGAGTATTTTTGCATAAATATTCATAATGGAAGTTGATCTGAAGTTCTCTTTGTTTGTTTGGTCTTTGTGTGGTTTAGGTATAAGACTAATTGTGGCTACATAGAAGCTATATGATAGTGCACTGTTTTAATTTTGTGGATTAGTTTGGATAGTATTTTTATGAGGTCTTCTATGAAGGCTTAATAAAATGCTGTACGGAACCCAACTGGAACTGGGATCTTTTTGTTTGGGAGAACATTAATAACTGCTTTTATTACTTTAGGATTAATGGGGTTGTTTAGATGGTTTATTTGTTCCTGTTTTAACATTGGTACCTGGTATCTGTTTACAAAATTGTCCATTGCCTCCATATTTTCCAATTTTTCGAATATAGACTTTTATAGTGGAGTCTCATGATTTTTGCAATTTCTTCAAATTCTGTTATTATGTCTCCCTTTCATTTCTCAGTTTGTTACTGTGGATACAGTCTCTGTGACCACGGGTTAGTCTGACTAAGGGTTTATATATCTTGTTGTTTTTCTCAAAGAAACAGCTTCTGGTGTTGTTGATTATTTGTAAAGTTTTTTGTTTCTACTTGGTTCATTTCAGCTCTGAGTTTGATTATTTCCTGCCTTCTACACCTCTTGGGTTTACTTATTTCTTTTTGTTCTAGAGCTTTAAGTGTGCTGTCAAGCTGCTGATATATGCTCTCTACTGTTTCTTCTACCAAGCATTCCGAGCTATAAGTTTTCCTCTAATACTGCTTTCATTGTGTCACTAATGTTTGGGAATGTTGTATCTTCATTTTCATTAAGTTCTAAGAACTCTTTAATTTCAAGTTGTCATAGAGTAGAGCATGGTTCAATTTCCATGTATACATGAGCTTTCTGTCATTATTGTTTTTGTCCAAGACCAGTCTTAGTGTGTGGTGATCTTATAGAATGCATGGGATAATTTCTATCTTCCTGTATATATTGAGACCTGTTTAGTGACCAATTACATGGTTAATTTTGGAGAAGGTTCATTGAGGTTCTGAAAATAATGTATATCCTTTTATTTTTAGGATGGAATGTTCTATAAATATCTGTTAAATAAATTTGGTTCATAACTTCTGTTACTTTCTCTACATCTCTGTCCAAATTCTGTTTCCATGATCTCTCCAGTGATGAGAGTGGGGTGTTGAAATCTCCTACTGTTATCTATTATGTGAAGTGCAATGTATGCTTTGTACTTTAGTAACGTTTTTATGAATGCAGGTGCCCTTTCATTTGGAGTATAGATACATAGGTTTGAGAGTTCATCTTGATGGATATATCCTATGATGGCTATGAAGTCATCATCCTCCTTATCCTCCTTAGAAAGCCATTTCCTTCCTTATCTTTTGTTAAAGACTTTTATTTGATATTCAATTTTATTTGATATTATATCCAACTTCAGCTTGCTTCTTCAGGCAATTTTCTTGGAATTTGTTTTCCAGCCATGTACTCTGAGGTAGTGTCCGTCTTCGTCTCTGAGGTGTGTTTCCTGCTACAGCAAAATGCTCGATACTCTTTATGTATCCATTCTGTGAGTCTGTGCCTTTTCATTGGGGAATTGAGTCCATTGATGTAAAGAGATATTCATTTTTCTAATTAGAGGTAGAATTATGTTTCTTTGTCTCTCTTTTCATTTCATTGCAAGGACATTATATTCTTGTTTTCAGTATGATGTATTTTCTCTCCTTGTGTTGGAGTTTTCCATGTATTTTCTTTTGTAGGCCTGGATTTGCTGTAAGAGATTTCATAAATTTGGTTTTGTCATGGAATATCTTGGTTTCTCTGTGTATGTTACTTGAATGTTTTACTGGATACAATAACCTGGTCTGGCAATTTTGCTCTCTTAGGGTCTTTTTGACATCTGTCCAGGATATTCTCACTTTCATAGTCTCTTGTGAGAAATCTGGTGTAATTCTTATAGGTCTGACTATATATGTCACTTGTACCTTTTTCCCTTACTACTTTTAATATTCTTTCTTTGTTTTGCACATTTGGTGTTTTGACGATTATGTGATGGGAGGAATTTCTTTCTCCTCAAATCTATTTGGAATTCTCTGTGCTTCTTGTTTGTTTATGGGCATCACTTTCTATAGGTCATGGAAGTTTTCTTTTTTAATTTTGTTGAAGATATTTACCGGCCCATTAAGTTGGGAGTCATCTTTTTCTTCTATACCTATTAACCTCAGGTTTAAACTTTTCATTTTTTTCCTGGATTTCCTTTATGTTTTGGGCCAAGAACTTTTTGTTTTTACATTATCTTCATCAGTTGAATCAATGATTTCTATGGAATGTCCTGCCTTGGGATTCCTCTTCTATCTCTTACATTCTGTTGGAGATTCTTGTATCTCCGGATCCTTGTTTATTCCTTTGTTTTTCTATTTCCATCTTTGTAAACTTTTGCTTTCTTTATTATTTCCATTTCTATTTTCAAGTCGTCCACCTATTTGGTCATTTTTCCTGTAATTCTTTCATGGATGTTTGTGTTTCCTCTCAAAGGGCTTCTCCTTTTTCACTTTTGTTTTCCTACATTTTTCTAATAGATTTCTTTTGGTATCTCTCCATCACTATCAATAAATGTGATTTGAAATCTAAATCTTGCTTTTCTGGTGAGTTTAAATATCCAGTGTTTTCTTTGGTGGGATAACTGGGCTCTGCTGATGCCAAGTAGTATTGGTTTTGTTTCTTAGGTTTCTACGCTTGCCCCTAGGCATTGGGTTTTCTTTGGTGGTCTGTTCTCATGTGTGTAGGCAGCTCTCTCACCTATGGGATTTGGGTACAGGGAACAGTTTGGCCATTCAGCGAAGTCCTCATTGCAGACCAGAATTGTGTGTACCGGTGGCTGACTGTTCCTATATCCCAGTGTCCAGAAGCACTGTTCAATATCTCCTTGCATCAGGGATCTGGGCTGAGGTGCGCAGCTGTGTCAATTTGTCCTGCAGCCTCAGGATTTCTCGCGAATCATTTTTATTGCACAAATTTAAATGTAAGTATAACATTCTGGTTCTTGAGTTGATTTTCTGGAAATTTAACTGTAAGTGGAAAGGCCACACTCTCTACCTAAAGAGCTTCCTTTACAAATACAGAAACTACTAATTAAAAGGAAGTTTCTTTATAAATATTTCAAATTTAAAAAAGTATTCATTTTCTGTGTTAGCTGTGGGAAGGTTGTTTACTTGTTTTTGTTTGTTTTAATTTAATATTGAGAAATATTTACAGTACATCAAAATAAGTGTGAAATGCATCCCAATAGAATCCTCTGCATTCCAGCAATTTTTCTAAAGAGCAGAGTCCACTGAAATGTCAAGTATGTACAACAGACCTCCTGCTACATAATTGTCAGAGCTTTAAGTCTGTCTCATGTTCTCTACACTTAGATTTTTATAAATTTTGCATGAATGGATGCAGATCTAATCTAATAGATCTAATAAGCTAGTATAACTGATTGTGTCTCCTGCCCCCATGGGAAACTATGTATTGCCTTGATTTTGTTGTTGTTGTTGTTTGGGGAGCTGTGTTTTTTTATTATCCCCATAAAAATTAATCTTGTGATGAATTAGTGAATAGAAATGAAAATTATGTACGATGATGAGAAATTCCCCAAAACAGAGTGTACACAAAGTTAAATCTGAAATGTGTGTGAGTAGACATGCACACATTCTCATGACCCATGTAGCTGAGAAACATTCAACACCAGCTCAACATAAGTGATTTGGGAAATTTACTTATTTCAAACACAATCAAACTCATTGGGAATACATTGTTTTCTCAGCCTTGTCTTTAAGTGACCAAATGGTAAAATGGATGTAAACAAATACTGTTACCCTGCATTGTTGTTTATACTAACATTTTAATTCATGTACAATCTCCATGTGCTCTTTTTGTATTCTGTTTCTCTGTGTCTGTGTTTCTGCATGAATATATAGGAACACATGTGTATGTGGCATACATGTGAGTGTGTGTGCATGTGTGTGTGTGTACGTGTGAGTGTGTGTGTGTGTGTGTGTGTCTTATATGGTATTTGTAAACATAGGTAACATGTGTATTTGTAATTTGGAAATACTGAAACTCACATTTGATTTGTGGATCAACCATGCAACTGATCTACTCACATATCTCTGAAATTCCATTATATCCAGTGAATAGAGAGAAAACCTAATAGGCTTGTGGTATCTCCTATTCTACCTTTATCAGGAAAAAGTATTTTTTGGCAAGAAAACCCAAACTTCAGCAAAGACATATACACCCTACAAAACAGGAAAGGTTATGTCATTTGAAGGGAAAAGATTTCAGACTGAGAGAAAAATGAGTTTGCCACATCTCCAATACTTGAGAGACATGAGATTGAACTTCAGAAGATATAATGGGAAGGGACAGGCAGAATCCCAAAGGAGCCAAAATAAGCTAAACACTGGAGCTTCTCATTACATGAGAACTCATGGATTGGTATGGTGGTAAACATAATGATAAGAATGTTGCAGTACATACTCAGTCTCCATATAAGGCTACAATGTGAACGAGATGAAAAGTAGTCGCCACCACAGTGCTAACAGCTACTTTAAAAGATACACTGTGAAAAACAGAATGTAACTATAGAAAGAAGAAAGATGTAACTGTAGAAAGAAGAAAGAGTGGTATCTGAAAACAGACAAGGCTGTGCTGGAATTGAACATGTTTCCATGTAAGTTACCAAGCAAGCACACAGCAGCTGCCATATGCAAAAGTGAACAAAGAGGAATGAACTGTATAGATACTATGTGTACGGAAATACAGGCAATTTGGTGGAATTCTAAGATGTTGAGATAAAAGGATAGGAAGAAATTTCTATCAAGTCGGGCACCATGTCTTGCTTTTTGAATACTCACATTCAAGAGACTGAGGGAGAGAAATAAGGAATTTCAGGTTACCCTGGAATACATATCAAGACAACACCTCTTTTTTCTCTTTTTTTTTAAATTTAAATCAATAGTCTGATTGATAGAATATCATGAACAATATTAAGAAAACAGAAATTTAATGCCTACGCAGTGATACTTTCATTAAGAAAACATGTTCTGGGGCTGAGGATTTAGCTCAGTGGTAGAGCGCTTACCTAGGAAGCACAAGGCCCTGGGTTCGGTCCCCAGCTCCGAAAAAAAGAACCAAAAAAAAAAAAAAAAAGAAAACATGTTCTATGAAGAGACAAACTATTAAGTTACAGATAACAACTGCCATATTGAAGGCAGTTCAGAATGAAGGGTTATGGTCCTGTTTGGTTGATCCTTCTTCTCTTTCATGGCTCAGATGTGTCTCTGACCATGTCATTATTGTGCAGACATCTAGATGTTCCTTGGCTTTAAATTTATGTATGTAAACCAATAAACATTTTTTTAATCAAATGATTATTTGATTTTACATTACTTTCAAAAATAATGGGTCTTGAGGAAATTATACCTTTATCGTGTGGGTTTGAATATTCATAATAGCAACAGAGAATAATTGGGGTCCAACACACACACACACTGGGTGGTTGGAGACTATACCTGTGGCAACACGAAAGCATAGAAATAAGTGGGCTGATCTGTTTTTCTGCCTAACATTTTTAACTAATTAATGATTAGAATGGGTAAAAAATTGAGATACAGTCAACTTTTTCTTTTCCTTAATTTGAATGATTGTTTACACAGCATGTGAATCTGAACTCAGACCCATGGTAAACCTTCAGCCTGAACTTCATTAGTGCCAAGACTACAAGTATGCACCATCTATGTAAATATTTGGACACTTTGCTCAATGCTTAGCACACTTTGGAAAACACCCTGGTGTTAAGAAAGAAAGTATGAGATATGAAAATCTGTGAGAATAAATCACATCTAAGCTTTGATTTTTGTGAGTACAGAGAAAGACTTTGACTCCAATGTAAGTGAGTGTCTAAAAGTATTAAAAAATCAATATTTCTTTTCTGCAAGTATTCTTCTAATTGCTTACTGCTCTGTCTTCCAGGAGATGAGTGTCAATTGTGTCAATTGCTCTTTGTGGCAGGAAAAGGGCTTGTCTTTCGAATGGTTTGCAATTGCCAAGAACTTTGAGGTTCCTGGAGAATGCTTCATCCTGTTAACCCTCATTCTGCTCTCATAGCATTTGCTATCTACACAAATCCAACTCGACACACCCCCATGTACTTCTTTCTGGCAAACTTATGTATCCTGGAAATTGGTTACACTGGCTCTGTCATACCCAAGATATGGAGAGCCTTGTAAGTGAGATCTGAGGAATCGCTCAGGAGGGATGTGCCAAACAAATGTTTTTCTTCACACTTTTAGGTATAACTGAGTGCTGCCTTGGCAGCCATGGCCTTTGACCACTGTATGGCCCTACTTCACTATTCAACACAAATGAGCAGTGAGGTATGTTCCCGTTTGGCAATTTTTTCCTGGGGAATAGGTAGCCTTGTAGGGTTGGGACAAAACTACTTGAGACCCAAATTTAACCACCCACAAGTAGTTGATAAATTCTTGGTCATCTTCCATACTACTGTGATATTCATGCTGAACCCCATCTTCTATAGCTTAATGAACCAAGAAGTCAAGGCAGCACAGAGAAGAACTCTGGGTCAGAAGAAAGGTCTGATAATAAATAGGTAATTAAGAGTCCTAAAGTGCTCTTTCAAAAAGGTGCAAATTCTGTGAAAGAAAGAAAACAAATCCACTATGCTCTTTCTTGCTGTCTTCAAACTTTAAGTAACATAACTTTGTTTTTTTTTTATTAACTTGAGTATTTCTTATATACATTTCGAGTGTTATTCCCTTTCCCGGTTTCCGGGCAAACATCCCGCTCCCCCCCCCCCTCCTTACGGTGTTCCCTTTATTCACCACCATGCTTAATTGCAAACAATTGTAAAGCATGCTTGCTACTAAATTACTTTAGTAGATTAGTCCAGTACTTAAACGTTTTCATCTGGTCAGAGTTTAAACCACATACTAATCTCTCAGGGGCCTTGAAAATTCCCTATATCCATTCTTAGCTCTTTGGAAATCTTCCAGAAATTGTTTGTAAATGATCTCAGCTCATTATGCTACAATTCCATATTCCTCAGTACATGTAAATTCATTGCATTGGACAGGAACTGGTAAGTAGTTTTCAGGACAGTGAATTGTTATCCTCTGCTTTGTGTACTATTTGGTCAGTCCATACTTCAGTTCTGGGCACCCAGGTCCTATGATTTTGGAACATGAGTCGTCTTTCCTCCCCTTTTTGATTTCTAATAAGGCAGTGGAAAAGAATTTCAGCTGGTTGATTCTCAACTTCAATATCATAGTTTCAGATAAACAAACACAGACACGCATACACACACACACATGTACAAACACACATGTACAAACACACACACACACATACACACACAGACACACACACACTCACAAACACAGACACATGCAAAACTGCTCTTTACTTAGTTTACTTACTTACTTACACACACACACACACACACACACACACACACACCTGCTTCTTACCTTCAAGGTTACCTAGTTATTTTCATAGTTATTTGTTTATTTATTCACTTTACCTACTGCACACTCCCCCCCCTCCAGTTCACCCTTCTCACAGTTTTTCTCCTAGCCCTTTCTCCTCTGATCAGGAGTGGACCCCACGGGTATCTCCTCACCTTGCATATCTAGTCTCTGTGTTCACATCATCTGCTACAGAAGCCAGATACAGCAGCCTAGATGGATATAGGTGTGGAGGTAGAGGTCATATCCAGAAAGAGGCAGAGAGCTGGGGTAAGAGATGCCCATGAATCAATGAGTGTTTCCTTAGCTGAGACTCACAGCCTCACTGATATGGACCTGAAGAAGCCATCTCCTGTAGCCAGAGAGCAAACCAAATGGAATGATAGAGACACCAACTTTTGACCCAAAATTTATTGTGACCACAAGAAATGAATTTCCGTGAATAGAGCAGAGAGTGTGGAATGATTGACCAATGATTAGTGCAGATTAAGACTCACCCCATTGATGAGCACCGATCCCTGACACTATCAATGAAACTCTGTTATGCTTGGAGAAAGGAATCTAGGTTGACTTCCCTCTGAGATACTCCACTAAACTGCTGACTCAGACAGAAGCAGACATCAACTAGCCAAACTCTAGATAGAGCTTGGGACTCTGATGGAAGAATAGAATGAAAAGGATTATGACATCTAAGGACATAGGCACTCCAGAGTCTTCACGTGGGTACCAAAAAAATAGAATTGGGCTTTCACAAAATATGTTGTCCATAGATGGGACATCTGTGTCTTTAAAATACATTTATTTATT
This sequence comes from Rattus norvegicus, assembly GCF_021556685.1. NCBI lineage: Eukaryota > Metazoa > Chordata > Mammalia > Rodentia > Muridae > Rattus > Rattus norvegicus. The sequence continues at coordinate 73,542 of NW_028238783.1, forward strand.
TATTCACATTACATCCCAATATCACAGATGTGCATTCTGATCTTTTAAAGCAGATATGACATATTTATACAGATGTTTAGATTTCTGTTTTTTTTAAAGATTCTTATAAGAGTAATTATAAAGATAAATAATACAATACTTAACCATTTATTTCTCTGTAAATTCAAATTGCTTGCTTATGAAGTTGCGTTGGCCTTGGGAGTAATTTGTTTTCTTTATGTGTACTTTGTAATATTTGTTCTAATACAGTATTGGGTATCACTTTTTTCATCACTAAGCAAGAGAAGAAAACTAGAACATAATCACAATTGTGTAATACAATATTCAATAAATTAGTGGTCTATATGGAAAATACTGCCTGTTGGGAAAAAGAGAAAACATAGAATATTAAACTGTAAGTCACATGAATGAACCTGGGAATAAAAATATTATCTAGAAGAATCTCCTAAACTTTTGTTTCTAAATCATTTCTACCCATGCCAAGCCCCAGACTAACTTTCTCCATTCAGAACATGTAACCATTGATGAGGACAAAAGAAGTCTCTAGACTTAGAGAGATGGAGTACATAAAGGTTTACCCTGTGTCACAAGAGAGTCTCCTGGAAAAGGCACTCTCAAAACTGGTCAGTGTAAGGAAAGCTGTTCAGCAGGTAGGCCTTGGCAGTTCTCAGTGACATTATCATTAGGCCCTCCCTGAAAAATCTCTTTTATCCTGGAGAGCCCTAGCTCCTTCTGTAATGTCACAAGTGTTGCTGTGACAGCAAATGCCTCTCAGATATTCTTTCAGTACCTCTAGGGCTTACTAATTGGCCTTTAATTCAGAGTAAACAGCCATTTGGGAGGGAGAACAAAGAGGATGAGGAGATCAGAGATGGGGAGAAAGAAGCTGCCCCTCGGTATTGGTATAAAAAAGGAAGAAATATGTGGTCCATTGCAGAGCTCAGTTAGCACTGGGTAGGGGTTTAGTGGGTTCCCTGAAGAGACAGCCTTGATCTGAGCCTTCCACATATGGGAATCCGGAGATGGAAGAATCTCAGAAACATCTGGACTTCCCTGATCTTATGGTTCCTGAAAGTCAGAGAGTTTATATCATTCATTTCTTTATTCCAAAAGCCATGTTTTGGGAATGGCACAGTTGTTTACTGAGAGCCCATGGCCATTATTCTTTTTGTCAAGAAGAAAAACATCCTAAGGAAGAAGGGATGGACAAGTATTTTGTCCTTAGCTCAGAGTAAACTCCTCCAGGATTATGATCCCTGTAGTGCAGTTTGTGTATGACACTGATATCTGGGAGAGAGAAGTGCTTCTAGTTCAGTCTTCATCATCTCTGTCTTTCACTAGTATTACTCTGACTACCATTCCCTGACAGTGACTCTCAAGACTTCAGAGTCAATAGGTGTGATTAGCTGGCAGTTTCTTTTTTTCATTTTTTTTTACTTTTTACCAAATATTATTACTTTTGTGATTGGATATTTCTATAATAACATTTCAAATATTTTTCCTTTCTCAATTTCCTGTACAAAAGTTCCCTAACAGGTCCCCCTCCCCTTCTTCTATAAACCCCTTGCATACCTTTGACATTCCCTTGAACAGGGTGTCAAAAAAGGAAAAACCAAGGAATTCTCTTTCCATTCGTGCCCACCAAAGCCATCCTCTGCTACATATCCTGTTTGAGCCACAGTTCTCTCCTTGCACATTCTTTGAATATGAGTTTAGTACCAGAAATCTCTGGTTCATTGGCTTTGTTTTTCTTATGGGGTTGAAAGTCCCTCCAGCACTTGTAATCCTATCTCAAAATCTACCAACAAGAGACCCTTTTCAAGTTTACTGGTTTGACAGTAGCTTTCATTTCTGTATTTGATATACTCTAGCTGTTTCTCTCAGGAAAGATCTATATCCAGTTCCTGGCATCAGGGACTTCTTAGCTTCATCAATCTTATCTAGTTTTGGTGGCTGAATATATATATACTTTTGGTGGCTCCAACAGGTATGAGGCTAGGTGGAATTGTAACATGGATTCTGTGCAACTAGGCCAAGAATTTAAAATCCAGAAATGACAAAGCCAAATAGACTCCATCCTGTATTTATGAAACTATTGAAGTTGAGGTTTCCCTTGACTTCAAGACATTCCTCTCCCTGCCCATCTTCCTGACTCTTATGTTTGGCCAGAAGAAAGAATCATGGTAAAACATCCAAAACCCTCAACTCTGGCCCTAGGAACATAGGAAGGTAGATATTATAGAACTAATATCAAATGGGAATATAGAACTGCATTCCATAGTCCATGTTGTCTCTTGCTTTACAGATGTCTCGTAATTTTTGGATGAAATATGCATTTCAGAGTTCATCATTTGAAGTAGGCACACAATATTTTCACTGTTCTGTTCACTACATAGCTGTGCCCCCTTTGTTACCAAAATCATTGCAAAAATTGAAATGGAAAACAGAATTTTTGAATGCACATTCAGGAATATATATATATATATATATATATATATATATATATATATATATATATATATACATATATATATATATATATATATTCCCCTATCAAGTAACGTACAATTAGAAAATGTAATACAATAGTCATTCAAGTAAAGGTCTGAAGGAAAATCCTGGCCTTTGGGAAACATAGGAAAGCTAGGAAATTGAACTGTAAGTCACAGGAACAGACCTGGTAATAGGATAATGATCCAGAAGAATCTCCTCGACTTCACGTTCTGAGATCATTTCGACACATGTCAAGCCCCTGAATAATTTTCTCAATTCAGAGCATGTAACCAATAATGAAGCAAAGAGAAGTCCCTAGCTTTAGAGAGATGTAGCACGTAAAGGTTTCCACTGTGTCACAGGAGACATCCTGGAAAGGGCACCCTCAATACTCTTCAATGTAAGGAAAGCTGTTTAGCAGGTAAGCCATTGCAGTACTCAGTGACATCATAAATAGGCCCTTCCTAAAAAAAAATCTCTTTATCTTGCAGAGCCCTTGCTTCTTCTGTGATGTCACAATTGTTGCTGTGACATCATCTGTCTCTCAGATATTACTTCAGTCCCTCTAGAGTATACTAATTGATATGTAATTCAGAGTAAACAGTCATTTGGGAGGGAGAAAAATGAAGATGAAGAGATAAGAAATGGGGACAAGTAACCTGGACTTCTGTCTTGGTATAAAAAAAGGAAGAAATACGTTGTCCATGGGAAACCTTTGTGAGACCTTTGTAAGGGTTGAGTTGGTTCGCTGAAGAGATAGCCTTGAACTGAGCCTTCCACATATGGGAATCAGGAGCTGGGAACCTCTCAGAAGCATCTGGACTTCCCTCCTTGTTATGGTTCCTGGAAGTCAGAGAGTTTCTATCATCAATATCTTTATCCCAAAATCCAAGTGATGGGAAGGGCACAATTTTCTTCCTGAGAGCTCATGGGTTATGTTATTTTTGACCAAAAGTAAAAGGACCTAAGGAAGAAGGGAAGGACAAGTATTGTATCCCTAGCTCAGAGTAAACTCCTCCATGATTTCTATATCTATAGTGAAGTTTGAGTCTGACACTGATATCTGGGAGAGAGAAGTGCTTCTAATTGAGACTTCACCATCTCAGTCTTTCCAATATTATATCTGTGACTACCAATCCCTGACAGTGACCCATTAGATTTCTGTGTCAATAGCTGTGATTAGCTGGCTGTTTTCATTTCTTATATTTCTTTTTTTTAATTTTCTACAAATTTTATTTGTTTTTCTAAATATGTATTTCTCTATTTAAAATTATAATATTTTTTCCTTTAAGAGTTTCCTCCCATAAAATCCCTAACCGGTCCCTATCCACTTCTTCTATAACCCTCTTATTGTCCCTTCAAATTTTCAATAACTCTGAATCAAACCAAGGGAGGACCAAGGGTTTCTTCTTCCATTGGTGCCCAACAAGGCCATTCTCTGCTACATATGCAGCTGGAGACATAGGTCTGTTCACGTTCAGTCTTTCAATATTAGTCTCATACCAGAAAATTTTGGTTCATTAACATTGCTGTTCTTATGGGGTTGAAAGTACCTTCAGCTCTTGTTAGCCTTTCTCAAATTCTACCAACATGAGGTCCATTTTCAGTTCACTGGTTTGCCACTAGCATACACTTTTGTATTTGACATGCTCTAGCTGTGTCTCTCAAATCATATCTATATCCATTTTCTGGCAGAATGCACTTCTTAGCTTCATCAATCTTACCTATTATTGGCAGCTGTATGTATATATATATATATATATATACACACACTTTTGGTGCCTACAGGTGTTTGTTTAGGTGGAATGTTAACGTGGATTCTGTGCAACTAGTTCAAGAATGTAGAATTTACAAAGGACAATGTTAAATAGACTCCCTCCTGTACTTGAAGTTGAGGTTTCACTGTTCCTCAAGCTTTCCTAACCCTGCCCATCCTCCTGTTCCTTATATTTAGCTTTAAGAAAGAATCATGGTAAAATATTTAAAACCTTCAAGGCTGGCCATGGGAACACAGGAAGGTAGATAGTGTATTACAGATATCAAATATGAATAGAGAACTGAATTTATAGTCCATGAGGTCCTTTGTTTTATTGGTGTCTGGTAATTTTTCGATAAAATAAGGATTTGGGAGTTGATCACTTGACTTATGTACACAATATCTCCACTGTTGTATTGACTCAATAGAGCCAAGTTTTTTTCCGAATTCATTGCAAAAAAAAAAGAAATTGGAAATATGAAATTTTGAGTACGCATGCAGGAATGTATATAATGTCCACTGTCAATGAATGTACAATCAAAAAATGTAAAAAATATTCACTCATTTTAAGGTCTGTAGGTAAAATACTGGCACATGGAAAACTGAGGAAACCTAGGGAATAGAATTGAATGTCACAGGATTGGACCTGGGAATAAAATTAATCTCCAGAAGAATCTCCTTCACTCCTTGCTCCTATATCTTTTCTACCCTTGCCAAGCCCCTGAGGAACTTTCTCCATTCAGAGCCGTAATCACTAATGAAGCAGAGAGAATTCCCTAGAATAGAGAGATGTAAAATGTAAAGGTTTCCACTGTGTCACAGGAGATTCTCCAGGAAATTGCACTCCAAATCTGGTCAATGTAAGGAAATCTGTTCAGCAGGTAGGCTATGGCAGTTCTCAGTGACGTCATCATTAGGCCCTCCCTGAAAAATCTCTTGTATCCTGGAGAGCCCTTGCTTCTTCTGTGATGTCACAAGTGTTCTTGTGACTGCAAATGCCTCTCAGATATCCCTTCAGTACCTCTAGGGTTTACTAATTCGCCTGTAATTCAGAGTAAACAGCCAGTTGAGAGGGAGAAAAAAAGAGCATGAAGAGATCAGAGATGGGCGAAGGAAGCTGGCCTACTGTCTTGTATGAAGAAATGAAGGAAGATGTGGTATATGTGAAAGCTCAGTGAAACATGGGTAGGCATTGAGTGGCATCATTGAAGTGATAGCCTTGATCTGAGCCTTCCACATATGGGAATAAGGAGATTGGAGCCTCTCAGTAGAATCTGGACTTCCCTGCTTTTTATGGTTCCTGAAAGTCAGAGAGTTTATATCATTACTTTCTTTATTCCAAAGGACAGATTTTCATCTGGGCACATTTGTTTTCCTGACAGCTCATGGCTTTTACTCTTTTTGTCCAGAAAAAAACCCTCCTAAGGAAGAAAAGAAAGACAAGTATTGTGTCCTCAGTTCAGAGTAAACTCCTCCATTATTTGGATACATATAGTGAAGTTTGTGTCTGACACTGATATCTGGGAGAGAGAAGTGCTTCTAGTTGAGACCTCATCATCTCAATCTTTTGACTAGTATTACTCTGACTACTATTCCCTGACAGTGAATCTTTACATTTCTTAGACCATAGATGTGATTTGCTAGAAGTTCTCTTTTCTTTTATTTCTTTTATTTTTTTATTATTTTAAAAACTTAATTGTATTTTTAATTGCTTATTTCTATATTTACATTTCAAATGTTATTTCCTTTCCCACTTTTCTGTCCAAAAGATCTCTAACTAGTCCCACTCCCCTTCTCCTCTAATACCCCTTACTGTCCCTTGACATTTCCTTGAACTATCAGTCAAACCTAGGGAGGACTAAGGGCTTCTCCTTCCATTTGTGCAAGACCATCCTATGCTACATATGCATTTGGAGCCAGAGGTCTGTCCACAAACAGTTTTTGATTATTGTTTTAGTTCCAGAACGCTCTGGTTCATTGACTTTTTTGTTCTTATGTGATTGAAAGCACAATTAGCTCTTGTAATCCTTTCTCAAAATCTACCAACAAAAGGTCCATTTTCAGTTCACTGGTTTGGCACTAGCATTCACTTCGCTATTTGACATGCTCTAGTTTTGCCTGCCAGGAAAAAATCTATATCTGGTTCCTGGCAGCATGCACTACTTCTTAACTTCTTCAATCTTACCTTGTTTTGCGCTGCACATATATACTCTTGTGCTGCTCTGACTATTATTCACCTGACTATGACCCTTTAGATTTCTGAGTCAATAGATATGATTAAGTGGCAGTTCTCTATTCAGGTATATTATCATAGGCTAGCTATGGAAGAGGCTTTGATGAGGGACAAGCTCACCTACACATCTCCTCCCACCCCAGGTAAGGATATTTTTGTCCTTCAGTCAAATGAGGCCAACATTCTTTTCTGCCTAGTGTCCTGATGCCTTTGCTGAAAAATCAAGAAATTGTCACTCCTGTGTGCAAAGCTGGACAGTCAATGACTGGTAAGAGAGTGATATATTCATGAATAAAGGGCCAAAGACATGTGACTGGTGGGCGCCATTACTTGCTGCCTTATCCCATGACAGACCCTGGCTAAAAGAGTCTCTTGGCCATGTGACAAATATCACTCCAACCTAAGACCGACAAAGTTCTGGAGGGGTTCATTCCAGGATAAGCATGGCCATTTGACACATATTCTCTTGACTATAGGAAGGGGGAGATGTTGGGAGTGATGTCATTGAAGACCTATGTTGTTGATGTTATTATTATGGTTAGAATTAAGTATGACTGGGTTCATGCAAAATCCCCAGCCAGGTGCAGGAGCCTATTACAAATCTGGTGGTTAAGAAAAATAATAATATGATAAAGTTGTCCTGATGACTAATAATATGACAAATCTGTGAACTTTCTGACATCCTGTCAACATTGCCCGATTTTCTGACCACATGAATATTTTGTCCTTGTCCTACATAAGTGTTTCTTACTTCCCCCTCCCTCTGTTACCCCTGTTACAGTATAAATTCAGCTATGGTGAAAAATAAAATTGACGTGTGGTTCAGACTCTTGTCTTGGTGTCCTTCTTCACGTTGCTTGTCCCCATTTCTCTAACAGGTACCCTCAGACCCCTAACTTACACAGCTCCTGTAATCCTTTCTCAAAATTTACTAACAAAAGGTGCATTTAAAGGTCACTGGTTTGCCACTATCACTCACTGCTGTATTTGACATGCTCTAGCTGTGTCTCTCAGGGAATATCTGTATAAAGTTCCGGGCAGGATGCACTTCTTACCTTCATCAATCATACCTAGTTTTGGTAGCATACACACACATATTGGTGGAATATATACACATTTGGTGTCTCCTAAAGCTTGGAGGTAATGAGGAATTTTAACATGCATTCTGAGCAACTAGGTCAAGAATGTAGAATCCACAAATGACAGTGCCAAATAGACTTCCTCCTTTTCTGATGAAACTATTGATGTTGAGGTTTCCCTGGACCTCAAGCCATTCCTCTCCCTGACCCTCCTCCTATATTTTATGTTTTCCCTGAAGAAAGAGTTATGGTAAAACAACTAAAACCCTCAAGTCTGGCCATGTGAACACATGAAGGTAGATATTAGAGAATGATATCTAATGGAACTACACAAACACACTATGTAATCCATGTTGTTCTTTGCTTTACTGATGTCTGGTAATTGTTGGATAAAATAAGGATTAGGGAGTTTTTAATTTGGAGGAGGTCCACAATATTTACACTGTCATATTCACTCTATAGCTGAGCCCTCTTTGTTGCCAAAATCATTGCAAAAACTTGAATTGGAAAACAAATTTTTGAATACACATTCAGGAATATAAAGTCCCATATAAAGGAATGTACAATAAGAAAATGTAAAAAAAAATATTCACTCAATTAAAGGTCTGTAGTGAAAACACTAGACTTTGGAAAAAAGAGAAAACCTAAGAAATTGAATCATATGTTACAGGAATGGTTCACTGAATAAAATTATTATCCAGAAGAATCTCCTCCACACCACATTCCTAGAACATTTCTACCTATGCCAAGCCCCTGACTAACTTTCTCTATTCAGAACATGTAACCACTAATGAAGCAAATGAGGTCTGTAGCTGTAGAAAGATGTAGTACATAAAGGTTTCCTCTGTGTCACAGGAGACACTCCTGTAAAAGGCACCCTTGAATCTGGTCAATGTAAGGAAAGCTTTTCAGCAGGTAGGCCATGGCAGTTCTCAATGACATCATCATTAGGCCCTCCCTGAAAAATCTCTTGCGTCCTAGAGAGCCCTAGCTTCTTCTGTGATGTCACAAGTGTTGTCATGTCTTCAACTGCACCTCGTATATTCCTTCAGTACCTCTAGGGTTTACAATTACCCTTCTATTCAAGGTAAACAGCTATTTGGGAGGGAGAACAAAGAGATTGAAGATATCAGAGATGGGGAACAGGAAGCTGGCCTTCTATCTTCATATAAAAAAGGAAGAAATACATGGTCCTTGGTAATACTCAGTTATTCCTGGGTAGAGGTTGAGTGGTTCCACTGAGGTGACAGCCTTTATCTCAGCCTTCCACATACGGGAATTGGGAGGTGTCATATTTTTCAAAGCATCTGCACTTTCCTCATTTTAATGGTTCCTGAAATTCAGAGACTTTAAATCATTAATTTCTTCATTCCAAAAAGCACGGTTTGGAATGGGCACAGTTGTTTACCTGAGAGCTCTTGGCTTTTATTATTTTTGCCCTGAAGAAAAAGGTGCTAAGGAAGAAGCCAAAGGCATGTATTGTGTCCTCATCTCAGTGTAAACACCTCCATGCTTTGGATATCTATTGTGCAATTTGTGTCTGACACTGACATCTGGGAGAGAGAAGTGCTTCTAGTTGAGACTTCATCATCTTAGTATTTCCACTAGTATTACTCTGATTACCATTCCCTGACAGTGAGCCTTTAGATTTCTGAGTCAATATGTGTAATTAGCTGACAGATTTCTTTTCTTAATTTTCTTTCTTTTTTTTAATTTTTAGCAAATTTTATTATTTTTTTAATTGGATATTTCTATATTTGCATTTCAACTTTTATTTTCTTTCCCAGGTCCCTGTCCATAAGAGACCTAACTAGTGCCCCTTCCCTTCTTCTATTACATCGCTTAGTGCACCTTGATATTCCCTTGAACTGAGAGTTAAACCTAGGTTGGACCAGGAAATTCTCCTTCCATTGGTTCCCAACAAGGCCATCCTCTGCTATATATGCAGTTGGAGCCATAGGTCTGTCCATGTACAGTCTTTGAATATTGGTCTGGTGTCAGAAAGCTCTTGTTCAATTGCATTGTTGTTCTTATAGGGTTGAAATCTCCTTCAGCTCTTGTAATCCTTTCTCAAACTATACCAAGAATATGTCCGTTTTCAGTTCATTCTGTGCCACAAGCATTCACTTCTGTATTTGACAGATTCCAACTGTTTCTCTCAAGAAAGATCTATATCTGGTTACTTGCAGCATGCACTTCTTAGCTTCTTCAATCTTATCTGGTTTTCGTGATATGTATATATATATATATATATATATATAATATTTATTATAATATATATACATATATATATAATATATATATACATATATATATGCATATATATATATATATATATATATAAATGTATATTTTCCATGAGGATGTAATGCTCAGAATGGGATCCTTCAGTTTCTCCTCTAATTTCATAGATATTTTTGTTCCCCCTTTTAAAAAAGAGTGAAGCAAGCACATTTTGGGAGTCCTTCTTGGGCTTCCAGTGGTCTGTAGTCTGCATCTTCGGTAATTTGAGCTTTTGCGGCAATATCTATTTTTGGTGATTTCATACCATGTGTGTGTTTCTGTGGTTGTTACCTCAGTTAGTATTACATTTTCTATTTCAATCCATTTGTCTATGAATTTCTTGAAATCTTTGCTTTTAATAGCTGAATAGTACACCATTGTGTAGAAATACTATATTTTCTGTATCCATTCCTATGATTTGTGCAGTTAGGGTTCCTTCTAGCTCCTGGTATCATGAATAAGGCTGCTATGAACATCGTTGAACATGTCTTTTTTGTTTGTTGGAGCATCCTTTGGTTATATGCCCAGCATAGGTATATCTGGGTCCTCAGGTAGTGAAATTTCCAATTTTTTGAGGAATCTCCAGACTCATTTCCAGAATGGTTGAATCAATTTGTAATCCCACCAATGAAGAAAAATCATTCCTCCTCTTGACAACTTTATCAATATCTGCTGTCTCCTGAGTTTTTTACTTCAGACATTCTTACATGTGTGAGATGGAATCTCAGGGTTGTTTTCATTTACATTTCCTTGATGACTAAGTACTTTGAACATTTCTTTAGATGCTTCTTAGATATTTGATTTTCCTCGGTTGAGAAATCTTTGTTTAATTCTGGAACATAATTTTAATAGGGTTATTTGTCTCTCAGAAGTCTAACTTATGAGTTCTTTGTATATATTGGTAATAGCCCTCCATCAGATGGAGGATTGGTATAGACCTTTTCCAAATCTGTTCCTTGCTGTTTTGTCCTAACAGTGTCCTTTGGAAGGCAGTTTCCTACTACAGTGAAGAACTGTCAGTTAGTAACTAGAACACGGAGTGGCTCCTTCCTGACTTCCTGACAGTAATTGGGAAAACTAAACAACCATGTTATACTCCCTACAAGCATCCCTATCTATAGTAGTGGGTCTAGAGAGACTTATCTGTGATTGTGGGCATCAGTCAAAGAAATGTAGGCTGGGGGAGATTGCAGTTTTCATCCTGACTTCTTTAACTACAGGCTATGGTGTTGTGAAGCCAAGATATACCATGTGCAGCTGTGAATAGGCCTGAGAAGGCTAACCTCTTGGATTTCTGAAGCATTGCTAAGGGATCCAGAGGAAATCAGCACCCCCTGCACAACAGAACTCTGGGAATGCTGACACTCTTGCTTCATCTCTATATGAAGCTAATTAAAAACATCACCTCTCAGGAATGTTCTTGAATATCCTTCAGTGTGCTAGCATTGGACTGCAATGAAATACTATGCAGGAGAGGTGTGGGAAACACCTGAAGTCTTCCATTCAGGATCAGAGAGATGAGCTGTATTCACATTCAATTGACTGTGTGCGTTCCTGATCTTTTGCTTTGATCATGGAGATCTATTGTATCATACGTCATTGTTCATGTGGCCAAGTTGTGGGGGAAGCATGACAAACAATTATTTCCCATTTTCTAACTCTTCATTTTAGGGTAATAGATTTTAGTGAAACCCTTCACATTTTATATTGTAAACCAACTGACCAACCTTTTCTTCAATAAACTCTTCTCTAATATCCGTACACCGTGTGTGTGTGTGTGTGTGTGTGTGTGTATGTGTGTGTGTTTGTCTACTTATATTGTTAATTTTTATGCAAGTTTACAGAAATCTTGTCACTGAAAGGAGTCTATGTAAGAAATTTAGAAACTGTGGATGAGGAAGCATCCAAATATTCTCCCAAACATGACCTTCTAGAAATAGTAGCATAATCAACAATAAAATAATACACTTGAAAGTAAAACTTGGAGGAAATGCCCTGGCATGGCTACATTATCACTGTTAACTGTTACATATTTCTCTTGGCTTCTTTGGCCAGACATGAAGGCTCTGAAGCAAAGGTGCATCCTGTTGATCTGTGAATAACCTGTAGCAGACTATCAATTGGTCACATGAATCATATGAAAGGAGTGACAAGAGAGTATCAGGCCATTGTGACACTGCTCTACCAATGGAAACATCGAAGGGTTGACAATCACAGAATGAGGTCTCATGTTTGAACTTTGACACCCAGCTTGGCAAAGTGTAATCAGTCAGTTCACTTCCTGAGTACCATCCACAAGCCAAGGGTAGGCTCAGATGATGGACCGTTGAAAATAGCTGCTATTCATTTTGAGCTACTTTTCAGGATAAGTGGAAGACCATTCATCCTCTTGTGATATGGGAGATCAGAGTAATGAGAGGGGACGGAGGGGACAAATCTGTGTTTTTTTTTTTGGACCACCATAACTACATTTTCCAAGCTAAGGATTTGCTCAAGGAAGTCTAGTGTCTCACATTGGTATAGGTCAATTTTGTATGATCTCAATAGCAGAACTGGCTCCAGGTTTCTTTCTTAGTTACTGGGATTTACAGGCAGTCATTTATACTTTGTTTTCTAGATTGACAAATTATTTTCTGGCTTCTTATACAAAAGGCATAGTATTCTCTCTCTCTCTCTCTCTCTCTCTCTCTCTCTCTCTCTCTCTCTGTATGTATATGTCTTTGTCTCTTTGTCTCATCTCTCTTTCTCTGTCTGCCTCTCTGTCCTATTTTTCAGCTTTCCTACAACAGTCTTTACTAATGATAACATATTTCATGTCATTTTATGCACTTGCTTCTCTCATAAACCCCAGTGTGTTCTGAACTTGCTGTCCACTGGAGAACCACAATTGAAAATAGAATTTATGTCCAAATCTACTAGACTAGAACTTTAACAACTGAGAAGAAGTAGAATATTCAACAACTCACAACAACCCTAGGGGCCAAGGATCATGTATGGAAGGAATATTGTCAGAGATCCAAGAAATGCATGCCAGGCTGACCATGGACTGTCTTCTCTTTACAGGGACGGCCAGCATCAGGAGAAAGGTAACATGGGGTTTTAATAAACATGCATCCTGTAATAATACCTAGTCTCCTCCCTTACTTTACCCTTCCCTGTCTGTGTTTTCCTAATGGATGTTGTACATAAATGTAGTAGTGACTGCCTTTCAGGAGTACAGAAGTTGTCACATGTGGCACCCAAATGAAGAATTTGACTTTTCTTCCCTGGCTGAAACTCCATACCAATGATCTACATACAACATCTTTTTCCCAATGATTCCTGCTTTGTTTTGTGTGTGTGAGTGTGTGTGTGTGTTTTTTTTTTGCGTGTGTCTTTCTGTCTTTCTTTCTGTCTTTCTGCCTTTATCTCTGTCTGTTTCTTCCCCATGATACCTCTCTGTACTTCAGTTTGACAACTTAATTGCTCATTCCAAGATTGACCCATCAAGCTTTCTCTGAGTGTTTGCTTTTGATGACTCAAATTACACCTGTCTTAATCAATGCACCTATAGCCAGAACTGTGTACCACTGATCTCATCACAACCAGCCTCATGGCTAAAATAAGTAGTTTTCGAGGCTCTGAAGGAAGTTTTAACAGAATGTATGTTTTCTGTATTTTTTACCCCCTATCCAATCTGTTGTAGTCTGTGGATCTTCCCCAAGTCTTTGCTTAATTGTATTTATCTATGTACATGGCCTACTGGGAAGCCATCAACACAAACTACCAATATTACTTAGCAGGAGGAGTAGATGAAGAATTTGGATACATTACTCATTGAGCTACAGAAGATGTCCCCTGAGATGGATTAACTGTGTTGAATCATCGAATCACTGACAAACAGTCTGAACTATGTTTTCAGTTTACTTTCTTCTTTGTCATTTTGAGTGTGCTACCGAAGGTGAGGGCAAAAATTTGTGGGCTATGTTTGAAAATTGAGTCTTCTCTCTTCATGCATGAATGTGGTAAAAAATACAATAGATCAGTGATATCTCTGGGTAAGAAGGGACAGTGATAGAAAGTCTTCCCTTGTGTCTCAGGCAAAAATCTTTGAAAGGGCAACTTGGCTTGTTTATTTGGATAAGATCTAGTTAATGGGTAGTTTTGTGCTGTTGAAGGGGACTCTCATCTGGATATTCTAATGTATGCTGGAAATTCCACGATAGTCTCTGTGATGTCTCTAGTGTAATGGAAACAGAAACTGCCCTTCTGGCATTTAGTAAGTACTTATTGGTTTACCCACAAAAATGTTTTTCAGTATGATCAAGCTATTTACAGAGAAAACAGAGAGCATGGAGAGGCAAAAGAGAGAGGAAGAATAAATTAAGATACTTTCTTGTTATAGAACTGAACACATAAATTATCTGGTGGGAAAGGGAGAGGGAGAGCAGTGGACTGGTTCTTAGGAGCTTCCTAGAGGAGGTGTTCTTGCCTCAGGCCTTCTAGGAGTAGGACTTATGACCTGAAGTCTCTGGATTCCTAAAGAAGAGACCCAGAGTCAGGAATACTTGATGAATTTTTGGCAGAGAGCCAGGAATTGTCAATCATGCAGCTGGTCTACTATGACTTCCTTAATTTCATTCTAAATGAGGAAGAATACCAATAAGATCTACAGGGATAAAAGCTTTGACTCTCAGGGTACAGTATTGAATTTTATCTTCAGAGGATTTCTGGACATGCCTTTGGAATATTATGACAAGGGCTACTTCTCTGGACATCCATCAAGGTTTCTGACTCTTTTTCTTTAACATGCATGATTAAGTCTTGGTGGTTCTAATCACTATGGACTCCAGGACTTACCTGCATCCCATCAGATAAGAACTTAAAATGTCCTCAATTTCTTCATGTATTGGACTGATTTTGTTGTTAGGTGCCAGGGGGACTACAGAAAGGAGTGAGTCATATGTCTATCGATCATGGTTGGGAGAAAGAAAATAGCTAGTAGGCCAGCTTGAAGAGAGCTTTCCTCCTCATTCAGCGCTTCAAGTGTCTGTAGATTTCCTCTTTCATCAGGCTTCATTGGGGGATTCAGCATATTCTATCCTTTGTGTGGGCCTTTGCTGTGCATGTTCCCTGTATTTATCTACACGATCTGCAGGAAAGCTATCATTCCAAACTTCCACCATCAATGAGCAAGTACAACAGATTAAGAAGATGGAGAAACTGACTATTGAGATCCAAAAGATGAACTGTGAGTTGGAAAACTCCCATGTATACTGAACAATTGCACGAACAGCATTTGGATTTAAGTTAGTCATTATGCCCACTTCTTTGTATACAGTCCTGACACCTCTGTGTTAACCTCAGTTTTCTCACACAACAGGAAAATTCAACTGTAATGTCCTCATGTACAAACTAATTTTATTATGTGGCTCTCAGAGCCAGGACATGAAGAAAGGATAGGAGTGTGATAAGAAGCTATTTAATTTCTCATAAAAGCAGAAGCTGTGTTTTGAATAACAGCCTAGGAATATGGCAAGTAATGTGTGAGCTCTCATCATGGATTTTAATAGACATGGAACACATTTTCTGTCCTCAGTGGAATACAAAAAGCTGGTCAGCTAAAGAAGCACAGTACTTAAACTTAGATAAGTAAACTTTTATTTATTTCTTTTTAAAGATTTTTATTATTTGATTTTTGATTATTCTGTAACTTTCAGACACAACAGAAGTGGGCATCAGATGCCGTTATACATTGTTGTATGCCACGATGTTTTTGCTGGAAATTAAACTCTGACCTATGGAAAAGCAGTCAGTTCTCTTAAATGCTGAATCATCTTACCAGCCTAAATTACTTTTGATGGTGATGGTGATTTTATTGATGATGCTGATGTTATTGATGATGATGATGGTGATGGTGATGGTGATGATGATGATGATTAATATTATTATTATACTGCAACTCTAAATAGATCAAAACTTACCCTCCTCCCATGCTCTTCCCCCTATCCTGTCTCAAGAAGAACCTACAATAAGGAAGACACCATCAGAGCTGCCCATCCCCCCCAGCACTAAAGAAAGAAAAGATTTTCTTTGACTTGGTTATGGAGATTTTCTTGTTGACTGGGCTCATAACTTCAGACCTGAAGTCAGGTAAACTATGGAAATGGGAGCTCTTTTGGAGGAATCTGTTTATCTTGGAGTAACTGCGAAATAATGAGTAAGCATAAGATGTTGGTCCACCACCTTATCACTTCCTGAGAATAAAGTCTCCTGAGAACTGGGTAAGCAGGGTAAGTACGCATGGTTAACAAGTCAATCCAGGTGGGTAAACGTTTGTCCAATAGGTATACAGGGGGAGCATTTCATTGACTAAACTCAATGTATCTCCTGTCCACTATGTCTAATCCCAAAAAGGAAAGTATTGTTGATTTTGTCTATCCTGTGGCCCAGCAAGTGTTTTTCACATTCTGTGTGCAGTTTCTTCACTGATATGAACCTTGTGAGAATGGAGGGAGACAAGGAAAGACACAAACAACAACATTCTACATTCTAGAATGTCTAGGCCTTCTCATACTTTCTTGTAGCTGTGAATTCACCAGGGAGGAAAATTACAACCACCCTCTGGTCATGCTGCATAAAAATTAGCATGAGATAGAAAAACGACTTAAAAATGAGTCAGATCTCTGATACATAGCAAGAAGTGGTCCCGGAGAGTGTCACAAATAACATGAAGGTTATTTTGTTGATCAAGAGTTACTCTCCTGGAGTTCTCAAATGTTCATATGTGCTTGGAAATCTGTCATGGAAGATTGTATTGATATCATACTCTAATCCAGAGAGACCATACCCAAAAGTATATTATTTGTTCTGCAGTACTGAGTTAAAATTAATTCACTTCACACATTTGTATGTGAGGCTGAAATTAATGTTCTACATAGATAAAAGCATTATCTCAATACTTGTTTTAGTAATTTGTTTTGTTTTGTTTTGGTTTGGTTTGGTTTGTTTTATTTTTTTTTAATTTGGAAAACGACTGAGTATTCTTCAGTTCCACAACTGAACTGTAGTGACTGTCATAACCTTAGACGGTATACATAGAGGACATCTGAGTAGTAGCTGACATTTTTAGTCGGCACGTCTCCCCATGGATATATTTGGGCCTGAATAAGCATGCATAGACTTATTTCAGTTACGGGATTCATGTAGTATCCAAAACATTACAGAATCCGTCTGCTGTAAATATTTTCTTTTACACAGGTGAAGGAAGGTGTATCAAAGGCTGTGTATCAAGGGTTGTAGATATGACACCATCAATAGAAGATAATATATCAAGAAGAATTCTGTAGGGCTACACAGATTGATCTAAGTATCCCCACCCAATTCTAAGCCAGGATGGAGAGAAAACACTTCATGGAGAAACTTAAAATAATCTGATGCTATGGTATGTGGACTGTTAATAGACAAAGAAAAATTTAAAAATCATCCGGAGGAATGCAAACTTCTAAAGCAACTTTAGAAATCAGTATGATGTTTCTTCATGAATGTAGAAATGGATACACCTAAAGATATACCTCAAGGACATATATCTAAATGTTGATTTATTCTAGTATAGAGACACTTGATAATTTGGAAATATTCAAGTTGTTCTTTAACTTATGAATGCATAAGGAAAATATAGTGCATTGACAGACTGGAAGAGGAAAGCATGTAATTTTCCGGACAGTGACTGGATCTTGTGAAAGTCATCATTGATGACTTAACCCAGATCAAAAAGGGAAAATGGGATACTTATTCACTTGAACCATAATGTTAATTCAGAAGACTCTGTATCTGTGTGATCAGTTTAGTGCCCGCTGTCCTCATTTTGGGAAGTACCAGTGTACTTATGTATTGCTGAGGGACACTGTAAGGAACACGAATATCAAATGTGAAGAGAGAGAAGAGGACGACAATGGAGGGAATATAGAGATGTACAACTAAAAGTGCGAGAAATTTGAGTCAGAGAATGGAAACCAAATTGAGTAGAAATACTTTTTTTTTTACATTTTTATCAAGGTTAATAACAATTTATTATAGGTACAGGGACAGAGAATAAAATATTGATTGGTTTTATTTATGTAAATTTTCAATAATAAGTACATCTCAAAAATTATGGATTTCAGCTTTCAGTAAACCTGTAGTACAGATAATGACTGTACAGTCCTTAAGGAGTGAGATGTGAATGTCTCTGTTGGAAACATATATGTATTACATTTCAAATGTCATTTCCCCAATTTGTCTTTCTTTATTGAATCACCCAAGCCATTCTGATCCTCTCTGTTTCTAAGATGGTACTCCCCCATCTAATTGCCCACTTCCACTTTAGTCCTCTACCATCCCCCTTCTCTGGGATATGACATCGCCACAGGACCAATTGACTCCCTACCCAGATATGGGAGATGAGGCAGTTGTCTTCTCCATATGCTCTATGATCTATGTAGTAGAAGCCATGGACTGACCCAAGTATGCACTTGTCTGTGGTAAATTTCCTGAACCTCTGAAGGGTAAACTTAATTGATAGTGTTGTTCTTCATATTGGGCTCCAATCCCCTTCAGATCCTTCAGACAATCCCCTAACCATTCTTTTCTGGCTCTCAGTTTCTGTCAAATGGTTATCTGTATGTGAATCTGTCACTGTCCGTTGATGGCAGAGCCCCTCAGAGGACAGACATATTAGAGTCATATCTGCAAGCACATCTTGATATCAGGAATAGTCTGAGGATTTGGAGTCTGTGGATGAAATTGTTTTTCTGGTTGGTTGGTCTCTGGATTGCCTTTCCTTCAGGCTCTGCCTCTTTTTTTGTCTTTGCAATTTTTTTTGGACTTTGAACATTTATAGGTTAAAGATTTTGAACTGTGTGGGCATCACCTGGTCTTCACAGGTGGGCATGTCTAGCGACCGGAGTCAGACTCTTGTGGTTCTATCTCTTTGCTGCTTATTATTTCAACTACCATCATCCCAATAAATTTATGGGACCCTCTTGCATTCCTGGCATCTGTGACTTTCCTGGCAATACCCAAGTTCACCACCCACCACTAATGCTTATTGTTGTTTATTCCAATTTTCCTCCAGATTTCTCTCTTTTCTCTTTATATTGTTTCTACTCCCCCTATTTTGTCCATCCTTCTCTACTTCTAGCAAGGTCCCTCCATCCTTCTGTCTTCCATTACCATTTTGTTCTCACTTCTTAGTGGGTTGCAAGAATCCACAGTTTGGCCTTCTAACATTTTGCCCTCCATGTGATAAATGATTTGTGTATTGGGTATACTGATCTTTGGGGCTAACATCTACTTCTCACTAAGTACATCCCATGTTATGTCCATTTCGATCTCTGTTACTTCACTAATTTCCAGGTCCATCCCTTTGCTTAAAAATTTCTTGGTTTCCTCATTTTTAATACCCGAGTAGTATTTCATTCTTTAAATATAGCACACCTTCTGTATTTATTCCTCAATTGTTTTGACATATATCACGATTTTTTCCAGTATTTGACTAAAAAAAGTAAGGCTGTCCTGAACATGTTCAACCACATGTGACTGTTATATGTGGATCATGTTTGAGTATTTGCATTGAAGTGAGTGGTAAGGCCGGGTTTTCAGGCAATGCTATTTGCAATATTCTCAGAACCTTCACACTGACATCCAAAGTGGCTGTATAGATACCAATCCCACCAGAAGTGGAGGAGTGTTCCACTTTCTCTACATCCTAGCCTACTCTGCTACTGCATTAGTTTTTTGTCTTAGTCACACTGGTGTCATGTAGACTCTCAAGTTCATTTCTCTTTGCATTTTTCTGATAACTAAGGATGTTGAACATTTTATGATGTGTTTCTCAACTATTGAGATACATCAGTTGAGAATACTAGGTTAGCTCTCTAACCCATTTTAAGAGTTGGGTTACTTGGTTATGTGGGAGTTTACCTTTCTGAATTATTTCTACATTTTTTATTATGCCACACTACCAGATATAGTGTTGGTTAAAGTCTTTTCCAAATATGTAGATCTGGTTTGTCCTATTGGCAGTGTACTTTGCTTTAAAGAAAGTGTTCAGATTGATGAGATTTCATATATTGACTGCTGATCTTAGAGCTTGAACCATTGGTATTTTTTCTGAATTTTTTCTCCTGTGCAAATGTGTTTTAGGCACTTTCTGACACTTTGCCTTCTGTTGGTTTCTGCATATATTGTTTTATATAGATTTCTTTGATGCACTTGGACGTAAACTTTTAAGAAAGAGATAGAAATGGATCAATTGGAACTCAGGTATATACAGAACAACAGCTAGGGTAGCATCATTTCTTAAAATGCTTTCTGTTATGTTCAACATACTTAGTCATCAGGTAAATGCAAATCAAAACAACTCTGAGATTCCACCTTACATTAGTTAGAATGGCTAAGATAAAAACTCAGGTGATAGCAGATGCAGGAGAGGATGTGGAGAAAGAGGAACATTCCTCCATTGTTGTTGGGATTGCAAACTGGTACAACCTCTCTGTAAATCTGTCCTGAGTTTCCTCAACAATTGGACATTGCACTGACTGAGGACCAAGCTATAACTCCCCTGGGCATATACCCAAAAATGCTCCAACATACAACAAACAATCATGTTACACTATGTTCATATCAGTCTTATTCATGATATTCAGAAGGTGGAAAGAACCCAGATGCCCTTCACCAGAGGAATGAATACAGAAAATGACATATATTTTCAGAACGCACTACTACTCAGCTATTAAAAACAATGAGTGCATGTAATTCATAGTCAAATGGATGGACCTAGAAAATATCATCCTGAGTGAGGTTTCCCAATCACAGAAAAACACACAAGGCATGCACTCATTGATAGGTCGATATTACTCCAAATCCTCAAATTACCTGGCATACAATGCACAGACCAAATGAAACTCAAAGAGGTCCAAAATGGAGATGATTCACTCCTTACTTAAAAGGGTAACTAAAATATCCATAATAGGTGTAGGGCAGCATTGTTTTAGGAGACTGAAGGAATGGCCATTCAGAGTCTGCTGGACATGTGCTGTATATATATATATATATATATATATATATATATATATATATATATATTTATATATCTGTCAAAACTTGATAAAGTTGATGAAGCTAAGAAGTGCATGCTGGCAGGTACTGTTTATAGATCTCTCCTTAGAGACACAACCAGAGCATTTGAAACACAGAGATGAATGTCAGCAGCAAATCACTGACCTAAGCATAGGACCCCCTTTGGAGGAATTAAAGGAAGGACTGAAGGAGCTAAGGGACTTGCAACCTCAAAGAAAAAAAAAACTGCCAGCTAACCAGATATTCCAGGTACTAAACCACAACCCAAAGACTATACATGATCTGATCTGGGGCTCCAACTGCATATGTAGTCTTTTTGGGGCACCATTGTGAAGCCCTTAGTCCTATTAAGGTTGGACCCTTCATGTAGGGGAAAGTACAGATGGGTGCTTTAAGGAAGGGAATGGATGTCGAGAGTACAACCACATTATAGAAGGGGAGGGGGAGAGGATAAGGCTGATGGCCTGGAACCACAGAAAAGGAATAAAATTTGAAGTGTATATAGTAAATACCCAATTTAATAAAAATGGGAAAAAAGGTGTAATCTTAAACGTCAAAAATCTTACTCTTAAATAAATATAGCTTTTGCGATTTTAACACATTTATTTCCTATGGAGATTAGTATTGTGTATGCACATGGAATACAAGTGTTCAGCACTACATTAGCTAGTTATATGGAGCCTGAGAGTTGAACTCAGATATTTTAGAAATAAATTTCAGAATAATTTTAAAAAGTTTTTAAAATATTTCTACATTTATCTGACACTTCTTTATTGACTGTATCCAATTGCTATTTAAAAGATACAGAAAAGTACTTATTCTTATTACAAACATTATTACACATATTCCAGCACTGACTCAATGTTAATTAGGGTCGATATTATAAGGTTTTATTTACCTACTGTCTTCCTATAAAAGTAAATTCTGTAACTATTTTTTGGATCTTTGATTTTTTTATTGTTAGAAATATCAAAATCTACATTTGCATGCCATTGTCATTTACAAAGAATATTAAATTAATTGATTGTAATATGGCCCACATGTAGTGGACTATGGGACAAATGTAAGGATTGCTGAAGAGCGTACAGTCTGCTCTTTGTTAAGCTTGGTATGTATCAAAATCAGAAAAGTAAAGTGATTGATATTGATATGTAAAAACGAAGTAATTACATATGGTGTCTTATGCTGTTAAAATGATAAGCAAGCACAATATTCAAGATTTTTAATATTTAAAGGAAACAAAGTTGTGTTAGATTGCTTTTAATGGATATCCTTCTGAGGAGATAATGGGCATTAATAAGATATGCCCACAAATATGATACACTGCTATGTTATTATTTTAAATTAATAATACCTGGAGGAGGCAAATGCTATATAGTTTCATCCACTATACCCCCGTTTAGAGATTGGATATGTCAGAGATGAAAAGGGTTATCTTCGGTTCCTTATTGAATTTTATTTAATTAAATAAATGTACTTAAAAAGAAATATTAAATAATATAGTTTTCTCACTCCGTGAATTTCACTATAGAGTCAAGAAATTTTGTTAGTATATATGAGTCATTCATCAAATTTTTCATCCACTAACCTTCAGCATGTTCAAATTAACAACATCAATATTGAAACTTGTACCAACTTTAACTTTATTTCCTTTTCTGCCCTATTACTATTTGTTGCCATTTTTCTAGTATTTACCATGGATTTGTAAAGAAACATATTTATGTAGTCCACTCAGAATCACTTATAAATATTTTTCAACAACTTTCACTCTATATAAAAGTTCAGGTCTTTTACATTTTTTGTTTACAATTGTATGACACACTTCCCTGCATGAGGTCTTCTACAAGCTCTGCTTTCTCTTCCAGAAGTATTCTTCCTATTCTTCCTGTCACATGAAGCTATCTTCCACTCCACCCCCATTCTACCAGACCTCTCCACTCCCTGGTGTCTCAAGTCTCTTGACAGTTAAGTGCATCTTCTCTTGTTGTGTCCAGAACTAGCAACCCAGTTTTAGGGGCTTCATATTAGCTGGTGCATGATGCCGCATTGGTGGCTCAGTGTCTGAAAAATCACTGACGTCCAGGTTAGTTAACACTGCTGGTCCTCCTACAGGGCTGCTCCCCTACTCAGCTTCGTCCAGTTTTTCCCTAGTTTGACCACAGGGCTTAGCAGCTTCTGTTCAATGGCTGAGTGTAATTGTCTGCATGTGACTCTTTCAGCTGCTTGTTGGGTCTTTCAGAAGGCAGTCATGACAGGTCCGTTGTAGGAATATTGCAAAGCATGAGTAAAAGTGTCAGGCTTTAGGGGCCTCTACTTAATCTGGTCCCAGATATGGCCGGTCACTGGAATTTCTTTTATTCATGCTCTTCTCTGGTTTTGTCCCTGAAGTTCTTTCAGAGAGGAAGAAATATGGGTCAGAGTTTTGATTTGTGGATGGCAACCTTATCCCTCACTTGATGCTCTCTCTTCCTCATGGAGGAAGTCTCTACAAGTTCCCTCTCACAACTCCTGGACATTTCACTGAGTCCTGATAGTCTGTTACCTCTCAGGTCTCTGGAATATTCTAGAGATACCACCCACTCCCAACCTTTTAGTTCCTGAAGTTGCTTTTTTCAATTCATTCTGCTGGCACTCAAGGCTTCAGTCCTACTCCCCATCCATACCTGACCATGTTCTCCTCTTTCCCTTACTGTCTCCTTTCTCACCCAGGTCCCTCACTCTTCTCTCCTGGGGTTTATTTTTTCTCCTTCTCATGTGGGATTGAGATTCGTCACTTTGGCTCTTCAGCTTGTTAAACTTTTATTTTTCCTGTTATAAAAATTGGATATTTTTTAATTTCAAATATTATTCACTTTCCCAGTTTTCCAGTCATAAGACACCTATCCCTTCCCCCACCAGTTCCTCTATAAAGGTGTTCCCCCTCACCAACTACTCCCTTTCCCAGCATCCCCTGACATTCCCCTACACTGGGGGTCCAGCTTTGGTAGGCCTAATTGCTTCTCTGCCCATTGATGTCCAAACAGGCCATACTCTGCTACATATGCAGTTGGAGCCATAGAACTGTCCATGTACAGTGTTTGAATATTAGTTTAGTACCAGAAAGCTATAGGTCATTGTCATTGTCTTCCTATGGGCTTGAAAGCCCATTCAGCCCTGGTAATTCTTTCTCCAAATTTACTAACAAGGAGTCCATTTGCATTCCAATGGTTTGCCAATAACCTTCATTTCTGTAATTGGCATGCTCTACCTGTGTCTCTCAGGAAAGATCTATATCCTTTTCCTGGCAGCATCCACTTCTTAGCGTCATCAATTTCATGTAGTTTTGTGGCAGATCTATCTATCAATCTATCTATCTATCTATCTATCTATCTATCTATCTATCTATCTATCTACCTACCTCTATCTCAATTTCCAATTTCTATATCTTTTTCTATATCTTTATCTATATCGTTATCTCTCTCTATATATATCTATATCTTTATCTATATCTATATATGTATATATTTGGTGGGTCCTACAGCTATGTGGTTATGTGGAATTTTAGGATGGATTCTGTGCAAATAGCTAAAAATGTAGAATCAGCACAGGCCAATGCCAGTGAGACTCCCTCCTGTTATTATGAACCTATTGAAGGTGAGGATTCTCTGGACATCAAGCCATTTCTCTTCCTGCTCATTCCCCTGAGTCTTGTGTTTGGCCTGAAGAAAGAATCATGGTAAAACCTCCAAAATCTTTAAGTCTGGCCCTTTGAACATAGGAAGGTAGATATTATAGAACTGATATCTAATGAGACTAGACACCTGCATTCTATAGTCCATGATGTCCTTTGCTTTACTGATGTCTCATAAATTTTGGGTAAAATAAGGATTTAAGAGTTTATCATTTGAATTAGGTATACAATATTTACACTGTTATATTCACTCTCTTGCTAATTCATTTCAAAAATGGAATTGCAAAAAGAATTTTTGAGTACATATTCAGAATATATATATATATATATATATATATATATATATATATACACATATAGTCTCCTATAAAGGAAAGGACAATGCAAAAATGAAATACTATTCAATCAATTAAAGGTCTGTAGGGAAAACACTGGACTTTTGGAAAGAGAGAAAACCTAGGAAACTGAAGTGTATGTCACAGGAATGGACCAGGGAATAGAATTATTATCCAGAATAAACTCCTCCTCCCCATGTTCCTAGATCTTTTCTACCCATGGCAAGTGCCTGAATAACGTTCTCCATTCAGAGCATGAAACCACTAAAGAAGCAAGAAGAAGTCTCTAGCTTTAGAGTGATGGAATATGTAAAGTTTTCCCCTGTGTCTCAGGAGACACTCCTGGAAAAGGCACTCTCAAAACTGGCCAATGTAAGGAAAGCTTTTAAGCAAGTAGGCCAAGGCAGTTCTCAGAGACATCATCATTAGGCCTTCCTGAGAAATCTCTTTTAACCTGGAGATCCCTATCTTCTGTGATGTCACAAGTGTTGTCCTGACAGCAACTGCCTCTCAGATATTCCTTCAGATCCTCTAGGGTTTACTATTTGGCCTCTAATTCAGAGTAAACATCAATTTGGGAGGGTGAACAAAGAGGATGAAGAGATCAGAAATGGGGAGAACGAAGGAAGCTGGCCTTCTGTCTTGGTATAAA
The DNA here is from genome assembly GCF_021556685.1 of Rattus norvegicus. Lineage (NCBI taxonomy): Eukaryota > Metazoa > Chordata > Mammalia > Rodentia > Muridae > Rattus > Rattus norvegicus. Next base: position 99,143 of record NW_028238783.1, read on the forward strand.
AAAAGGAAGAAATACGTGGTCCTTGGTACAGCTCAGTGAGTACTTGGTAGGGATTTAGTGGGATTGCTAAAGGGATAGCCTTGATCTGAGCCTCCCACCTATGAGAATCAGGAACATGGAGTCTCTCAGAAGCATCTGGACTTCCCTCTTCTTACGGTTTCTGGAAATCAGAGAGTTTATATCATTAATTTCTTTATTCAAAAAGCCAAGTGTTGGGAAGGACACAGTTGTTTTCCTGAGAGCTCATGGCCGTTACACTTTTTGAGAAGAAGAAAAAGGTTCTAAGGAAAAAGGCAGAGTCCAGTATTGTGTCCATACCTCAGAGTAAACTCTTCCATATTTTGGGTATCTATAGTACAGTCTGGGAAGCAGCAGTATTATTAGTTGTGACTTCATCATTTCAGTTTTTCAACTAATATTTCCACTGACTAACACTTTACTTTTCTGAGTCAATAGGTATGATTAGCTGTCAGTTTCTCTTCTTTCATTTCTTTCATTTTTTTATGTTTTAGCAATTTTTATTGCTTTTTTAACTTGACGTTTCTATATTTACCTTTAATGTTATTTCATTTCCCATTTTAATACCCATAAGATTCCTAACCATATCCTTCTCCTTCTTTTCTAACCCCCCTGACTGTGCCTTCACATTCCCTTGAACTGGGAGACAAACCTAGAGAGGAACAATAGCTTCTTCTTCCATTTGTGATGAACAAGGTCATCCTGTGCTACATGCAGTTTGAGCCATAGCTCTGTCAGAGTACATTCATTGAATATTGGTCTAGTACCAGAAAGCATTGACATCATTGTTCTTATGGGATTTAAAGCTCCTTTACCTCTTGAAATTCTTTCTCAAAATCTGCCAACAAGAGGTCTGTTTCAGTTCACTGGTTTGCCACTAGCATTAATTTCTGTAGTTGACATGATCTACCTGTGTCTCTCAGGAAATACCTATATCTGGTTGCTCGCAGAATGCACTTTTTAGCTACATCAATCTTATCTAGTTTTGGTGGCTGATGTACATATATACTTCTGGTGGCTCCTACACCTATGTGATTAGGTGGAATGGTAACTTGGATACTGAGCAACTAGGTCAAGAATGTGGAGTTCAGAAATGACAATGCCAAATAGACTCTCTCAATTTCTTATGAACCTATTGAAGTTGAGGTTTCACTGCTCTGCAAGCCATTCTTCTTTCTACTCGTCCTCCAGTATCTTATGTTTGTCCTTCAGAGAGAATCATGGTAAAACATCTGACCTTCAAGTCTAGCAATGGGAACCAGGAAGGTAGATAGTGTAGTACTGATACCAAATAGGACTAGAGAACTGAATTCTATAGTCATTTTGTCCTTTGCTTTGGTGAAAATGGAATTGGAAACAGAATTTTTGAGTACACATACAGGAATATTAATAAAGTCTCATATCATGGAATGTACAATGAGAAAGTGAAATACAATATTCATTCAGTTAAGGTCTGTAGGCAAAATACTGTCCTATGGGAAACAGAGAAAAACTGGGATATTGAACTGTATGTCACAGGAATGAACCTGGGAATAAAATGTTATCTAGAAGAATCTCCTCCACTCTATGTTCCTAAATCTTTTCCAGCCATGCTAAGCACCTGACTAACTTTGTCCATTCAGAGCATGTAACCACTAATGAAGCAAAGAGAAAACTCTAGCTTTAGAGAAACATAATATGTATATGATTCCACTGTTTCACAGGAGACACTCCTGGAAAGGGCACCCTCAAATCTGGTCAAGGTAAGGAAAGCTGGTTAGCAGTTAGGCCATGGAAGTTCTCAGTGACATCATCATTAGGCCTCTCTGAAAAATTTCTTGTATCTTGGAGAGCCCTAGCTTCTTCTGTGATGTCACAAGTGTTGTCCTGACTGCAACTGCCTTTAAGATATTCCTTCAGTACTTCTAGGATTTACTAATTGGCCTCTAATGCTGAGTAAACAGTCATTTGGGAGGGAGAACACAGAGGATGAAGTGATTAGACATGGGGTGTATGAAGCTGGCCCTTTGTCTTGATATAAAAATGAAGAAATTTGTGGTCAATGGGAAAGCTCCTTGAGTCTTGTATAGGGGTTTAGTAGGTTCACTGAAGAGTTAGCCTTGATCTGAGTCTTCCACATATGGGAATCAGGTATTGGGATCCTCTCAGAAACTTCTGGACTTCCCTGCTTATTATTTATCTTGGAAGTAAGATAGTTTATATAATTCATATCTTTATCCCAAAAGCCAGGTGTTGGGAAGGGCACTATAATTTTTTCTGAGAGCTTATAGCTTTTACCCTTTTGCCAAGAAGGAAAAGATCCTAAGGAAGAAAGTTAAGACAAGTAATGTGTCCTCAGCACAGAGTAAACTCCTCCATGCATTATATTCTAATAATGCAGTTTTTGTGTGGTACTGATATCGGAGATGGAGAAGTGCTTATAGATGAGACTTCATCATCTCAGTCTTTCCACAAGTAATACTCTGACTACCATTCCCTGACAGTGACCCCTTAAAATTCTGAGTCAATAGGTGTGGTTGGCTGGTAGATTTCTTTTCTTTTATTACTTTCATTTTTTTAATTTTTAATAAATTTTATTGGTTTTTTAATTGTATATTTCTAAATTTACATTTAAAATATTATTTCCTTTTCCAGTTTCCTGATTATAAGATCCATTACCAGTCCCCTTATTCTTCTCTTATATACCCCCTTACTGACCCTTGACATTCCCTTGAACTGGGAGTCAACCCTAGGCAGGACCAAGGGTTCTCCTTCCACTGTTGCCCAACAAGGCCATCTTCTGCAACACATGCAATCGGTGCCATAGGTCTCTTCATGTACATTCTTTGAATATTGGTCTATTACCAGAAAGCTCTGTTTCATTGGCATTGTTGCTCTTATGGGGTTGAAATCACCTTCACCTCTTCTAATCATATCTCAAAATCGACCAACAACAAGTTCGTTTTCAGTTCACTGGTTTGCCACTAGGGTTCATGTTGTGATTTGCCCTGAAGTTATCTGTGTTTGATGCTAATTCCACTACCCCAAGGTCAGCTACATAGTTCTCTACTCAAAACTCAGGTGAATTCACCAGAACCACCTCCCCATTGAATTAGTAAAGTATATGTGAGTGGCAGGAATAGGATAGAAGGACGGTTATCATGGAGGAGATGGAAGAATGGGCAGGAGAGATATTTGAAGGAAGAGGAAGAGACAAGAGGAAAAAAGAGAGAAAGGAATGTGACAGAGTGAGAAGCCATGGCAGGTGAATTTAAGATTCTGCTCTGTGTATTTACAGGTCTTTATTAATGTTCCTAAGTGAGGGATAGTACCCAACGTTGTATGTTTCAGTGGGCAACTATATCTAATCAACTAAATCAAAGATTATTGTGCTGTGTGTTTTTTTATGTGAGGGTTTGAGTATAGGAGAGTGTGTGACGGCATGAAACACTCGGTAGCCGAGGAGCAGGGTGGTGTTTCTCCCAAGATATCTAGCAGAGAATTTCAGACTCTTCAGTGCCAGAGTTAGCAGGGTAAAACAAAATTTTACTTTTTTTATTTTATTTTTATATTTTTAAAAGAACACATTCAGTTCTGTGTATAATATGCTCTAGCTGTTTCTCTCAGGAAATATCTATATCTGGTTCCTGGCAGAAAGCACTTCTTAGCGTCATCAATCTTATCTAGTTTTGGTGATATATATATATATATCACCTATATATCCTATATATACATATATATATATATTCTTCTGCTACTTGGGTAGGGGGAATTTTCACATGGATTCTGTGTAACTAATTCAAGAATGTAGATTCTACAAAGAACAATGCCAAATCCCTCCTGTTCTTATGAACATATTGAAGTTGAGGTTTCACTGGACGTCAAGTCATTCCTTTCACAGTCCTTCGTCTTGTATCTTATTATTCCTCAAGAAGGAATCATGGTAAAACATCCACAAACCTCAAGTCTGGCCACGGGAACACATTGAGGTAGATAATGCAGAACTGATATCAAATGGGACTAGAGAACCATTGAATTCCATAGTCCATGTTGTCCTTTGCTGTACTGATGTCTGGTAATTTGGGGATAAAAATAAGTATTTGGGAGTTTATCATTTCAAATAGGTACACAATATTTACACTGTTATACTCATTCTATAGCTGGGCCACATTTATTGCCAAAATCATTGCAGTAAATGGAATTGGATAACAGAATTTTTGAGTACACATTCAGCAATATTTTTAAAGTCCCATATTGATTAATGTACAATAAGAAAGTGAAATACAATATTCATTCAATGGACGGTCTGTAGAGAAAATACTGGCCTTTGGGAAATAGACAAATCTACAAAATTGGACTGTATTTTTCAGATTGTACCTGGGAATAAAATTAATATCCAGGAGAATTTCCTCCTCTCCATGTTACAACATCTTTTCTACCCATTCCAAGCCTTGACTAACTTTTTCCATTCAGAGCATGTAACCATTAATAAAGCAAAGAAAACTCTCTAGCTTTAGAGAGATGGAGTACATAAAGGTTTCCAATGAATCTCAGGAGACATACCAGGAAAGGGCACCCTCAAATCTGGTCAATGTAAGGAAAGGTGTTTAGCAATTAGGCCACGGCAGTTCTCAGTGACATCATCATTAGGCCCTGCCTGAAAATCTCTTGTAACCTGGAGAGCTTTATCTTCTTCTTTAATGTCTCAAGTATTGTCAAGTCTGCATCTGCCTCTCAGATATTCCTTCAGAACCTCTAGGGTTTAGTAATTGGCATCTAAGTCAGAGTAAACCACCATTTGGGAGTTAGAACAAAGAAGATGAAGAGATCAGAAATGGGTAGAAGGAAGCTGCCCTTCTGTATCGGTCTAAAAAATGGAAGAACTATGTGTGTGTGGGAAAGCCCACTGAGTCCTTGGTAGGTGTTGACTGGTATTGATGGACAGATACCACTGATATGAGCCTCCCACATACGAAATCAGGAACTGGGGTCCTCTCAGAAGCATCTGGACTTCTCTGTTCTTATGGTTCCTGGAAATCAGAGAGTTAATATCATTAATTTTTTTATTCCAGAGCCATGTGATGGGAAGGGCACTGTTGTTTTCCTGAGAGCACATGGCTTTTATTATTTTTGACAAGAAGAAAAAGGACCTAAGCAAGAAAGGAAGGAAAAGTATTGTGTCCCTTGCTTAGAGTAATCTCCTCCAAGCTTTACATATCCTTTGGGCAGTTTGTATCTGACCCTGATATCTGGGAGGGAGAAGGACTTCTAGTAGAGACCTCACCATCTCACTCTTTCCAATATTATATCATTTATTTCTCATATTTTTTTCATATTTTACAATTTTATTTGTTTTCTTAAACATATAAATTTCTATATTTACATTTAAAATATTATTTCCTGTAAGAGTTTCCACCCATAGGGTCCCTAACGGGTTCCTCTCCACTTCTTCTATAAACCACCTCAGTCTCCCTTCACATTTCTTTTAACTGCGAGACAAACCAAAGGAAGACCAAGGCCTTCTACTTCCATTGGTGCCCAACAAGTCTATACTCTGCTACATATTCAGTTGGATGCATAGGTCTGTCCAATAACAGTCTTTGAATATTGGTTTAGTGCCAGAAATCACTGGTTTTTGGCATTGTTGTTCTTATGGGGATAAAAGCTCCTTCAGCTCTTGTTATCCTTTCTCAGAATCTACCAACAAGAGCTACATTTCAAGTCACTGCTTTGCCACTAGCATTCACTTCTTTATTTGACATGCTCTAGCTGTGTCTCTCAGGACATATCTATATCTGTTTCCTGGCAGAATACACTTCTCAGCTTCATCACTCTTATCTAGTTTTGGTGGCTGATGTGTATATATATATATATATATATATATATATATATATATATATATATATATATATATATATACTTTTGTTGCCTCCTACACCTATTTGGTTAGGTGGTTAGGTGGAATGTTAACATGGATTCTGTGCAACGACATCAAGAATTTAGAATTCACAAATGAAAATATCAAATAGAAATCCCTCCTGTACTTATGAAGGTATTGAAGTTGAGGTTTCACTGTTCCTCAAGCCTTTCTTCTCCCTGCTCATGCTCCTGTTTATTATATTTGGCCTTAAGAAAGAATCATGATAACACATCTAAAACCTTCAAGTGTGGCCATGGGAACACAGGAAGGTAGATAGTGTAGTACAGATATCAAATGTGTCTAGAGATCCGAAATGTATAGTCCATGTGGTCATTTGCTTTATTGATGACTGGTAATCTTTGGATAAAATAAGGATTAGGAGTTTATTATTTGAGTAGGTACACAGAATTTACACTGTTATACTCACTCTGTATAACAACCTATTTCATTGCCAAAATCATTGTGGACAATGGAATAGGAAAACAGAATTGTTGAGTACACATTCAGGAATATTTATAAAGTCCCCTATCAAGGAATGTACAATAAGAAAGTGAAATACAATATTCATTCACCTAAAGGTCTGTAGGGAATATACTGGCCTTTACAAAACAGAAAACCTAGAAAATTGAACCGTATATCACAGGAATGGACCTGGGAATAAAAATATTATCCAGAAGAATCTCCTTCACTCCAAGTTCCTAAACCATTTCTACCCATGCCAGGAACCTGACTAACTTTCTCCATTCAGATAATGCAACCACTATTGAACCAAAGAGAAGTCTCTAGCTTTAGAGAGAAGGAGTACATAAAGGTTTCCCATGTGTCACAGGAGAAACTCCTGGAAAAGGCACTCTCAAAACTGGTCAATGTAAGGAAAGCTGTTTAGAGGTAGGCCTTGACAGTTCCAAGTTATATCATCATTAGGCCCTCCATGAAAAATCTCTTGTATCCTGGAGAGTCCTAGCTTCTTGTGATGTTACAAGTGTTGTCATGTCTGCAAATGCCTCTCAGATATTACTTCAGTACCTATAGGGTTAACTAATTGACCTCTAGTTCACAGGAGGCATCAATTTGGAAGTGAGATCAAAGAGGATGAAAGGCTCAGAGTTGGGGAGAATGAAAATGGCCTTCTGTCTTGGTATAAAAATAAGGGAGAAATATTTCGACCCTGGGAAATCTCACTGAGTCCTTGGTAGGAGCTGAGTAGTTACGTTGAAGAGATAGAATTGATATGAGCCTTCAACACATAATATAAGGAGCTCGGGGCCTTTCACAAGCATCTGGACATCCAAACTTCTAGTGGTTCCTGTAAGTCAGAGAGTTTATATCATTAATATCTTAATCCCAAAAGTCAAGTGTTTGGAAGGGCACTGTTCTTCCCTTAGAGCTCATGGCTTTTATTTTATTTTATTTTTTTTTGCCCAGAAGAAAAAGGTCCTAAGGAAGAAGTGAAAGACAAGTAATGTGTCCTCAGCTAAGAAAAAACTCCTCGATTATTTGGATACCTATAGTGCAGTTTGTGTCTGATACTGGTTTTGGGAGAGAGACGTGTTTCTAATTCATCATATCAGTCTTTCCTCTAGTATTACTCTGACTCCCATTGCCTGATAGTGACCCTTTAGATATCTCAGTCAATGTGTGTGATTAGATGGCAGTTTTCTTATCTTTAACTTATTTTTTTTTATTATTTACCAATTTTTTAGACCAAGGGCATCTCCTTCCACTGGTGCCATACAAGGCCATTCTCTGCTACATATGCAGTTGGAGCCATAGGTCTATCCATGTACAATTGTTGAATATTCGTACAGTACCTCAAACCTCTGCTTGGTTGGCATTTTTTTTTTCTTATTGGATTGAAAGCTCTTTCAGCTGTTATAATCCTTTCTCAAAATGTACGGACAAGAGATCTTTTTTCAGTTCACTGGTTTGCCACTACCATTCACTTCTGTATTTGACATGCTCTATCTGTGTCTCTCAAGAAAGAGCTATATCCGTTTCTTCTAATCATGGAAGTCTATGCTTCATCAATTTTATCTAGTTTTGGTGATTGATATATATATATATATATATATATATTTATATCTATCTATCTATATACATATATATATACATATATATATATGTATATATATATATATGTATATATATATATCCTATAGATATGAGGTTAAGTGGAATTTTAGCATGGATTCTGGGAAATAAAGTCAAGAAAGTAGAATCCACAAATGACAGTGCCAAATAGACTCTCTCCTGTTCTTATTAACCTAATGAAGCTGAGGTTTCACTGGACCTCAAGCCATTCCTCATACTGCACATCCTCATGAATCTTATGTTTGGGCTATAGAAAGTATCATGGTAAAACATCCAAAAACCTCAAGTGTCTTCCTGGGAATACAGGAAGGTAGATATTAGAGAACTGATATCTAATGGGACTACAGAAACACATTCTATAGTTCATGCAGTCCTTTACTTTAATGATGTTTTGTAATTTTTGGATAAAATAAGAATTTTGGAGTTTATCATTTGAAGAAGGTACAAAAGATTTACACTTTAATTGTTGGTAGCCACCCGTACCAGCGGTTGTCTGTTACTACAGGGCACAGCTATTGTCCCCCCCGAAGGACGAAGTGCACATACGCAAAGGTTTGTTCACGCCAAGTCTTTGCCCACTCTGGGGCGTTCCAATGAGAATAAGGCATGCAGCCAATCAGGAAGGAACACGTTGCTTTGGGGGATAAAAACTAACACTCTCGGGGCTGGGGATTTAGCTCAGTGGTAGAGCGCTTACCTAGGAAGCGCAAGGCCCTGGGTTCGATCCCCAGCTCCGAAAAAAAAAAAAAAAAAAAAAAAAGAACCAAAAAAACTAACACTCTCTGGTGCCGCGGCGCCGCTCCTCTTCAAGATGCAATAAATGCTTTCCTGCACAAGGATCCTTGTGGACACGTGCGTTCTTGCTGGCAAGACAATAGCGCGGGACATTTTATATTCACTCTATAGCTGTTCCTTCTTTGTTGCCATAATCATTGCAAAAAGTCAATTGGAAAACAGAATTTTTGAGTACACATTCAGGAATATATATAATGTCCACTATCAAGGTATGTAGAAAAAATTTATATCAATATTCATTCAACTGAAGGGCTGCAGGAAAAATAGTTGCCTTTGAGAAGCAGAGAAAACTTAGGAAATTTAAGTGTATGACACAGGAATGTATCTAGGAATAAAATCATTATCCAGAAGATTCTCCTCCACTCCATGTTCCTAGATCTTTTGTACCCATGCCAGGACCCTGACTAAATTTCTCCATTCAGAACATGTAACCACTAATGAAACAAAGAGAAGTACTTAACTTGAGAGAGATGGAGTATGTAAAGGTTTCCACTGTGACACAGGAGAAACTCCTTGTAAGGGAACCCTTGAAATTGATCAATGTAAAGAAAGCTGTTCAGCAGGTAGGTCATGGCAGTTCTCAGTGACATCATCATTAGGCCCTGCCTGAAAATTTTTGTATCCTGGAGAGCCCTAGCTTCTTTTGTGATGTTACAAGTGTTGTCCTGACAGCAACTGCCTTTCAAATATTCCTTCAGTACCTCTAGGGTTTACTAATTGGCCTCTAATTCAGAATAAACAACCGTATTGGAGGTAGAGGAAAGAGGGTAAAGAGAATAGTGATGGGGAGAAGGAAGCTGGCCTTCTTTATTTGTATAAAAGAGGAAGAAATACTTGGTCCATTGGAAAACTGAGTGAGACCTGTTTAGGGGTTGAGTGGGTTAGCTGAAGAGTTATTTTTTATTTGAGCCTTCAACATATTGGAATCAGGAACTGAGAGTCTCCCAGAAACAGCTGGACATCCCTGCTTGTTATGGTTCCTTGATGTCAGAAAGTTTATATCATTAATTTCTTTATACCAAAAGCCAGGAGTTGGAAAGGACCCAGTTGTTTTCTGAGAGCTCATGCCTTTTATAATTTTTCCTAGAAGAGAAAGGTCCCAAGGAAGAATGGAAAGACATGTATTGTGTCCTCAGCTGTGTAAACTCCTCCATGATTTGGATTCCTATAGTGCAGTTTGTTTCTGACACTGATATCAGGGAGAGAGAAGTGCTTCTATTTGAGACTTCATCATCTCAGTCTTTCCACTAGTATTATTCAGACTATCTTTCCCTGACAGTTACCCTTTAGATTTCTGAGTCAATAGGTTTGATTGGCTGGCAGTTAACTTTTCTTTTTTTTTTTTTTCTCTCCTTTTTTTTTATTCTTAAGCAACTTTTATTGCTTTTTCTAATTGAATATATTTAAATTTACAATTCAAATGTTATTTCCTTTCCCAGGTTCCTTACCATGAGATCCCTAAACAGTCCCACTAACCTACTTCTATAAGCCCCCTTACTGCACCTTGACATTCCCTTGAACTGGGAGGCAAACCTAGGGAGGAGCAAGGGCTTCTCCATCCATTGGGGCCCAACAAGGCCATCCTCGCTAACTGTGCAGTTGGAGCCCTAGGTCTGTCCATACACTGTCTTTGAATATTGGTTTAGTACCAGAAAGCTCTGCTTAGTTGAATTGTTGTTCTTATGGGGTTGAAAGTCCTTTCAGTTCTTGTAGTCATTTCTCTACATCTACAAACATGAGGTCCATTTTCAGTTCTCTGGTTTGCCACTAGCATTCACTTCTGTATTTGACATGCTCTAGCTGTGTCTCTCAAGAAAAATCTATATTCAGTTCCTGACAGCATGCATTTCTTAGCTTCAACAAAACTATCTAGTTTTGGTGCCAGGTATATCAATATATATACTTTTGGTGGCTCCTACTACTATGAATTTTGATGGAATATTTATTGGAATCTGTCAAGAATTGGAACCAGGTCAAGAATATAGGATCCAAAAATGACAATTTCAAATAGACTCCCTCCTGTTTTTATAACCTATTGAATTTGAGGTTTCACTGGACCTCAAGCCATTCTTCTTGCTGCCCACCACCCAGAAACTGATGTTTGTCCTGAAGAAAGAATCATGGTAAAACATCCAAAAACCTCATGTCTTTCCCTAGGAACACAGGAAGGTCGATATTAGAGAACTGATGTCTAATTGACCTACAAAACCACATTCTATAGTCCATGTTGTCCTTTGCTTAACTGATATCTGGTAATTTATGGATAAAATAAGGATTTGGGAGTTCATCATTTGAAGGACCTAAACAATATTTACACTGTTATATTCACTCTATATCTGGTCCCCGTTTGTATCCAATTTTACTGCATAAAATAGAATTGGAAAAATGAAATTTTGAGTACACATGCAGGAATATATATATATATATATATATATATATATATATATTCCCTTATCAATGAATATACATTCAGAAAATGTAGCACAAAATTCACTCAATTAAAGGTCTCTAGGGAAAATACTGACACTTGGAAAACGAGAACACCTAGGGAATTGAACATTATCTCACAGGATTGGACCTGGGAATAAAATTAATCTCCAGAAGAATCTCCTTCTCTCCTTATTCCTAGATATTTTTTACCCATGCCAAGCACCTGACTAACTTTCTTCTTTCAGAGCATGTAACCACTAATGAAGCAGAGAGGAAGTCTCTAGCTTTAGAGAGATGTAGCTTATAAAGGTTATCACTGTGTCTCAGGAGACATTCCCAGACAGGGAACCCTTGAATCTGGTCATTGTAAGGAGATCTGTTCAGCAGGTAGGCCATGGCAGTTCTCAGTGACCTCTTCATTAGGCAGTGCCTAAAAAAACCCTTGTATCCTGGAGAGCCCTAGCTTCTTCTGTGACATCACAAGTGTCATCTTGACAGCCACTGCCTCTCATATATTCCTTCCTTATATCTATGGTTTACTAATTGGCCTCTAATTCAGAGTAAATAGCCATTTGGGAGGGAGAACAAATAGGATGAAGACATCAGAGATACAGAGAAGGAAGCTGGGCCTCTTCTTGGTATAACATAAAAGAAGAAATATGTGGTTCTTTGGAAAATACCCTGGGAAGATGACTTTAGTTCATAAAAATCTAGGTGCACCGAGCTCTTGGAGAAGTTGCTGAATATCCTTAAGACTTTTGGGCAGAAGAAGACTTTTGGTAAAGTTTGTAGATACCCCTTTTTAGATTTCAATTGTCCTGGGGATTGTATGGCAAATGGTAAATGTTTCCCAGAAGAGTGCTAGAGCCCGATTGATTTTTAGATGTTTTAGAAGACATGTGATTTTTCTAGTATACTTAGGCTAATGGCATAAAGTCCAAATGATTTTCTTTTCGATGTGGACATTCCTTCAGACCTTTGGAAATATAAAAATTTTTGTATTTTTGAAGTGTAATTTGCACAATGAAAAAATCACTTTGAGCATCATTGGACGACATGGGATGTCCAGCATTCCCTTGAATGGATTGGTAACTTTTCACATTTTCTTCGTCATTTTTTGAAAATCCAAAGGCCCTTTGGACAGATGGAGAAGGTGTGGGACTCACCTGAAGAGTAGTTTTAGCTTTTGGTGTCTCTTTTGCAGAAAAAGATGGCACAAGATTCCTTTTGGCAGAAGGGGGATGGTTGAAACTGTCTTCCTTAGAGGAGAAATTTTTCAAGACTCCATGAGAAGAATAAAATCTTAACCCTTTGTTTCTAGAAACTGGATGCCTGTGGTCCACTTTGGTTGAGGGAGGATGTCGACTATTTCTCCCCAGAGTGAACATGTGAAATAAATCTACTTGGGTAAATGGGGATAGTTGTAAAGAATGGTGTTCAGACTCAGTAGATCCTAAGACATCCTCCTCAGGTGAGGAAGGTCTTAATGTACTGTGTATATGTGGAGAAATCCTGACTGAAGTCAGAATGGGGGTTAGGTATTAGAGCTTCCTCTGAAGAGCTGACCTCTCCTAAAGCATCATGGACATATGTGAGAAGTCTGAGAGTCTCATGAGCAAATAAGGATGTTTCTATATATTGTTCTGAAATTGAGGAAGTTCCAAGAAAAATTACTTCTGCTGGAAAAGAGGAAACAGACTTTAGTATAAAAGAGTCAGTTTATCTAGCCTGATTGATAGGCAAAACAGGTTCCAAGGCCCCTTCAGGAGATTAGGTAAAATCCAGAGACTTTGAGGTATTTGGCAGATGTTCTGGGTCCCCTTGTGGGTATAAAGAAGGACAGGAAACCCTTTGTGCACATTTGGAAGAGTGTGTAGCATCTTCTGTAGTTGGGGAAGATAGCTGATCTTGAGGAGACAAGGAAGTTCCCATATCCTCCTGTGAAATTTGCAGAGGTCGTATGCATTCTTTTGCACAAATGGAATCCAAGGATTTGGTTTCCTCAGATTTCGAGGATGCTACAGACACGGGTGTTCGCATACTATGTTCCACCACTACTCTTTCACATATGGTTGGATCCATAATGTTCTCTACAGATGGAATATATCCAAGAAAATCTTTTGTATACGTGTCACATCCACAAGCCGTTTCTTAAGATGTGGCTGTAGGAAGAATGCCTTTAGTAGATGTTTCTTGTCCCACAATCTCTTTATGAGATAGAGTACTCCTCAGAGTATCCTGCTTAGTTTTGAGAAATTCTAGCATCTCTGATGTATATGTGGAAAATTTTGGAGCCTCTCCTTTTGGACAGAATGACCTAGAGTCCCCTGTGGAGAAAGGGGATATTTACTCTTCTCTATACATTGTGTAAATATGGAGTCTGCATGGCTCATTGACTGTGTGTTGTGATAAACTTGTCTCTTCCTGGTCTAATGACAAGTCAGGAGGGTCCTTTTGGGTGGTACAGGATATTTGAATGATTCTCTGATGTATAAGGATATAGAAAGCACTCGGGGAGATGGTGAGGGCAGTACATCCCATTTTTTTATAAGCACAAGGCACAAGAGACCCTTGGGTAGACTCAGAATTTTCTACCACATCTTGCGTGTTGTGGAAATCTAAAGAGCCCCTTCTAATTGGCAATGGTCCTTGATCTAATAGTGTACATGCAGAAAGGTTTCTCTCTTCTTGGGCTTGTATGTGTCTTATGAGGTTCACTTGGGGATTTGTGACTACATTTTGACCCCTTGGACCATAAGTGATGATTTAAACCCATTTTTAATAGTGTAGTACATTGAAAGTCCTCTTTGTTTAATAGGAAATTTCTGAAATTCCCTTTGTCAGCAGAATCAGGTTTCAAACTCATTTAACCGAAAGCTGATTGCTTAAGACACTGTGGTGGAGATGGGGAACATCTTAGACTGTCTTTCTGAGTGAACATAGCTCTGCCCTGCTTTGACAGGTGGCAAAGGTATTAAAGTCTCTTGTGGAGAGAGGCAGGAATTAATCCATTTGTGGAATATGAGAAATCACTGAAATTACCTTTAAGAGAAGAACTTTTGCAGGCGTCTTTGTCTGATGGGGCTTGTTGTACCTCCCCTTGATTAGAGGGGTCTTCTCCAACACACTATGGAGGAGAATTGGAAAGACTGGAGACCTGCAGGATAGGTAATGAACATTTCAACCTCCTTTTCAAACTCTGTGGGACAGAGAGCTGATCTCCCAGAAGAGTGGGCAATATTGAGATCTCAGGGAAGGAGAGACTCCCACTTCTGTGCACCTGTGCCCACATCGCTAGCCCAAGAGGAAACTGCATAGTGCCTCTGGACAGATGAATATAGGAGCAGTCAAGCTGCAGGAGCCTTGCAGTCCAAACTGCTCCTGTATATGAACTGGTCCAAACAGTATTCTACACCCTGATCTCGTGTGGGGTGAGGAAGTCTTAGACCATGAGAGGGGAAGAAACTCCTGAGAACTCTGCTCACTTTCCTGAATCAAGAAAAAAAGACCTAGCTCAGTGTGGGCCTCCTGTGCATAGGGACCTAGGAGCAGTAGAGGCAGAACATTTCTGGTTTCAGCCTTCATGGAAAGCTGCAAGTCAGCCCAATGAGCGAATTCAGGCCTGCTCAAAGTGAGCTGACTCGTGCGCTCAGGACAAGCAAAAGAAAAACTACCTCGGGACCAGGCACTCCAGTTTCTAGCTGGCTCCTGAACCTCCGTGATCCCTGCCCAGAGCTCCCGATCCTAGATGCTGTGGAAGAGATAGCTGATCACCCAGGATTTTGGGCAATACCGAGCGTACAAGGCACAGAGACTGCCACTTCTGCCCACCATTGCCCACACCTCTAGCCCAAGACAAAACTGCCTAGTGCCTCTGGACACAGCAATGTAGGAGGAGTAAAGCTAAAGGAGCACCATGTTCCAGACTGTGCCTGGATATGAACTGAACTGGTCAAACAGCTCCCTGTACCAAATCCTGAGTGTGGGGGAACTAGACCTTCAGAGAAGTAGACACTCCTGGGAATCCAGAGAAGACTACACTCTGCCCAGATTCCTGACTAAAGAGGAAAGCATTTTGTGCCATCTGTGACCCCATCCTCTACAGAGGGACCTAGGAGAAGTATGGTAATTTCCTTCTGGTTCCTGCCCAGAGGGACAGTTGAAAGCCAGTGGACAGGACCACCTACATGCCTGAGAGCAGAATAATCTGTTCCCATAACTAGGTTAAAAAAAAAACAGGAAAACAGGTCTACAGCAATCCTGACACATGAGCCTAAAGGGCAGTCAATCACTGTCAGAAAGACCAAGACATGCTAAATGTAGAGACAACCTGATGGCTAGTCAGGAACACAAGCAACAGAAATCAAGACTATTTAGGCACAACAGAACCAAATTCTCCCATCAAAACAAATACTGTATATCTAAACACACCAGAAAAGCAAGATCTAGATTTAAATTCACATTTTATTTTAACGGTGGAGGATGTTAAGAAGGTCATAAATAATTCCCTTAAGAATATACAGGACAATAGAAAATTCAGAAGTAAACAAGTAGAATCCCTGAAAGAGAGTACTCAAAAATACTTTAAAGTACTTCTGGAAAAACAGCAAAACAGGAGAAGGAAATAAATAAAACCATCTAGCAGTTAAAAATAGAATTAGAAACAATAAAGAAAGCACAAGGAAGACAACCATGGAAATGGAAAACCTAGGAAAGAGAACAGGAGTCACAGATGTGAAAATCACCAACAGGATAAAAGAGATAGAAGACATAATCTAAGGAGCAGAGGATTGCATTGAAATCATTGACACAACTGTCAAAGATAATGTAAAATGGAAAAGCAGCTAGCCCAATACATACAGGAAATCCAGGACACGATGAGAAGATCAAACCTAAGGATAACAGGTATAGAAGAGAGTGAAGACTGTCAACATCAAGGGACAGTAATATCTTCAACAAAATTATACAATAAAACTTCCCTAATCTAAAGAAAGAGATACCCATAAACATATACAAAGCCTACAGAACTCCAAATAGATTGGAACAGAAAAGGAAATCCTCCCATCACATAATAGTCAAAACAACAAAATCAAAAAAATAAATAAAAATATTAAAAGCAGTAAGGGAAGAGGTCAAGTAACATATAAAGGCAAACTTATCAGAATTAAACCAGAATTCTCACCTGATACTATGAAAGCCAGAAGATTCTGGACAGATGTCATACAGACACTAAGAGAACAAAAACGCCATTCCAAGCTACTGTATTCAGCAAAACTGTCAACTGGAGAAAGCAAGATATTCCATGACAAAACCAAATTTGCAGAATATCTTTCTACATATCCAGTCCTACACAGGACACTAATGGCATAAGCCAAAAAAAGAGGCAAGTAAAATTATAGATAAAGGAAGAAATTAATATTTTCAGAACAAAACAAAGATAAGAAAAGCACACAAACATTAACTAACCTCAAATTATGAAAATAAAAGAAAGTGACTGTCACTATTCCGTAATATCCCTCAACATCAATGGACTCAATTCCCCACTCAAAATACACAGATTGACCCACTGGATATGTAATGAGGACCCAGCGTTTTGCACTACAGGAAACACACTTCGGAGACAAAGACAGACACTACCTCAGAGTAAAAGTCTGGAAAAAACTTTCAAAGGAAATGGTCTGAAGAAGAAGCTGAAGTAGCCATTCTAATATCATATAAAATTGACATTCAACCAAAAGTCATCAAAAAGCATAGGGAAGGACGCTTCATATTCACCAAAGGAAAAATCCACCAAGAATAATTCGAAATCATAAATATATATGCTCCAAATACAAGGGCACCTGCATACATAAAAGAAACCTTACTAAAGTTCAAAGAACATATGGCACCGCAAATAATAAGAGTACGAGATTTCAACACCACATTCTCACCACTGGACAGATCACAGAAAAAGAAATTAAACAGAGACATAGACAGACTCCCAGAAGGTCTAAACC
The DNA here is from genome assembly GCF_021556685.1 of Rattus norvegicus. Taxonomy (NCBI): domain Eukaryota; kingdom Metazoa; phylum Chordata; class Mammalia; order Rodentia; family Muridae; genus Rattus; species Rattus norvegicus. Next base: position 116,372 of record NW_028238783.1, read on the forward strand.
CAACGGACTTAACAGATATTTAGAGAACAATCTATCCAAAACAAAGAATATACATTCTTCTCACCACCTCATGGCACTTTCTCCAACATTGATCATATAATCAGTCAAAAAGCAGTCCTCAAATGATACAGAAAGATAGAAATAGTTACATGCACTCTATCAGACAACCATGGGCTATCGCTGTTCTTCAATAAAAATTAGGAAGGAACACCTACACATACATGGAAGTTGAGCAATGCTCTACTGAATGATAACTTGGTCAAGGAAATTTTAAAGGAAGAAATTAAAGACTTCTTAGATTGTAATGAAAATGAAGGTACAGTATACCCAAACTCTTGGAACACAAAGAAAGCTGTGCAAAACGAAAACTCATAGCTCTGAGTGCCTGCAGAAAGAAACAAAAGAGAGCATACATCAGCAGCTTGACAAGACACCTAAAACCTCTAGAACAAAAAGAAGCAGATATATGCAGGAGTAGTAGAAAGCAGGAAATAATCAAACACAGGGCTGAAATCAACCAAGTAGAAAAAAAGAGACTATACAAAGAATCAACAGAACCAATAACTGGCTCTCTGAGAAAATCAACAGGATACATTAACCCATAACCAGACTAGCCAGAGGATACAGAGAGTGTGTCCAAATTAAGAAAATCAAATATTAAAAAGGGAGACAAAACAGCAGAATCAGAGTAAATTTAAAAAAAAAATATTATTGTACTACAAAAGCCTATGTTCAGTAAAACTTGAAAATCTGGAAAAAAAGGAAAATTTTCTGGACAAATACAATGTACCAATGGTAAATCAGGAAAAGATAAACCATTTAAACAACCCAAAACTCACAAAGGAAAACAAGAAATCATCAAAACTCTCCAAACCAAAAAGAGTCCAGTATCAGAAGGTTGTAGTGCAGAAATCCATCCAAAATTAACTGAAAATTTCATAACAATACTGTCCAAACTATTCCGTAAAATTGTAACAGATGGAGTACTACCAAATTGCTTTCATGAAGGCACAATTACTCTTATAACTAAAACACAGAAAGACCTAACAAAGAAAGAGAACTTCAGACCAATTTCTTTTATCAATATGGACGCATAAATACTCAAAGAAATTCTTTCAAACCTAGTCCTACAACACATTAAACAATAATCCACTATGATTAAGTAGAATTCATCCCATGCTTGCAGGGATGCTTTAATATACAGAAAACCAACAACCTAATCCACTGCATAAAAAAACAAAAAGATGAAAACCACATGATCCTTTCATTAGATGCTGAGAAAGATTTTGACAAAATTGAACATCCCTTGATGATAAAAGTCCTGGAAAGGACAGGAATTTATGTCCCATACCTAAACATATACAGCAAATCCGTAACTAATATTAAACTAAGTGGAGACAAACTTGAAGCAATCACACTGAAATCAGGAACTAGACTAGACTGCCCACTCTCTCACAACTTATTCAATATAGTTCTAGACATCTTAGCCACAGCAAGCAGATACTGAAGGAGGTCAAAGGGAAATAGATCGGAAAGGAAGAAGTCAGAATAACACTTTTTGTAGTTGATATGATACTATACTTAGTGACCTTAAAAGTACCACCAGAGAATTAATAAGCCTGATAAAAAATTTCAGCAAAGTGGATGGGTATAAAAAAAAAAAAAAAACAAACAAACAAAAAAAACTCTGCAAAAAAGCTAAACAAGTGGAGAAAGAAACTGGGGATATGACACCCTTCATAATAGCCCCAAATAATATAAAATATCTCAGGTGACTTGATCCAAGTTAGTAAAAGATGTGTATGAGCAGAACCTCAAGTCTCTGAAGAAACTGAAGGAGATTTCAGAAGATGGAAAGATCTCCCATGCTCATGGACTGGCAAGATTAATACAGTAAAAATGGCCATTATACCAAAAGCGATCTACAGATTCTTTCCAATCCCCATCAAAATTCCAATCCAATTCTTCATGGAGTTAGACTGATCAATTTATAAATTCATCTGGAATAACAAAAAATACAGAATAGCTAACACTGTCCTCAACAATAAAAGACTTCCTTGGGAATCACTATCCCTGAACTCAAGCAGTATTACAGAGTAACAGTGATAAAGACTGTATGGCATTGAGACAGAGCCAGGCAGATAGACCAGATGAATAGAACTTGAGACCCAGAAATGAACCCATACACCCATGGTCACTTAATTTTTGAGAAAGGAGCCAAAACCATCCAATGGAACAAAAGATTGCATTTTCAGCAAATGGTGCTAGTCCAGCTGGGAGTCAGTATGTAGAACGCAAATTGATCCACACTTACTACCCTGTAGAAAGCTTAAGTCCAATTGGATCAAGGACCACCCCATCAAACCAGATACACTCAAACTAACAGAAGAAAAAGTGGGGAAGCATCTCGAACACATGGGCACTGGAGAAAATTTCCTTAACAAAACACCAAAGGCTCATGCTCTAAGATCAAGAATAGACAAATGTGATCTCATAAAACTACAATGCTTCTGTGCGGGAGAGGACACTGTTGTTAGGACAAAATGGAAACCAACAGATTGGAAAAAGACCTTTACCATTCGTACAACAGAGAGAGGGCTAATATCCAAAATATACAAAGAAATCATGAAGTTAGACTAAAGGGAGTCAAAAAACCCTATTGAAAAATGCGATTCAGAGCAAAACAAAGAAATCACAGCTGAAGAATTTAGAATGGCAGTGAAACAGTTAAAGAAATCTTCACTATCTTTAGTCAAAAGGGAAATGCATATCAAAACAACCCTGAGAATCCACCTTATACCAGTCAGAATTGCTAAGATGAAAACCCAGGTGATATAAGATGCTGGTGAGGAAATAGAGAAAGAGGAACACCCATCCATTGTTGGTGGGATTGCAGACTGGTACAACCATTCTGCAAATCAATCTGGAGGTTCCTTAGAAAATTGGACATTGAACTATCTGAGGACTCAGCTATACCTCTCTTGGGCATATACCCAAAAGGTGTCCCAACATATAACGAAGACACGTGCTCCACTATGTTCATAGCAGCCTTATTTATAATAGACAGAGGCAAGAAAGAACCCAGATTCCTTCAACAAAGTAATGGATACAGAAAATGTGGTACATCTACACAATGGAATATTATTCAGCTATCAAAAACAATGACTCTTCTAAATTTATAGGCAAATGCATGGAACTGGAAAATACCATCCTGAGTGAGGTAACCCAATCACATAAAAACACACATGGTATGCACTCATTGGTAAGTGCTATTAGCCGAAATGGTCGAATTACCCTAGACGCACAGAACACATGAATGTCAAGAAGGATGACCAAAATGTGAATGTTTCACTCTTTCTTTAAAAATGAGACAAGAATTCCCTTGTCAGGGAATAGGGTGGCACATTATAGAACAGAGGCAAAAGGAACATCCTCTCAGAGCCTGCCTCAAATGGGGCCCACACATATACAACCACCAAACGAGATAAGATGGATGAAGCAGGACAGAAGTGCAGGCTCACAGAAACCAGATGTAGATCTCTACTGAGAGACAAATCCAGAATATGGGAAACACTTAGGCAAATGCCAGCAGCAAACCACTGAACTGAGAAAGGGATCCCAGGTGAAGGAATCAGAGAAAGGCCTGAAAGAGCTGAAGGGGCTTGAGACCCCATATAAACAAAAGTGCCATCCAAGCAGAACTTCCAGAAACTAAGTTAGTACCCAAAAACTATACATGAACTGACCCTGGACTACAAATTCATACGTATCAATCACTGCCTATTAGGGGCACCAGTGGAAGGGGAAGTCTTTGGTCCTCCCAAGACTGAACACCCCGTGAATGGCATTTTTGGGAGAAAGGAAGTAATGTGGGGAAGGATCGGGAGAGGAACACCCCTATAGAAGAGGAGGGGGAGGGACTAGAAAAATGTTAACGGGGAAACCTGGAAAGGGAATAACATTTGAAATGTCCCAAGTAAATAATTCCCAAGTTAATAATGATTGAAAAAAAAAAAACACTCCTTCTGGAAGAGGAGAATGTATGATTTTCCGTTCAGGATGTGTGGTTGGAATTTTGGACACCTTGACAAATGTGGAAAAAACCTATAGAACATTGGAAACATTTAGTTATTTACGGAAAGTCTTGGGTGGGTAGGAACATCTTGGGGAAAAATGGGAGATCCAAGTTCTCCATGTCTAGATAGGGAAGGATGTTGGGAACCTGTAATGTGTGGGGAAATTACCTGTGCCAGTTTTTCAGTAGAAGAGTCTGCAGATGGTGGCCCAGGCACGGGGTGATCTTCTTTGAGACTTTCACTGCTCTCTCCACTACTGTGTTTTGTAGATGTTGCAGGCATTCTGGCTACCAACTCGTCATAGTCCACATGTTCTTCAAACCCAGTAGACAATCTGCCTTTTTTTTTTCATCTTCCCAAGAATGGGCACTAAAGATGAGGCCACTCTTTTTCTAGTAGCAGGATGTAAAGCAGATGTTCTGGTATCCCTGGCCAGTGGGTTACTCAGTGATGTGCTAGCCTTGGTCAGTGGATTACTCATGCCCTCAGAAACCCTCAAAGGAAGTGGAACTGTCCATTTCTTGTACTCCGTCAGTTCCCTTCTGGGGTTTAGGGCCCTCTTATTGACTGAAGCCTTTATATGATCTTTGAGTTTCTGTAGCTTTTCTGTAACACGAGCATCAGGTTTTTTTAATCTCTGGTCTTCATAAGGTTTTGTGCATCTGAACTTGTGCCGAGTCCTTCTAAGATGTCCCGGAGGTGCAAAGTCCCTCGGGTTTCTGCTGTTCAAGTGTTTCCCCAGTTGGGATAGGATGTTGCAATCTGGTTGGTGGACACTGAAGGGGGTCCAGGCGGCGGTGGCTGGGAACCCTTCAAGTGCTTCCACCATTGGAGTCCTATGTTATAATCATCTTGGAGGGCACTGAAGGGGTTCACAGGCTGTGGAGGCTGGGATATAGGCGGTGCATGGTCTGAGGGTAAAGTCCGGTATGAGGCTCGCTGGCCCCTCTCCACACGTTTGCCCATTGAGTCATTAAGGAAATTGAACAAGAAATGTCAAGTGGCCTACTACCCCGTGAAGGGGCAGTGAATGTGCTTTCCAATGGTGAGTCGTGGAGAACATCATTTAAGCTGTACTCTTTGAGTATGGCTCTCTCTCGCAAGAACCATGGACACTTCCTGAACTGGAAGCAGGCCGAACTCGAATGTACATTGATCTCGAGAAACAAGCAAAGCTCGAGAGGGACTGTTCTCGAGACTGCACCGGCCGTCAGGAGCTGCCTCACTTGACAGTTCTGCTTATAGTAGCGGGGCGATCATCCAAGCTTTCTGAATAAGGGGGAACCCTGTCGACTATCTTCCTTTGAGTTCACCACAGGAGGGATACGGATCACCTCATTATTCTACAGCTGCCCTGGCAAGGGGACAAGCCTGCGCATGTGGGATAAACTGATTATTACCAGACAGGACTGGATGTGGGCACCATCTTTATTTTACCGAGCCGCTCCCTACCCTGAAGGGTGGTTGAATTTTGTCAAATGCTTTCTCAGCATCTAATGAAATGACCATGTGTCCTTATCTTTGAGTTTGTTTACATGTTAGAAAACATTGATGGTTTTCTGTATATTAAAACATCCCTGCATTCCTGATCAAGATGGATGATTGTTTTTTAGATTCGGTTCGCAAGAATTATATTGAGTATTTTTGCGTCAATATTCATAAAGGAAATTGGTCTGAAGTTATCTTTGTTGGGTCTTTGTGTGGCTTAGGTATAAGAGTAATTGTGGCTTCATAGAAGCAATTTGGTAGCGCTCCGTTACAATTTTGTGGACTAGTTTGCACAGTATTTGTATGAAGTCTTCTATGAATGTTTAATAAAATTCTGCCCGGAATCCTTCTGGAACTGGGTTTTTTTTTATTGTTTTGTTTTTTTGTTTTTTTTTGTTTTTTTTTGCTTGGGAGACCTTTAATAACTGCTTCTATTTCTTTAGGATTCATGGGGCATTGAGATACTTTATTTGATCCTGATTTAACGTTGCTATCTGGTATCTGTCTAGAAAATTGTCCATTTCCTCCATATTTTTCAGTTTTCTTGTATATAGACTTTTATAGTGGAATCTCCTGATTTTGGGAATTTCTTCAGATTCTTTGTTCTGGATCCATTTCATTTCTGATTTAGTCAATTTGGATACATTCTCTGTGACCACGGGTTAGTCTGTCTAAGGGTTTATATATCTCAAAGAAACAGCTTCTGGTGTTGTTGATTCTTTTAAAGTCCTTTTTGTTTCTACTTGGTTCATTTCAGCTCTGAGTTTGATTATTTCCTGCCTTCTACACATCTTGGGTTTACTTTTTTCTTTTTGTTCTAGAGCTTTTAGGTGTGTAGTCAACCTGCTGATATAGGCTCTCTCCTATTTCTTCTCCCAAGCATTCAGAGCTATAAGTTTTCCTCTTAGCACTGCTTTCATTGTGTTACTTATGTTTGGGACTGTTGTATCTTCATTTTCATTAAGTTCTAAGAAGTCTTTATATTCTTTCTTTATTTCTTCCTTGACCAAGTTGTCATAAAGTAGAGCATTGTTCAATTTCCACATATACGTGAGTTTTCTGACATTATTGTTATTGTTGAAGACCAGTTTTTGTGTGTGGTGATCTGATAGAATACATGTGATTATTTCTGTCTTCCTGCATATGTTGAGGCCTGTTTAGAGACTGATTATATGGTAAATTTTGGAGAAGGTTCAATGAGTTTCTGAAAATAATGTATATCCTTTTATTTTTAGGATGGCATGTTCTATAAATATCTGATAAATAAATTTGGTTCATAACTTCTGTTAATTTCTCTACATCTCTGTCCAATTTCTGTTTTCATGATCTCTCCAGTTATAAGAGTGGAGTGTTGAAATCTCCTACTATTATCTATCATGAGAAGTCCAATGTATGCTTTGTACTTCAGTAAGGTTTCTTTTATGAATGCAGGTCACCTTTCATTTGGAGTATAGATACATACAGTTGAGAGTTCATCTTGGTGGATTTTTCCTTTGATGACTATGATGTCATAATCCACCTTTTCCTCCTTAGAAAGCCATGTCCTTCCTTATCTTTTTCTTAAAGACTTTTAGTTGAAAGTCAATTTTAATTGATATTATAATCTAACTTCAGTTTGCTTATTCAGGCAATTTTCTTGAAATTTGTTTTCCAGTCATGTACTCTGAGGTAGTATCCATCTTTGTCTCTGAGGTGTGTTTCCTGTCTACAGCAAAATGCTCGCTACTCTTTATGTATCCATTCTGTGAGTCTGTGTCTTTTCATTGGCGAATTGAATTCATTGATGTTGAGAGATAGTTATTTTCCTAGTCAGAGGTAGAATTATGTTTCTTTGTCTCTCTTTTCATTTCATTGCAAGGAAATTATATTCTTGTTTTTGGTATGATGTATTTTCTCTCCTTGTGTTGGAGTTTTCCATGTATTTTCTTTTGTAGGCCTAGATTTGCTGAAAGAGATTTCATAAATTTGGTTTTGTCATGGAATATCTAGGTTTCTCTGTCTATGATCCTTGAAAGTTTTACTGGATACAGTAACCTGGTCTGGCAATTGTGCTCTCTTAGGGTCTATTTGAAATCCGTCCAGCATATTCTCACTTTCATTGTCACTAGTGAGAAGTCTGGTGTAATTCTTATAGGTCTGACTATATATTTCACTTGGACCTATTTTCCTTACTGCTTTTAATATTCTTTCTTTGCTTTGCACATTTGGAGTTTTGACTATTATGTGATATGAGTAATTTCTCTTCTGCTCCAATATATTTGGAGTTCTGTGGGCTTCTTGTTTGTTTATGGGCATCACTTTCTTTAGGTTAGGGAACTTTTCTTTTTTAATTTGGTTGAATATATTTACTGGCCCTTCAAGTTGGGAGTCTTCTCTTTCTTCTATACCTATTAACCTCAGGTTTGAACTTTCATTTTATCCTAGATATCCTGTATGTTTTGGGCCAGGAACATTTGTTTTCCATTATCTTCATCAGTTGTGTGGATGATTTCTATGGAATCACCTGTCCATGAAATTCTCTTTTCTATATCTTGCATTCTGCTGGTGATTCTTGTATCTACGGCCCTTTGTCTCCTCCTTTGTTTTTCTGTCTCCATCTTTGTCAACTTTTTACTTTCTCTATTATTTCTATATCTATTTTCAAGTCATCTTCCTGTTTGGTGATGTTTCCTGTAATTCTTTCATGGATTTTTTTTTCCTCTTGAAGGGCTTCTACTTGTTCACTTGTGTTCTCCTGCATTTTTCTAAGGGGATTCTTTAGGTTTCCCTCAAAGTCCTCCATCATTATCAACAAATGTGATTGTAAATCTAAGTCTTGCTTTTCGGTGTGTTTAAATATCCAGTATTTTCTTAGGTGGGATAACTGGGCTCTGCTGATGCCAAGTAGTATTGGTTTTTGTTAGTTAGGTTTCTTCGCCTGCTCCTAGTTATTGGGTTGTCTTTGGTGTTTACTTGCCTTACTGCTTCTGTGAGTGACTTGACCCTGCTGTAGCCCTCTGTGTCAGCACTGTGGTAGAACTCTTTTCTTGTTTTCTGTCAGCCTTTCCTGCGAACAGGTGTTCTGTTCCCATATGTGTAGGCACTCCTGGAGACCTTCTTCCAGCTCTAGGAACAGGCAGGAATCAAATGATCATGACCCTGACTGTTCCTGTATGTACTTACCCTCCATGGGCAAAGTTGGCACTGTGCAAAACCCTCTTGGGTCTTTATGGTGGGAAGCTGGGTATTCTCCTCTGACTTCTCAGGATTATCCACACTCCTGAGGGTCCAGCTCTCTCCCCTAAGGGATTTGCGTACAGGGAACTGTTTGGCCATTCAGTGCAGGCCTTGGTACAGACCCGAATCGTGGGTACCGGTGGCTGACTGTTCCTGTATCCCAGTGTCCAGAAGTACTGTTCAATTTCTCCTTGCATCAGGGATGTGGGCTGAGGTTTGTTTTAATTTAATATTGAGAAATATTTACAGTACATCAAAATAGGTGTGAAATGCATCACAATAGAATCCTCTGCATTCCAGCAATTTTTATACAAGACCAGAGTCCACTGAGAGGTCTGTACAACAGACCTCCTGCTTTATAATTGTCAGAGCTTTAAGTCTGTCTCGGTCTCTACACTTAGATTTTTATAACTTTTGCATGAATGGGTGCAGATCTAATCTAATAGATGTAATAAGCTAGTATACCTGACTAAGTCTCCAGCCCCCATGAGGGATATGTATTGTTTTGCTTTTTTGTTGTTGTTGTTTGGAGAACTGTGTTTTTCAGTATCCCCAATAGAAAATTAATCTAGTGATGAATTAGTGGATAGAAACGAAAATTATGAATGATGATGAGGAATTCCCCAAAACAGAGTGAACACAAAGGTAAATCTGAAATGTGTGTGGGTAGACATGCACACATGCTCATGACCCATGTAGCTGACAAGCATTCAACAACAGACCAACTTGAGTGATTTGGGAAATTAACTTATTTCACACACAAGCAAACTCATTGGGAATACATTGTTTTCTCACTCGCGTCTTTAAGTGACCAAATGGTAAAACAGTATGTAAACAAATACTGTTACCCTGCTTTGTTGTTTATACTAACATTTTAATTCATGTACAATCTTCATGTGCTCTTTCTCTATTGTGTTTCTCTGTGTCTGTGTTTCTGCATGAATATATAGGAACACATGTGTATGTGGCATACATGTGAGTGTTTGTGCATGTGTGTGTGTATATGTGTGTGTGCGTGTGTGTGTGTCTTTTATGGAATTTGTAAACATATGTAACATGTGTATTTATAATTTGGAAATACTGAAACTCACATTTGATTTGTTGATCAACCATGAGACTGATCTACTCACATATCTCTGAAATTCCATTATATCAAGTGAATAGAGAGAGAACTTAATAGGCTTGTGGTATCTCCAATTCTACCCTTGTCAGGAAAAAATATTTTTTGGCAACAAAACCCAAACTTCAGCAAACACATATACACCCTACAAAACAGGAAAGGTTATGTCATTTAAAGGGAAAAGATATCAGACTGGGAGAAAAATGAGTAAGCCACATCTCCAATACTTGAGAGACATGAGATTGAACTTCAGAAGATATAACGGGAAGGGACAGGCAGAATCCCTAAGAAGCCAAAATAAGCTAAACACTGGAGCTTCTCATTACATGACAGCTCATGGGTTGGTAAGGATGGTAGACCATACTCAGTCTCCATATAAGACTACAATTTGAAGAAGGTGAAAAGCCTACACAGTGCTAACAGCTACTTTACAAGTTACAGTGTAAAAACAGAATGTAACTGTAGAAAGAAGAGAAGGATGATATCTGAAAACAGACCAGGCTGTGCTGGAATTGAACAGCTTTCCATGTAAGTAACCAAGCAACACAGCAGCTGCCCTATGCAAAAGTGAGCAAAGAGGAATGAACAGTATAGATACTATGTGTATATAAATACTTGCAATTTGGTAGATTTTTAAGATGTTGAGATGAAAGAATAGGAAGAAATTTCTATCAAGCTCGGCACAATGTCTTGCTCTTAGAATACTCACATTTAAGAGACTGAGGGAGAGGAATAAGGAATTTCAGTTTACCCTGGAATACATATCAAGACAACACCTCTTTTTTTCTCTTTTTTTAAATTCAAATCACTAGTGTGATTGATAGAATATCATGAACAATTTTAAGAAAACAGAAATGTAATGTCTATGCAGTGATACTCTCACTAAGAAAACATGTTCTATAAAGAGACAGGTATTATTAAGTTACAGATAACAGCTGCATTATTGAAGGATGTAGCATGAAGGGTTATGATCCTGTTTGGTTGATCCTTCTTCTCTTTCATGGCTCAGCATCTCTGACCACATCATTATTGTGCAGACATCTAGATGTTCCCTGGCTTTAAATTTATGTATGTAAACCAGTAATCATTTATATATCCAATGATTTTTTGATTTTACTTTATCTTCAAAAACGATGAGTCTTTAGGAAATGATACCTTTATTGTGTGGGTTTGAATATACATAATTGCAATCAGTGAATAATCTGGGCTCCACACACACACACACACACACACACACACACACAGGATGGTTGGAGATACTATACTTGTGGCATCAGGAAGCATAGAGATGAGTGTTTTGATCAGTTTTTCTGTATAATATTGATGACAGGTTAATGATAAGACTGGGTAAAAATTGAAATACAGTCAAGGTTTTTTTTTTCCTTCCTTTGATTGATAGCTTGTACAGCATGTGAAACTGAACTTAAACGCAAGGTAAATCTTGTGCCTGAGCTTCATTAGTGGCAGGACTCGATGTTTCCACCTTCTCTTGTAAAAATATGGACACTTGGCTCAATGCTTAGCACACTTTAAAAAAATCCCCTGGTGTTAAGAGAGAAAGTATTAGATATGGAATTATGTGAGAAAAAATCTTTTCTAAGCTTTGATTTTTGTTACTGCAGAAGAAGACTTTGACTCTGATGTAAATGAGGCTCTAAAATACTAAAAAAATAATATCTCTCATCTGCAAGAATCCTACTGACTTCTTACTGCTCTGTGTTTCCGGAGATGAGTGTCAATTGTGTCAATTGCTCTTTGTGGCAGGAAAAGGTCTTGTCTTTCAAATGCTTTGCAAATGCCAAGTTCTCTGAGGTCCCTGGAGAATGTTTCCTCCTGTTCACCCTTATCCTGCTCTCATTGTCTTTGCTATCTGCACCAGTCCATCTCTATGCACCCCATGCACTTCTTTCTGCTCAACTTATGTAACCTGGAAATTGGCTACATGGGCTCTGTCATACCCAAGATATGGAGAGACTTGTCAGTGTGATCTGAGGGCTCTCTTAGGAGGGATGTAGCACACAGATGTTTTTCTCCACACTTTTTAGTATAACTGAGTGCTGTCTATTGGCAGTCATGGCCTTTGGCTATGGTATTGGCAAGATTAACTATGCAATCCAAATGAGTCATGGGGTATGTGTCCATTTATCAATTATTTCATGGGAAATAGGTTCCATTGTAGGGTTTGGACAAAATTACTTGAGGCCCAAATATAACCACACATCAAGAGTTGATAAACTCTTGGTCTATACAGCAGTGACATCCATGCTGAACCTCATCATCTATAGCATAAGGAACCAAGAAATCAAGGAAGCACTAGGAAGAAATCTGGGTTTGAAGAAAATTGTGATAATAATTATGTGCATAGTCTGTGAAAGAAAAAAAAAACAAAACACTGTGATCTTTCTGGCTGTTTTGAAAGAAACTTTAAGAAACATAACTTTGTTTTAGAGTGTTCTCTATATTCACCACCATTCTTAATTGTAAACAATATTAATGTTTGCTTGCTATTAAATAACTTTAGTAGATTAGTCCAGTACTTAAAGATTTTGATATGGGCAGAGTTTAAACCACATGCTAATGTCTCAGGGGCCTTGAAAGTCCTCTGTATCCTTTCTTACATATTTGGAAATCTTCCAAGAAAATACTTCAGCACATTATGTTTCAATTCCAAACTCTTCAGTACATGTAAATTCAGTGCATTCGACTGGAACTGCTAAGTAGTTCTTAGGTCAGTAAATTGTTAGTCTCTGCTTTTTGTACTTTTAGGTGAGTCCACATGTCAGATTTGGGCATGCAGGGCCTATTATTTTGGAACAGGAGTAATCTTTCCTCCCTTTTATGATTTCTAACAGGGCGGTGGAAAAGAATTTCAGCCAGGTGATTCTCAAAATCAACATCCGTGTTTCAGATAAACACACACACACACACACACACTCACACACACACGCACACACTCACACACACACACACATACACATGCATTTATCTGCACATTATACAGAAAATTAAGTGGGTTTACAAGTGACAGAAGACTAATATCAATGGTCAGCTTGTGTCAGGTAATTAGATTCTGGTTGTTATTCCCAAATAAAATAAAATAAAATAAAATAAAATTAGAATAGTGTATAATGAAAGAAAAATAGAATTCTTTTCAAGTGTGCAGAAAATATGGAAGACTTTAAAATATAAATTACAATGACACTAAATCTAGAGTATTATTTTAGGCATGAGTCACCTATACAGAAAGACAATGATTAGATTCTCCTCAGAATCATTGTTCTCAGTCTACTTACACGCAGTAAGGACCATTAAGGCCAGAGAGTTGGAAAAAAATGACTGAGAAGCTGAAAACAAAGCCTAAAGTTTTGAAGAGACACACAGTCTTTCCAAAGTCTTCAAGTACTTCTCCTATAACTTCTATTACTTTAAAAGAAAATATAAAAGAAAAATACATTAAAATATTTTAAACTACAAAAGAAAAATAATTTAAAATAATTTCATTGCTCCTTAATTGGGTGTTATTAAGATGCCAGTCATCCACCTAATGCTGAACTGAGATAAACAAAGTTGGAAACACTTTTTGGCATCTCTGCCAAGTACATAGAATCTCGACCTAAAGGAGAAAAAACACTAGGCAAATCCAAATTCAGAGACATTCTAGCAAAGTAATTATTTCACTTCAAAGGTGTAGTCACAGAAGATAAAAATAGTAATGAATTATCACAGAATAGAATAAACAAAGATATGTAATGATTAAGGGTCAACTGGATTTCTGGATTTTATACGGGCATAGAACATATACAGTAGTAGAACCATTGCTTTTATGATTTGCTCAAATCACTGTGGTACTTGTAATATGTTAATGTTTTTCAATTATCTGATTTTTGAGAATTACTCATTAGATGGATTATGGAATATAAAATTGAGGAATTAGATTACGATAAAAAAGGAGTACTGTTTCCTATCAATTGCATTTGATTTTCCTGTACATTTTGACTTCAGCTTTATTTTTGGTATTTATTCATTTTTTTAATTTATATCTCAAATGTTGCCCTCCTTCCTGTCTTCCCCCACAGAGTCCTTTACCTCAACCCCCATCCCTTTCTGATTTCTTCTTCTAAAATGACAGAACAACAGTAGACATAAGGCATGATTAGTTCCTGAATAGCTGTTTTACATGTATTTGAAAATCTACAACACCGATAGTACAGACATCAGGAAATAGTTTCAAAAATGATCTTCAAAAATTAAATATTCTCAAGTTATCAGCTATAAGCTATCAGCTTGACAATACTGGAAAGATCCAAGAACATAAGTATCTTTGTCATATACATAGTTAAAAATGATCAGACAAGAAGAAAAACATATAGCAACCTTCCTAGATTCAACATAAGAGAGCCTCAACAGAGATTATGGGATAATACCTGGAAATGAACTCCTACAAAAACCAAGAGCAAACTAACCACAAACTGCAATATTTATAAAAGCCAAACAAATAGGTGGAAAGTATTACTTTCAGCTCTATATGAGAATATTAATGTTTATTAATTTGTATATTAATAAAATTTTAATTTCATGACTGCAAATTTTTATTGCAAATTTTTAAATCAATAGATTTTAAGTGACTCGTGATCATTAACTTTAGTGGCTTTGATTGCATTATAGATTACTAAAGTGTTTATTTGACTGTGATTATCACTATGAATATTCACAAAAATCAAATTATGTCAATCAGGAACTGCTCTTCTGTTTTTATACTTTTTGTTCTACATATGTAAGAGTTTTACCTGCTTGTTCACGTGTGCAACTCATCCATGCCTAGTGTCCAGGAGGTTGAAGAGCGTGTGAGATTCAATGATGCTGAAATTACAGCCACTTGTGAGCTGTCACTCGGGAGTGTATATCGGCACTGGGTTCTCTGGAAGAACAGATAATGCTATTAATCACCGAATCATACCTTCATCTTCAGCAACGCCATTTTTTTCTTAATATAGTGCCTAAACTGTCCTGTCTTCTGCATAAACCACTATTTTCTCAATTGTGATAAGTTAATATTAAACACATAGCCACCTGCTTCTTGCCATCATATATATATATATATACATATATGTATATGTATATATGTATATATGTATATGTATATGTATATAATATATACACACAGACACACACACAGACACACACACAGACACATGCACAACTGCTCTTACTTTCAAGTTTACTTACTTACACACATACACAGACACATGCACAACTGCTCTTACCTTCAAGTTTACTTACTTACTTACATACACACACACACACACACACACACACACACACACACACACACACACACACACACTGCTTCTTACCTTCAAGTATACTTAGGTATTTTCAAAGCTATTTGTTTATTTATTCACTTTACATACTGCACACTGCCACCCTCCCGTTCACCCCTCTCACAATCCTTCCTCTAGCCCTCTCTCCTCTGAGCAGGAGGGGACCTCACAGGTATCTCCTCTGCTCGCATATCTAGTCTCTGTGATCACATCCTCTGCTACAGAGGACAGACACAGCAGTCTACATGGATAAGGGTGGTAAGGTAGATGTCATATCCAGAAAGAGGCAAAGAGCTGGGGTAAGAGATGCCCTTGAATCAATGGGTGTTTTCTTAGCTGAGACTCACAGCCTCAGTGATATCTACATGAAGAAGACATCTCCTGTAGCCAGAGATCAAACCAAATGGAATGATAGAGACACCAACTTTTGACCCAAAATTTATTCTTACCACAAGAAATAAAAAGGCAGTGCATAGAGCAGAGAGAGTGGAATGATTAACCAATGGTTAGTGCAGATTGAAAACCACCCCATGGATGAGCTCCAGTCCCTGATACTATTAATGACACTCTGTTATGCTTGGAGAAAGGAGTCTAGCATTGCTTCCCTCTGAGAGACTCCACTAAGCTGCTGACTCAGTCAGTAGCAGACCTCAACTAGCCAAGCTATGGGTGGAGCTTTGAACTCTGATTGAAGAACAGAATGAAAAGGATTATGGCCTCTAAGGGTATAGGCACTCCACAGGCTTTGTCTTCATGTGGACCGAACAACTAGAATTGGGCTTTCCCAAACAAGTTGTCTATAGATGAGACATCTGTGTCTTTAAAATTTATTTATTTATTTTCTCACTTTACATCCCATCTTCAGGGTACACCAACACCCGTTGTCGGGGGAACCCATAAAAAGAAAAAAAGCTACACATTTCCTTCCTATGTCCTAAGGACTCAGGTTCAGTACAAGTTCACTCTCTGGTTGGTGGTTCAGTGTTTGGCAAACCACAAGAGATCCTGTGATTTGACTTTATTGGTCTTCCTGTGGAGTCCCTCATAATATCTGGGCCTCGATTCTTCACCTGTTTTTTTAAAGACTCCCCAAGCTCCAGCTAATGTTTGGTGGTGAATCTTTACACTTCTTTCTCTCAGCTGTTGGGTGGAGTCACTCAGAGGACAGTTATGCTAGGATTCTGTATGCAAGCATGATAGAGTATCTGTAATAGTGTCAGTGATCGGTGATTGCCCACGGGGTAGATATCAATCTGTGCTAACCATTGGTTGGAAGTACCTACCATGTCTGCTCTATCTATCTTTGTCTCTGAAGGTCTTGTAGGTTGTGTTCATTTTGGACTGAAGGTTTTTTGGTTGTTGTTGTTGTTGTTTTTTTTTTTTTTTTTCTTGTCACATTACTGGTAGTCATGTGTGGCAACAGAAGTGGCATTTTAAGAATCCTTATCCCCATTGCGAATGTCACCCTAATAGACACCCTGGGGATTTGCCTTTCCCAGGTCTCTGGCACTTCTTAGAGATGCACACCCCACACTTGTGATTTCCATTCCCTTTTCCCTTCATTCACTATACCTAGTTCCTCCAAACCCACTATATCCAATTCCTCCTACACATTCCCTTCTCTACCTCCCCTCCCATTCAGTTTCCTCCTTTCCTCCATCCGCCTCAATATCTATTCTGCTGAATACATTTTAAAGTCAATATTTAGGAAAAATACTGAGTAAGTATAGGGAGAATTTCAGTAATTATGGTCGATGTTTAGGCAAGATATGAACATATTAAATTTTATAGAGGCCACAATTACTACATATATTGATATAAGAGTCACTGTCTTTATTACATTCAACTTGAAGGAAAACCATTTATATATTCTATTAAGTTATACAAGGGAATCTGTTAAAAGAGTTACATACATCACACAACTTTATTACTTTGAATGCTCTCTTTATTGCAAATATTTACGAAATGAAAAGTACAACGGTTTAAACTCATGTAAGTGTACTTTGTTGTAAAGTTAAAGTTTATATATACAGGTTGATGACTACAGTCATCTCAGATTCACAGGAGATAAATACACCAGGGAGTCATCTATTACCTTACCTGTCTTCTTTCCTTTATTCCTGATGAAGACTCATCTCATTTGCAGCCCCTCATGTGAGAGATGGATCAGAAAATGCTGAGTGTCTACAACCCAGTATACAACGATAGAAAAGATAAAAGACAACATCTCCAAATAGTATACACAATCGAAACTTTCTTGTAGATCTTGAAACAAAATGCAAAGAACAAACCCACATCTTAGGATATTACCACATATAGGAAACGGTAGCTGGAGGAAGCATTCTCAGGGTATTTTAAACATTTGCACCTAGGAATGAAACTGGCTCCGTGAACATGAAGATTTACTCTTTTGGCAAGAAAGTCAGTCTGTCTCCTGATAGTCATGTCATCTGTCCATCACTAGAGCAACGGCCATGCTTTATGAATGTGTACAGATAAACACATACTGGTTTCCACGTTTTTCAAAGAATTACAAGAAGAACCTGAAAAAGAATACATAATTTTCCAGAGATGAAATATAGAATTTAAATTAGTCATCATACATATGTTGTTAAATTTTTCAGCCTACTATTATTTAATAATTATGACTATTCCTGCTATGAATGAAGAGATGGTAATTTAATGTCTACCAATCCTCAAAGCCTGAAACATTGTGAAAAATTGTATTATTTCTCCCTACCTTGTGTCTTTGGTCACCAACCTTTCCATTGCTCGTCCAAATACTCTTTCTCAAATAGATCAGAGGACTACGTGAGGGTGTCAGTCTCATGAAGAAGACCAAGGAACTTTCTGTACTTGCATGTATTTGCTCTACGGAACATGTAAATAAAACTTTCAGTTTCAAGAACTAAAACAGGGCCGTCCATTGGGGCCCACATGAACCATAATCTTCCTGGCATCAGTGAATATTAGCAAACTAGTAACAGCGCAGACAATAATATAATGGAATAATTCTGGGATAATAATAATAATAATAATAATAATAATAATAATAATGATATATAATGATGATGACAATAATAATAATAATAATAATAATAATAATAATAATAATAATAATGGAATATTCCCCTCAAGGGATCACAGACTAAGGAAAGTAAATGTAGAGACGTTTTTTTCAAGGGTTATTGTATCAATTAAAGTAATTCTCACTAGGACAGACTCCTCATACATGAAAATCACTCAACCTGTCATGTCTTCACAGAGAGTTGAGAACCAGGGTGGTCTTTTCTTAGGACAAGAGAAAGATTTGCCAACCTTCCAAAAAGAAAAGCAAACCAGACAGTCTGTGTGTAAGGATGGTTAGCTTGTGCATGACTAACACACACACACACACACACACACACACGCATGCACACACACACAGGCACACACACACACATGCACACAAACACAAACAGACACACACACGCATACACAAAGATACACAGAGAGACACAGACCGATAGACAGACAGAAACATACACACAGAGACACAGACACAGAGACAGACACACATACACACATATACAGACACACATAAACACAGAGAGACACACAAAGAAACACACACATACAAACTCTCCCACACATAAAAATACACACACAGACACACACACACAGACTCACAGAGAGACACACAGACACACAATCACACATAAACACTCACACACATAAAAATACACACACACAGAAACACACAGACACAGACACACACACACACACACACACACACACACACACACACACCTCTGATGTATGCTTCCTAGAGTGTTTAGGTGCAAAAGGATGAAGTGGCCCTAGGAACTAGTCGGTCAACACAATATTGGTCAGCCTGCAAGTGAGTTGGGGGTTGCTCCAAGGTATTCAGTGTCACAACTCTCTTAGAAGGTATTCAGGGACGTGCTGTGTGCATATATTTTACTCAGGTTGAACAAGGGCTACACAAATCTTGGAGAGGGGGAAGGGGTTTTCGGGTGCATTTACATCGATAAGAGGCTTAAGGTACCAGGAAGGCATCATTTGCTTGAGCTTTTATAATCTCTGTCCCAGCATCCGTCTGTTGTTCAGGGATCTCCATTTGACTTCCTCAGAAACAGACTCGACTGAATGTGACCATCCCCAATCCTGAAGTCCTACTCCCTTGATTTCAAAGGATTGAAGGTTCGGACTCTGCGTTCTCTATCAGATTACATCCTCGGGAGGTTGCCCTCTAGATGCCGTGAATAAACCAGTTCATCCATCAAGTTTCTGCACTAACCCGTATGTCCCCTAACTCTGGCCGGTTCTCTTTGCACCGCGCTATCTCTCCTTCTTCCCCTCTGACCTTCTGCTCATGTCCTCAGTCGCCCTCACTCATCCACAGAATCTGTTCCAGTTTTCCTTTCAGAGAGGTCAATGCTTTCCCCTCACCGGCCTTCACCTTTCCTGTGACCTCTCTCCATTTGTGGATTGTAGATAGAATAAGATTTATCTCACAGCTGATACTATCCATAGGTAAACGTGCGCCACGTTTGTCTCCCTAGGTCTCAGTTCACTCTCGGGGTGTTTTTTTTTTCCTAATTTCAACTATTTTCCATGAAGCTTCATGATATCATGCCCTCATCACGATGATATCATGCCCCCACCTCCATGAGGTCATGTCCCACTCTCATGATGTCATGTCCCACCCACACGATGTCATGCCCAACACCCATGATTTCACGCACTCATCCCAGTGATGTCATGCCTGCGCCCCTTGCTTGAATAGTTGCATATATTCAACAGGTAACATTCTGAATGCTGCCCTTTCACCACACTCCTCCAGGGTCCACCCATTTACAGTCCCTCCTTCTATTCACTCCCCTTCTTCTCTGACAGAGTGGAGGACCCCTCTTGGTGCAACCTCTCCCCTGGCACATCAAGTCTCTGTAGAACTAGATTCATTATCTCCCATCAGGTACTGAAAACGCAGCCCGAGTAGGAGAACAGGATCCACAGACAGGCGACAGGTTTAGTGAACACACGTGAAGACCATTGTGCTCCTCTACCTCTGTCAGTCCTTCCTTCAGCTCTTCAGTGAGAATCACTGAGCTCCGTCCGATATTTGGCCGTGCGCCTCTGCTTCTGTGTCTGTCGGCTGCTTGGTGGAGCCTGGCTGAGGACATAACGCTACCCTCCCGTCTGCAAACACAAGAAAGGACCATTAATAATGTCAGTGTTTGTCGTTTGCCATTAGGATAAGGCTCACATCCGGGCACTTATCCTTTGGCCATTCCCTCATTTCCTTTTCTATTTCTGTCCATGTGTTTCTTATGGTGGAGGCAATTTCTGAGTCAAAATTTTGGGGGTGGCTTTGGGTCCTTATCCTTCCACCTTGGGTCCTCTCTGGCTAAAGAAAGTGACCATTTCAGTATCTGTATCCCCACTGTTACGAGTCTCAGCTAAAGTCACTCTCATGGACGCAGGGGTAGTCTCACCCATCCCAGATTGCAGGGAAATCACAGAGATAGCACCCACCCTGCCCAGTCTTTGATTTCAGTTTGTTCTCTTGGCCCTCTGTCCCTCTTGCCCGTCTCTCCCAAGAAATGATTCTCAAACCCCATTTCCCTTCCCATCCCCTTAGGGACAGAATTTTTTCCTTCCATCTGCCTCCTCTCATTAGTTTATTCCTCCTTCTGAGTGAAATTAAAGAATTTTTCTTGGCCCTTTCTTCTTGTTTATCCTCTTTAGTTCTGTAGATCTTAGTGTGTGAATTCTGTAGTTTATGGCTAACACCCCCTTTAAATGAATATGTACATGTTACTTTGGGTCTCAGTAACCTCATTCAGGATAATACTTTCTCATTCCATCTACTTGACTGCAGCTTCTCAATGTCCTTATTTTTCATATGTGTGTAGTATTCCATTGTGTAAAGGAACCACATTATCTGTAGCCATTGTTTGGTTGAGGGGCATCTGGCTTACTTCTAATTTCTGTTCATTATGAAGAAATCCACTATGAACATAATGGAGTACATGTCCTTGCAGTATGGCAGAGGTCTTTTCAGATATAAGACAAGATGTAGTATAGCCAGTTCTTTAGGAAGAATATTCCCCATTTTATCAGAATCCACTGGATAGATATGGAAAGCATTATAAGTATTTGCTCTTCCCCCAGCAAAAGTAATTTGTATCCTGATATTTATCTGCTTCCTTAAAGGAGGTTTCCCCCCGACTGGCCCTCTGTCATGGACTCAGGTGATTGCATATGAACCTTCTTCCCATTTTAACCGTTCAATAAATGCCAGAGCCTATTACTGAGAGCCAGAGGGGAAAGTTGGTACTGGAGGTTTGACTGTGGGGTTAGGTAGGGAGGCAGAAGAGGGTAAGAGGGGAAGGCAGAGGACTGAAGAAAACGAGGAAGAAGTAATGATGGAAAGAATCCATATGGCCTTGAGAAAGCACATGTAGCAACATGTTTTCTGGTTGGGGAATACATTATGATAGCGTTAGATCTGCCCAATACACATTTATAGATAGTAATTATAATAACCAGATTGTGTGTTTTCTTTATGGGTTCATTGGGTTCAGAAATTCCAACAAGCTTTCCTCAACAGTATTTCTGGATTAAATTTTCTGTTAATAGAGATCTCCCCTTGTAGGGTCTCTAACCATTGCTCCATAGTCCAGTAGACAAAGTTGTTCCTTCTTCAGTCATGTCTCTTTTAATTTCTATGGAATTCTGTGTCTTCAGTGACCCAGGCCCAGTGTTCCCTTTTCTCGAGGTCTTCAATGATCTCACTCAGAGGTTTCAGGTTTCTCAACTCGTTCCATCTAGTTGACTGCAGCTTCACAATGTCCTTATTTTTCACAGCTGCATAGTATACCATTTCAAATATTTCCTGATAATAGTGAACCGTAGCAAGCAGCTAAAATTTCCCAAGAAAACATTAAACATTCAGTATCTAAATCTAGATCTCCTCATCCAATGATGCTAGGGCTGATTGAATGGTGTGGCATGAGCAGTTTGTTCTTACAGACGCCAAATCCATTTCCTTCTCCAGTAGTGGCTGCCATCCTCTGTTAGAGATTTTTACCCTGGTTATTTTCGGTGACTTATGTGATTTAGAAATTGTGATACCATCTGCATGTTAGAAAGCTAGAGATGTTTCAGGTTGACCCTGCCTCCACAGCCAATGAGGTAACATGTGCTCATTGGGCAACCATGTCACACCCAAATAGCAAGATGTCGTCTTTGACTCCACACATGACTGCAAGATTGCGTCTTGTCGTGCATGCACTTTGGCAACCATGTCACACCTGACAGTGAGATAGCAACTTTGTATCTTCACCCAAAAGTAAGATGGCCTCTTTGAATCTCTTAATCCTACCTGTCCATGAGCATGGGAGGTCTTTTTGTCTTCTGCTACCTTCCTCAGTTTCTCTCTTCAGAGACTTGGAGTTCACACCAGACATGTTTATGATGTGCTAGGTTAGAGTTATTTTATATTTCATATATATATATATATGTATATATATATGTATATATGTATATATGTATATATATATATATATATATATATATATATATATATATATACACATATGCCCATTGTGAATGGCATTGCTTCCCTAATTTCTTCTCAGCCTCTCTGTTATTTGCATGACAGATTATTTTCATTTTATTTTTCATCCGTCCACTCGGCTGAAGGTGTTATTCATATGTAGGTCATTTCTGGTAAATCTTTGGGATCACATATGTTCACTATTATATGATGTGTGAATGGTGATACACTGAGTTCTGATTTTCCAATATCATCCCCTCGACTTCCTTTGGTTGTCTTATTGCTCTAGCTGGGAATTTAAGGACTTTTCTGAAAGGATGCTGCGAAATGAGCAGTCTGTTCTCATTCTCCAATTTAGTCGAATGGCCTTTTGTTTCCCCCCCATATTTGGTATTAACTGGTGGACTGCTTTATTTCATTTTATGTAATATTTTTGTATTTATTTTAGTATTTTATTGCATTATGTATGTGCCTGTCATCCCTGGTCTCCCTGAGACCAAAAATAGCGAAGGACGATTTATTCTGTCAAAGGCTTTTTCAGCATCTAAAGAGATAGTCTTGCATTTTTTTCTTTGTTTCTTCAATTCTGCTCCTTCACACCATTGTGTAATAGTGCATATTAAAAATTCATATTAAATATATTAATAATTAATATATTAATTTTGAAATATTAATGTAATATTTCATTTAATTTATTATATCACTATTTATTAATTTAATATTGTAACATAACATATCAATATTAATTATATTTACCATATTAATATAATTTAATGTATAATACAAAATGTTAATATTAATATAATACATTAATATTAGTTATATATTATAATATTAAGATATAACAATTTAATATGTTAATATATATATATATATATATATATATATATATATATATATATATTGCATGATATGCAACTACCAAAAAGTAAAATCAAAGGAGAGCTCCCACGTTAATGGAAAGTGCTGAGGGCAGAATTTTTTTTTCAGTTCAGTTTGTTAATATGGTGGATTTCTTTGATCAGTTTTCATCGATTGATCCACTCCTGCATCCTCAGGAGCAAGCCTACTAAATGTCGCTGGATGGCGGATTGAAATGTCCTTGGATTTTGTTTTCAAGCATTTTACCTAGTCTTTTTTCCACCAATGATTGTCAGGGAATTCGTCTGAAATTCTTTCTTTGTTGAGTTGATTTGTGATTTTGGTGTCAGGGCGACAATGCTGTCATGGAATCAGTTTGGCTATTTTCCTTCTGTTTCTGTGTTTAGGCATAGGTTGAGATATCTTTGAAAATCTGGTAGAAGTCTGTGCTCAATCAATCTGGCCCTGGGAATTTTACAGTGGGGAAACTTTTAATTACTGTTTAAAGGTTAAATTAATCTTTAAGTGTTGTAGAGCTATTCACATAGTTTATCTGACCTCAGTTTACCTGTGGTCAGTGTTATCCTTCGATACAATCATCCATTTAATTCAGAGATTCTAATTTTGCAGACAGCAGGTTTTTGACACCTAATGATTCTGTGACTTTCATCAGTGTCCATCTATGCGGCTCCCTATTCATTTCTGATTTTGTTATTTGGATGCTGTCTTACCTCCTATTACATTATTTGTTTAGGGCTTTGTATGTCTGCTTGATTTTCCCAAGGAACTAGCTCTACTTTTTGTTAATTTTTGTATTCACTTTGTTTCTGATGGATCACTCTCACCCCGAGTTTGATCATTTCTTTCTGTCCCCTACTTTAATATGTATTTGCTTATTTTTATTTTAGAGATTTAGGATATGCTGGGAAGTTGCTAGTGTGCGG
Organism: Rattus norvegicus; assembly: GCF_021556685.1. NCBI lineage: Eukaryota > Metazoa > Chordata > Mammalia > Rodentia > Muridae > Rattus > Rattus norvegicus. Next base: position 140,962 of record NW_028238783.1, read on the forward strand.
TCACTCTGATTTCTTTATGAAAGCTCCCTGTGCTGCATATGCATGTTCCCCTTAACACTGCTTTCCTTACGTCCCTTAAGTTTGGGGAATCTGTGCCTTCATTTTCATTAAATTCTAGGAATGCTTTTTCTTTTTCTTGTCTTCTCTGAACTTGTGGTTCTTCAGTTTGGAGCTATTGAATTTCAATGAGTTTATATATATATATATATATATATATATATATATATATATATATATAATTTTTTTTCTGGAGCTGGGGATCAAACCCAGGGCCTTGCACTTGCTAAGCAAGCGCTCTACCACTGAGCTAAATCCCCAACCCCTATATATTTTTTCTTATTGTTGAAGTCCAGTTTTAATCCCTGGCGATCTGAGAAGATCCAATGCTTAGCATAGTCTTTCTGTATCCGTTGTGGCTTGTTTATAGTGGGAGAACAAGGTCAGTTTAGGATAAGGTTCCATGAGGTACTGAAAAGAGAGTGTATACTTTTGTGTTCATGTGAACTATTCTGTAGATATCAGTGTGGTCAATTTAATTGAACCCCGTGTTAGGGACATCATTTATTTATTTATTTTTTTTTTTTTTTTAGTTTCAATGGTCTGCCCTTAGTGAGAGTGGGACATTGATGGACCCCACTATTAATGTTGAGCTTCGATGTGATATTTAAACTTCAGCAATATTTCTCTCACCAATATTGCTGCTTTTGTCTTTGTCTTATAGACATCCAGAATTGAGATGCCATTTTGGTGGATATTTCCTCTGATGCATAATAAGTGTCCTTCCCAGTCTCTATTCATTACCTTTGGTAGAAAGTCTGATTTGCTGGATGTTAGAATGGTTACACCATCTTGTTTCTTGTGTCCATTTGCTTGGAAAAACTTTTCCAACCCCTTGGTCTGAGGTTGTGTCTAGCTCGGTACCTGGATTGTGTTTCTTGGGTGCAACAGAAGGATGTTTCCTCTTTTTAAATCCATTGTGTTATCCTGTGTCCTTTTACTGTTGAGTAGAGGACATTAATGCTTAAAGGTATTAATGAGATGTTGCGGAAGCATGGTTTTTTTGCTTGCATGTTTTTTTGGTTTTTGTGTTTTCGATTGGGATGTTTGAGAAGGTATGTGAGTATTACTTCTCTTCAGTGGGGTGCATGTTTTTTTTTGTTTGTATTTTTTGTTTTTGTTTTCTGGGGAGCTATTGGAGTATGCATGTAAATGTGAGATACTTTCTGTAGTTTATGCTGTGTAATTATTAATTTCTAGTGGGAGGCAGGTATGGTTCATTTTCTGAAAATCCATCAATATATTTCACTATAAAGTGAAACTGAAAGAGAAAAACCACATGATAATCTCATTATATGCTGAAAAAGCTTGCAAAAATATTCCAACCCCCATTCATGTTTAAAGCATGAAACCAATCAGGGATATGATTCCTATGCAGAAACATAATAGATGCAATGGACAGCAGGCCGGTACCCAACATCAATCTAAAGGGAAAGAAACATAAAGCAATTCCATTAAATCAAGGGCAATGTAAGGCTGCCCACTATCCCTATTCTTTATAGTATTTGAAATTCTATCCAGGGTAAAAGCATAGTTCAAAACTGATTCTGACATGGAATATGGCCAAGGCCTGTGAAGGAGGCTTTACAAACAGCTTTAGAATTCCTGGGGTATGGCCCACTCTTCAGCACAGTCTCCTTGGACCTTGGTGAGTCATGAACCCCACGAGAACTTCACACAGAGTGTCACTCAGTTATTGCAATCATTCTCTCTTAATCTAAGAAGAGCATGAAAATCCTCATGGAGCTTCCCACCACTCAGAGGGCAGAGCCATTGGCATTTGCAATAACCGTGGTCCAGGTCTTTTAGCAATTGCCCCTGGGGTAGATCAGTGCTTCTATCGTTGACCAAGGAAATGTAGAATTGTCACAAGCCTTAAAAAGGACCACAACCCTTAAAAAGCATTTGGAAAAATAAAATTGATTGTGAAGCTGGCTAAGATCTTTTCCGTACTGACTCTGTTATAAAAAACAATGTATGGAACAATTGGTAGTTCAGAAAGGCTGGGATCTTTTAAGGTCAGGGATCAAGAACAATGGCAGCACAGACTTATGGTGTGACTGTCACAAATGCTGGACTGTTGATGACTGCTTTCTGAACCAGTTTTACCCTCTGCTTCCTGATAGGATTTAATAATGATTCCCAATCACAGATGTGCATTTTGATAATTTGAAGCAGATGATTTTTTATACAGATGTTTATATTACTGTTTTTTTTAAAGATTCTTATAAGAGTATTTTTGAAGATAAATAATACAATACTTAACCATTTCTCTGTAAAATCAAATTGCTTACTAATGAAGTTATGTTGGCCTTGGGAATAATTTGTTTTCTTTAGGTTACTATGTAATATTTGTTCTAATACTGTATTGGGTATCACTTTTTCAACACTATGCAAGAGAAGAAAACTAAAACATGATCACATTTTTTGTAATACAATATTCAATAAATTAATGGTCTATAGGGAAATACTGCCCATTGGGAAACAGAGAAAACCTAGAAAATTTAACTGTATGTCACTAGAATGAACCTGGGAATAAAAATGTTATGTAGAAGAATCTCCTATACTTTATGTTCCTAAGTGATTTCTACCCATGTCAAGTCCCTGACTAACTATCTTCATTCAGAGCATGTAACCACTAATGAGGCCAAGAGAAATCTATAGATTTAGAGAGATGTAGTATGTAATGGTTTCAACTGTTTCGCAAGAGACTCTTCTGGAAAAGGCACTCTTGAACCTGGTCAATGTAAGGAAATCTGTTCAGCAGGTAGGCCATAGCAAGTCTCAGTGACATCATCATTAGGCCCTCCATTAAAAATCTCTTGTATCCTGGAGAGCCCTAGTTTCTTCTGTGATGTCACAAGTGTTGTGACATCATCTGCCTCTTAGATATTCCATCAGTACCTCTAGAGTTTACTAATTGATCTGTAATTCAGAATAAACAGCCATTTGAGAGAGAAAAAAAAGAGGATGAAGAGATCAGAGATGGGGAGAAGGAACCTGGCCTTCTGTCTTGGTATAAAAAAGAAGAAATATGTGGTCCATGGTAAAGTTACGTGAGACCTTTGTAGGGGTTGAGTGGGTTCTCTTAAGAGACAGCCTTGACCTGAGCCTTCCACATATGGGAATCAAGAGCTGGGAAACTCTCAGAAGCATCTGGACTTCCCTGAATATTATGGTTCCTTGAACTCAGAGAGTTTCTATCATTACTTTATTTCAAAAGTGTTGGGAAGGGCACAGTTTTCTTTCTGAGAGCTCATGGCTATTATTCTTTTTGACAAGAAGAAAAAGGACCTAAGGAAGAAGGGAAGAACAAGTATTTTGTCCCTAGCTCAAAGTAAACTCCTCCATGCTATTTATATCTATTGTTTAGTTTGTGTCTGACACTGATATCGGGAAAGAGAAGTGTTTCTAGTTGAGACTTCACCATCTCAGTCTTTCCAGTATTATTTCTCTGACTACCATTCCCTGAGAGTGACCCATTAGATTTCTGTGTCAATAGCTGTGTTTAGCTGTCAGTTTTCTTTTCTTTTATATCATATTTTTTTTTAATTTTTACAAATTTATTTGTCTTTTTAAATGTTTATTTCTCTATTTACAATTATAATATTATTCCCTTTAAGAGTTTCCTCCCATTAGATCCCTAACCGGTCCTTCTCAACTTCTTCTATAACCCCCCCCCCTTACTGTCCCTTCAAATTCTCTTTAACTGTGAATCAAACCAAGAGAGTACCAAGGGCTTCTTCTTCCACTGGTGCCCAACAAGGCCATTCTCTGGAGTTGGAGACATAGGTCTGTTCACGTAGAGTCTTTCAATATTAGTCTCGTACCAGAAAACTTTGTTTCATTAGCATTGTTGTTCTTATGGGGTTGAAGGTTCCTTCAGCTCATGTTAGTCTTTTTCAAATTCTACCAAAATGAGGTCCATTTTCAGTTCATTGGTTTGCCACTAGCATTCACTTCTTTATTTGACATGCTGTAGTTGTGTCTCTCAAAACATATCTAAATCCGTTTTCTGGCAGAATGCACTTCTTAGCTTCATAAATCTTATCTATTACTGGTGACTGATATACACACACATACACACACACACACACACACACACACACACACACACACACACACTTTTGGTGCTTCCTCCAGCTATTTGGTTAGGTGGAATGTTAACATGGATTCTGCACAACTAGGTCAAGAATGTACCATTTACAAATGACAATGTTATATAGACTCTTTCCTGTACTTGAAGTTGAGGTTTCACTGTTCCTCTAGCTTTCTTCACCCTGCCATCTTCCTGTTTCTTATATTGGCCTTAAGAAAGAATCATGGTAAAATATCTAAAACCTTCAAGTCTGGCAATCAGAATACAGGAGGTAGATTTTGTAGTACAGATATCAAATGTGACTAGAGAACTGAATTGTATAGTCCATGTGGTCCTTTGCTTTATTGATGTCTGGTAATATTAGGATCAAATAAGGATTTGGGAGTTGATCATTTGACGTATGTACACAACATTTCCACTGTTTAGTCACTCTATAGTTGGGCCAAGTTTGTTATCGAATTCATTGCAAAAAAAATGGAATTGTAAAAATGAAATTTTTGAGTACACATGCAGGAAAATATATGTCTCCTGTCAATTAATGTACAATCAGAAAATGTAAAACAATATTCACTCGGTTAAAGTTCTGTGGGGAAAATACTGGCATATGGAAAACTGACGAAACCTAGGGAATTGAACTATATGTCAAAAGATTGGACCTGGGGAAATAATTAATCTCCAGAAGAATCTCCTTCACTCCTTGTTCCTAGATCTTTTCTACCCATGCCAAGCCCCTAACAAACTATCTCTATTCAGAGCATGTACCCACTAATGAAGCAGAGAGACGTCTCTAGTTTTAGAGAGATGAATATGTAAAGGTTTCTACTGTGTCACAGGAGACACTCTTGGAAATGGCACCTCCAAATCTGGTCAATGTAAGGAAATCATTTAGCAGGTAGGCTATGGCAATTCTCAGTGACATCATCATTAAGCCCTCCATGTAAAATCTATTGTATCCTGGAGAGCCCTAACTTCTTCTGTGATGTCACAAGTGTTGTGCTGACAGCAACAGACTCTTGGATATTCCTTCAGTACCTCCAGGGTTTCATAATTGGCCTTCAATTCAGAATAAAGAACCAATTGGGAGTGTATTTGTATAAAAAAATAAAAAAAAATACTTGGCCCAGAGGAAAGCTCAGTGAGCCCTGTTTATGGGTTGACTTGGTTTGCTGAAGAGATAGCCTTTATCTGAATCTTATCATAAGGGAATCAGGAACTGAGGGCTTCCCAGAAGCATCTGGACATCCCTTCTTGTTATGTTTCCTTGATGTCAGAGAGTTTATATCATTCATTTCTTTATTCCAAAATCCAGGTGTTGGAAAGGGCCCAGTTGTTCTGTGAGAGCTCATGGCTTTTATAATTTTTTCCCAGAAGAGAAAGGTCCTAAGGAAGAAGGGAAAGACAAGTATTGTGTCCTCAGCTCAGAGTACAGTCCTCCTTGCTTTGGATTCCTATAGTGAAGTTTGGGTCTGACACTGATAACTGGGAGAGAGAAGTGCTTCTATTTGAGATTTCATCATCTCAGTTTTTCCACTAGTATTACTCTGACTACCATTCCCTGACAGTTACCATTTAGATTTCTGAGTCAATAGGTATGATTAGCTGGCAGTTAACTTTTCTTTTCTGTCATATTTTTTTTTATTTTTTAAGCAATTTTTATTACTTTTCCTAATTGGATATTTTTATATTTACATTTCAAATGTTATTTTTTATCCCAGTTTCCTGTCCATGAGATCCCTAAACAGTCCCACTAACCTTCTTCTATAACCCCCCTTACTGTACCTTGACATTCCCTTGAATTGGGAGGCAAACCTAGGGAGGAGCAAGGGCTTCTCCTTCCATTGGGGCTCAACAAGACCACACTCTGTTACCTATTCAGTTGGAGCCATAGTCTGTCTATTCCCAGTCTTTGAATATTGGTTTAGTACCAGAAATCTCTTACTTAGTTGAATTGTTGTTCTTATGGGGTTGAAAGTCCATTCAGTTGTAATCCTTTCTTATCATCTTAAAAAAAGAGGTCCATTTTCAGTTCTCTGGTGTGTCACTAACATTCACTTCTGTATTTGACATGCTCTAGCTGGTTCTCTCATGAATGATCTATATCCAGTTCCTGGCAGTATGATCTTCTTAGCTTCAATCATCCTATCTAGTTTTGGTGCCTGGTATATCTATATATCTATATCTATCTATATCTATCTATCTCTATCTCTATCTCTATCTCTATATCCTTATCTATATCTATATCATCTATATCTATACCTAAAATATATATCTATATCATCTATATCTATAACTATATCTATATCATCTATATCTATAACTATATCTATACCTATTTCTATATCTATCTATACCTATATCTATATCTATCTATCTATCATATATATACTTTATATATACTTTTAAACTTATATATACTTTTGGTGGCTCCTACAACTACGATTTTTGATGGAATATTTACATGGATTGTGCCTAACTAGGTCAAGAATATATGATCCACAAATGACAATGCCAAATAGACTCCCTCCTGTTCTCATAACATACTGAAGTTGAGGTTTCACTGGACCTCAAGCCATTCCTCTTGCTGCCCATCACCCAGAAACTAATGTTTGGCCTGAAGGAAGAATCATGGTAAAACATCCAAAATCATCAAGTCTTTCCCTGGACAAACAGGAAGGTTGGTATTAGAGAAAAGATATATAATAGAACTACAGAACCAAATTCTATAGTCCATGCTGTCCTTTGCTTAACTGATGTCTGGTAATTTATAGATAAAATAAGGATTGGGGAGTTGATCATTTGAAGTAGGTACACTATATTTCCACTCTTATATTCACTCTATAAGTGGGCCCCATTTGTTGACAAATTCATTGCAAAAATGGAATTGGAAAAATGAAATTTTTGAATACACATGCAGGAACATAAATGATGCCCACGGTCCATGTATTTCCAGTCACAAAATGTAGCACAATATTCATTCAATTAATTCTGTAGGGAAAATATTGGCAACTAGGAAACAGATTAAATCTAGGGAATTGAAATTTATGTCAGAAGGTTGGAAATTGGAGTAAATTAAATCTCGAGTAGAATCTCCTTCCTTCCTTGTTCCTAGAACTTTTCTACCCATGACAAACCCCTGAATAAATTTCTTCATTCAGAGCATGTGATCACTAATGAAGAAGAGAGAAGTCTCCAGCTTTAGAGAGATGTAGCATGTAAAGATTTGTACTGTGTCACAGGAAACACTCCTGGAGAGGGCACTTCCAAATCTGGTCAATGTAAGGAAAGCTGTTCAGCAGGTAGGCCATGGAACTTCTCAGTGACATCATCATTAGGCCCTCCATGAAAAATCTCTTGCATCCTGGAGAACACTAGCTTCCTCTGTGACATCACAAGGTTTATCTTGACAGCAACTACCTCTCAGATATTCCTTCTATATATCTATGGTTTACTATTTGGCCTCTAATTAGGAGTAAAGAGCCATTTGGAAGGGAGAACAGATAGGATGAAGAGATCAGAGATGGGGAGAAGGAAGCTGGCCTTCTGTCTTGATATAAAATAAAAGAAGAAATATGTGGTTCTTGGGAAAATACCCTGGGAAGATGACTATAGTTATTTTGTTCTCTAGGTGCGCCGAGCTCTTGGAGAAGTTGCTGAACATCCTAAAGACTTTTGGGCAGATGGTAAAGTTTCTAGATACCCCTTTTTAGATTTCAATTGTCCTGGGGATTTTATGGCTGGTGGTCAATGTATTCCAGGAAGAGTACTAGAGCCAGATTGATTTTTAGATGCATGGGCTAATGGCATAAGGTCCAAATGATTTTTTTTTGATGTGGACATTCCGTCAGACCTTTGGAAATATAAAAGGGTTTTGTATTTTTGAAGTCTAATTTGCACAATAACAAATCACTTTGAGCATCTTTGAAGGACATGAGATGTCCAGCATTCCCTTGAAAGGATTGGTAACTTTCCACATTTCCTTCGTCATTTTTTGAAAATTCCACGGCCCTTTGGACAGATGGAGAATGTGTGGAACTCACCTGAGGAGTAGTTGTAGCTTTTGGTGTCTCTTTTGCAGAAGAAGATAGCACAAGATTTCTTTTGGCAGAAGGGGGAAGGTTGAAACTGTCTTCCTTAGAGGAGAAATTTTTCAAGACTCCATCAGAAGGAACAAACCTTAAACCACTGTTTCTAGAAACTGGATGCCTGTGGTCCATTTTGGTAGAGGGAGAATATCGAGTATTTCTGCCCAGAGTGGACATGTGAAAGAAATCTATTTGGGTAGATGGGGATAGTGGTAAAGCATGCTGTTCAGATGCAGTAGATCCTAAGACATCCTTCTCAGATGAGGAAGGTCTTAATGTACCTTGTACATGTTTAGAAATCCTGACTGACATCAAAATGGGGTGCAGGTATTAGAGCTACCTCTGAAGATGAGACCTCTCCTGCAGCATCATGGGTATATGTGAGAGGGCTGAGAGCCTCGTGAGCAGATAAGGATGTTTCTACATATTGTTGACTAATTGAGGAAGTTCCAAGAAATATTTCTTTTGCTAGAGAAGAGGAAACAGACTTTCGTATAGAAGAGTCAGTTTCCCTAGCCTGCTTGACAGGCAAAACACGTTCCAAGGCCCCTTCAGAAGGTAAGGAAAAGTGCAGAGCCATTGAAGTACTTTACAAATGTTCTGGATTCGCTTGTGGGTATAAAGAAGGACAGGCAACCCTTTCTGCATATTTGGAAGAGTGTGTAGCATCTTCTGTAGTTGGGGAAGATGGCTAATCTTGAGGAGATAAGGAAGTTCTATAGACTCCTGTGAAGTTTGCGGAGGTCATATGCATTCTTTTGCACTAATGGAATCCAAGGAATCCCTTTCCTCAGATTTCGGGGATGCTACAGACACTGGTGTTTGCATATCGTGTTCCCCTACTCCTGTTTCACATATGATTCGACCCATAACCTTCTCTACAGATGGAATATGTCCTAGAACATCTTTTGCACATGTGTCCAATCCACAAGCCAATCCTAAAGATGTGGCTGTGGGTAGAACTCTTTTGTAGATGTTTCTTGTCTCACAGAATCTTTATGAGATAGAGTACTACTCAGAGAATACTGCTCAGTTTTGGAAATTCTAGCATCTCTGATTTATATGTGGAAAATTTTGGAACCTCTCCTTTCAGGACAAAATGACCTAGAGTCCCCTGAGGATGTAGGAGATGTTTTATCTTCTCTGCACATTGTATAAATATGGAGCCTGCATGGCTCATTGACTGTGTGTTGTGATAAACCTGGCTCTTTTGAGCCTAATGACAAGTCACGTAGGTCCTTTTCAGTGGTAGAAGATATTTGAATAATTCTCTGTTGTATAGGGACATTTGCAGTACAAGGGGAAATGGTGAGGGTGCTAGAACATATTTTTTATGTTCGGAAGGCGTAAGAGTTACTTGGGTGTACTCAGAATTTTCTAACACATCTTAAATGGGTTTGGAATTCTCAAGAGCCCCTTCTGAAATTGGCAGTGGTCCTTGAACTAATGGTGTAAATGCAGAAAATTTTGTCTCTGCTTGGGCTGGTATGTGTGTTATGAGGTTCACTTGGGGATTTTGTCCCCCTTGGACCATAAGTGATTATTTAAGCCCATTTTTAATAGTATAGGACATTGAAGGTCCTCTTGGTTTAATAGGGAACTTCTGAAATTCCCTTTGTCAGCAGAGTCAGGTTTCAAACTCATTTTACCCAAAGCAGATTGCATAAGGCACTTTGGTGGAAATGGGAGGCATCTTTGTCTGTCTTTGTGAGTGGACATGGCTCTGATCTCTGCTTTGGCAGCTGGCCAAGGTAGTAAAGTCTCATGTGGAGACAGGGCAGGATTTAATCCATTTGTGGAATATGAGAAATCACAGAGATAACCTTTAAGAGAAGAACTTTTGCAGCCCTCTTTGTCTGATGGGACCTGTTGTACTCCCCTTGAACAGAAGGGTCTTTTCCAATACACTTTGGAGGAGAGTTGGAAAGACTGGAGACCTGTAGGATAGGGAATGAACATTTGAAACTCCTTTGGAAACTCTGTGGGACAGAGAGCTGATCACCCAGAAGAGTGGGCAATACTGAGACCACAGGGAAGGAGAGATTGCCACTTCTGATCACCGGTGCACACATTCCTAGCCCAAGAGGAAACTGCAGAGTGCCTCTGGACACATGAATATAGGAGTAGTCAAGCTTCAGGAGCCCTGCAGTACAAACTGCTCCTGGATCTGAACTGGTCCTAACATTATTCTACACCCTAATCTCATGTGGGTTGAGGAAGTCTTAGATTGTCAGAGGGGCAGAAACCCCTGAGAACTCTGCTCACAGTCCTGACTCAAGAAAAAAACACCTAGCTCCATCTGGGCCTCCTTTTAATAGGGACCTAGGGGCAGTAGGGGCAGAACATTTTTGGTTGCAGCCTTCATGGAAATCTGCAAGTCAGCCCAATGAGTGACTTCAGGCCTGAGACAAGAGGTGTATCAAACTTTTCTGCTTGAAGTGAGCTGAGTGGTGGTCTCAGGACACACAAAGGCAGAACTGCCCTGGGACCAGGCAGTTCCAGTTTCTTGCAGGATCCTGAACTTCTGTGGTCCTGGCCCAGAGCTCCCTGATTCTAGATGCTGTGGGAGAGAAAGCTGATCACCCAGGAGTGTGGGCAATACCAAGCGTACAAGGAACAGAGACTGCCACTTCTGCCCACCATTGCCCACACCTCTAGCCCAAGACAAAACTGCCTAGTGCTTCTGGACACAGGAATATAGGAGAAGTAAATCTAAAGGAGCACCATGTTCCAGACTGTGCCCGGATCTGAACTGAACTGGTCAAACAGCTCCTTGTACCAAAATCCTGAGTGTGGGGGAACTAGACCTTCAGAGAAGCAGACACTCCTGGGAAACCAGAGAGGACTACACTCTGCCAAGATTCCTGACTCAAGAGGAAAACATTTTGTGCCATCAGTGTCCCCACCCTACAGTGGGACCTAGGAGAAGTATGGGAATTTCCTTCTCATTCCCGCCCACAGGGAAAGATGAAAGGGAGTGGACAGGAGCAACTACATGCCTGAGAACAGAATACTTTGTTCCCATAACTGGGTAAAACAAAACAGGAAAACAGGTCTACAGCAATCCTGACAATCAAGCCTACTGGGCGGTCAACCACCGACAGAAAGACCAAGAGAAGCTAGCTACAGAGACAACCTGATGGCTAGTCAGGAACACAAGCAACAGAAATCAAGACTACTTAGGCACAACAGAACCCAATTCTCCCATCAAAACAAACAGTGTATATCTAAAAAAAAGCAAGATCTAGATTTAAATTCACATTTTATCATGACGGGGGAGTGTGTTAAGAAGGTCATAAATATCTCCTTTAAGAATACAAAGGACAATAGAAAATACAGAAGTAAACAAGTAGAATCCCTGAAAGAGTGAACTCAAAAGTACCTTAAAGAACTACTGGAAAAACTGCAAAACAGGAGAAGGAAATATACAAAACCACCCTGGAGTTAAAAATAGAAATAGACACAATAAAGAAAGCACAAGGAAGACAACCCTGAAAATGGAAAACCTAGGAAAGAGACCAGGAGTCACAGATGCGAGAATCACCAACAGGATAAAAGAGATTGAAGACATAATCTAAGGAGCACAAGATTCCATAGAAATCATTGACACAACTGTCAAAGATAATTTAAATGGAAAAGTAGCTAGCCCAAAACATAAAGGATATACGGGGCACAATGTGTAGATCAAACCTAAGCTTAACAGGTATGGAAGAGAGTGAAGATTGTCAACATCAAGGGACAGTAATATGTTCAACAAAATTATAGAAAGAAACTTTCCTAAGCTAAAGAAAGAGATGCCCATAAACATACACAAAGCCGACAGAACTCCAAATAGATTGGACCAGAAAGGAAATCGTCCCATCACATAATACTCAAAACACCAAAATCGAAAAACAAAAAAAAATATTAAGAGCAGTAACGGAAGAGGTCAAGTAACATATAAAGACAGACCTATCAGAATTAAAACAGAATTCTCAGCAGATACTACGAAAGCCAGAAGATCCTGGACAGATGTCATACAGACACTAAGAGAACAAAAACACCATCCCAGGATACTGTATCCAGCAAAACTCCTAATTAACATAGATGGAGAAACCACAATATTCCATGACAAAACCAAATTACAGAATATCTTTCTACATATCCAGTCCTACAAAGGACCCTGACTGGCAAACCCCAAAACAAGGAGGCAAGTAACATCATAGATAAAGCAAGAAATTAATCTTTTCACAACAAATCGAAGAGCAGCACACAATCATTTTCTAATCTCCAATTATGAAAATAACAGAAAGCGACCATCACTATTCTTTAATATCTCTCATCATTAATGGACTCAATTACCCACTAAAAATACACAGATTGACACACTGGATATGTATTGAGGACACAGCGTGTTGCACTACAGGAAACACACTTCAGAGACAAAGACAGACACTACATCAGAGGAAAAGACTGGAAAAAACTTTCCAAAGAAATGGTCTGAAGATGCAAGCTGGAGTATCCATTCTAATATCATATAAAATCAACTTTCAACCGAAAGTCCTCCAAAAGCATAAGGAAGGACACTTCATATTTATCAAAGGAAAAATCCACAGAGATGTACTCGAAATCATAAATATCTATGCTCCAAATACAAGGGCACCTATATACAAAGAAGAAACCTTACTAAAGTCAAAGAACATATGGCACCGCAAATAATAAGAGTATGAGATTTCAACACCCCATTCTCACCACTGGACAGATCACAGAAAGAGAAATTAAACAGATACATAGAGAGACTAACAGAAGGTATAAACCAAATGGACTAACAGATATTTAGAGAACATTCTATCCAAAACAAAAGGAAATACATTATTCTCACCACCTCATGGCACTTTCTCCAACACTGATCATATAATCAGTCAAAAAGCAGGCCTCAAAGGATACAGAAATATAGCAATAATTCCATGCACTCTACCAGACTTCCATGGGCTAAGGCTGTTCTTCAAAAACAATCGGGAAAGAACACCAACATATACATGGAAGTTGAATAATGCACTACTCAATGATAACGTGGTCAAGGAAAAATTAAAGGAAGAAATTAAAGACTTCTTATAATTCAATGAAAATGAAGGTACAATACACCCAAACTCTTGGGACACAATGAAAGCTGTTCTAAGAGGAAAACCCATAGCTCTGAGTGCCTGCAGAAAGAAACAGGAGAGAGGATACATCAGCAGCTTGACAGCACACCTAAAACCTCTAGATTAAAAAGAAGCAAATACACACAGGATGAGTAGAAGTCAGGAAATAATCAAACACAAAGCTGATATCAGCCAAGTAGAAAAAAAGGGACTATACAAAGAATCAACAGAACCAATACCTGGCTCTCTGAGAAAATCAACAGTATATATTAACCCACAGCCAGACTAAACAGAGGATACAGAGAGTGTCCAAATTAACAAAATCAAATATTAAAAAGGGAGACTTAACAGCAGTATCAGAGGAAATTAAAAAAAAAATCAATCTACTACAAAAGCCTATGTTCAACAAAACTTGAAAATCTGGAGAAAAAAGAACAATTTCCTAGACAAATACTAGGTACCAAAGCTAAAACAGGAAAAGATAAACCATTTGAACAACTCATAACTCCCAAAGGAATACAAGCAATCATCAAAACTCTCCCAACCAAAGAGTCCAGGATCAGATACGTTTAATGCAGAAATCCATCCAAAATTCACTGAAATTTTCATAACAATACTGTCCAAACTATTCCATAAAATTGAAAAGATGTAGTACTACCGAATTGCTTTCATGAAGCCACAATTGCTGTAATAATTAAAACACAGAAAGACCCAACAAAGAAAGAGAACTTCAGACTAATTTCTCTTACCAATATCGACACAAAAATACTCAAAGAAATTCTTGCAAACCTAATCCTACATCACATTAAACAATAATACACTATGATTAAGTAGGATTCATTCTAGACTTGCAGGGATGTTTTAATACAGAAAACCAACAATCTAATCCATTGCATAAAGAAACTCAAAGATGAAAACCTTTCATTAGATGCTGAGAAAGATTTTGACAAAATTCAACATCCCTTGATGATAAAAGTCCTGGAAAGGACAGATATTTAAGGCCCATACCTAAATATATACAGCAAATACATAGCTAACATTAAACTAAGTGGAGAGAAATTTAAAGCAATCACACTGAAATCAGGGACTAGACAAGGCTGCCCACTCTCTCACAACTTATTCAATACAGTTCTAGACGTCTTAGTCAGAGCAAGCAGACACTAAAGTAGGTCAAAGGGATAAAGTTTGGAAAGGAAGAAGTCAAAATAGCACTCTTTGTAGATGATATGATAGTATACTTAGTGACCTCAAAAGTTCCACAAGAGAATTACTAAGCCTGATATACAATTTCAGCAAAGGGACTGGGGATAAAAATAACTCTGCACAAAAGCTAAACAAGCGGAGAAAGAAACTAGGGATATGACACCCTTCAAAATAGCCTCAAATAATATAAAATATCTCAGGGTGACTTTATCCAAGCAAGTAAAAGATATAAGCATATGAGCAGAACATCATGTCTCCGAAGAAAGTGAAAAAGATTTCAGAAAATGGAAAGATCTCCAATGCTCATGGACTGGCAGGATTAATATAGTAAAAATGGCAATTATACCAAAAGCAACCTACAGATTCATTCCAATCCCCATCAAAATTTCAGTCTAATTCTTCATGGAGTTAGACAGAACAATTCATAAATTCTTCTGGAAAAAAAAACCAGGATAGCTAAAACTGTCCTCAACAATAAAAGGACTTCCCTGGGAATCACTATCCCTGAACTCAAGGAGTATTACAGAGCAATAGTGATAAAAACAATATGGCTTTAAGACAGAATCAGGCATATAAACCAGTGGAATAGAATTGAAGACCCAGAAATGAACCCATGGTCACTTAACTTTTGAGAATGGAGCCAAATCCATCCAATGGAAAAAAAGATAGCATTTTCTGCAAATGGTGTTGGTTCAACTGGAGGTCAGCATGTAGAAGAAGGCAAATTGATCCATACTTACTGCCCTGTAGAAACCTTTAGTCCAACTAGATCAAGGACCTCCACATCAAACCAGATACACTCAAACTAAGGGAAGAAAATTGGGTAAGTATCTCAAACACATGGGCACTGGAGAAAATTTCCTGAATAAAACAAAAATGGCTCATGCTCTAAGATCAAGAATTGACAAATGTGATCACATAAAATTGCAAAGCTTCTGTATGGCATAGGACATTGTTGTTAGGACAAAATGGCAACCAACAGATTGGAAAAAGATCTTTACCAATCCTATAACAGATAGAGAGTGTATATCCAAAATATTCAAAGAACACATGAAGTTAGCCGGCAGGGAGACAAAGAACCCTATTGAAAAATGGGGTTCAGAGCAAAACAAAGAATTCACATCTGAAGAATATCGATTGGCAGGGAAATACCTAAAGAAATGTTCAACATCTTTAGTCATAAGGTAAATGCAAATCAAAACAACCCTGATATTTCACCTCGCACCAGTCAGAATGGCTTAGATCAAAAACTCAGCTGATAGCAAATCCTGGCGAGGATGTGGAAAAAGAGGAACACCCCCCATTTTTGGTGGGATTGGAGACTGGAACAACAATTCTGGAAATCTGTCTGGAGGTTCCTCAGAAAATTGGACATTGATTTATCTGAAGACCCAACTACACCTCTCTTTGGCATATATCCAAAGATGCCCCAACATGTATCAAAGACACGTGCTCCACTATGTTCATAGCAGCCTTATTTATAATAGGAGAAGCTGGAAAGAACCTAGATGCTTATCAACAGAAGAATGGATACAGGAAATATGGCACATGTTCACAATGGAGTGTCATTAAGAGATACCAACTAAATAACGATGGAGAAACTTTACTGGCTCTTTATCTGATGTATGGATCATATCTATAAGACACAAAATACCTTATTCATCAGAAATAAAGTAATGCAATTAAATATGCAATATGGTTGATTAAATGCTTAAAATAATGGCACAGTAATTATCAAAAATTATATGAAAATTACTAAACCCACAAATTGTTGATGAAGTACAAATACAAATGACAGTGTTTGTATAGTGTTGCTGGAACAAAGAACCCTGGTATATGTTTGTTGGATCTAAAATTCAATATAGCTACTAAAGAAATTAATATAAAACTGAAAACTGAAATTATTTGTGATTCAATAGTAACACCGAAGGAATATGTACCTTGAGGAATATGTCTATTCCAGGTATAACTCCATGACTGTATTTACCTTCTCACTGTTCAAAATATCCATGTTACAAAATTGGAAAAATAATTTATATAGGCACCAGACCTTTTTTTTAACCATCAAAAGAGCAAAATTATATCATTGGCATGGATATTGATGAAACTAGTTATCATTGTGCCAGTTGAAAATCCAGAAATATGAAGACAATTATATAAATTTTATGAAAATGGCCAACTGCTGTTTGTTTGACTTTGAAGCCTCTACTATAGAAGGAAATTCAGATGTCATGTTGTAAACACGGTCACATTTTCCCCATGGCTCACATGGCCATAGAGAGGATCCTACTATTCCTGTTTTGCTAAATGGCCATGTTGTTATAATGCCTTCCAATAATAACTGTTTTTATCCAGACATTACTACTTTTAATGATCTGTGGTCAGAGAAATGTATAGGTGTACTGTGCAGTAATTACTGTTGATCTGTGTAACTTATTTAAGTGCTAAGACCATGAGAAGAAGAAAGCTGAGCATAAGGATGGGGAAACAGCAGAAAAGGAGAAGGCCAAATTGGGGAGTGAGAGGATCCAACCGTGACATCTAGAGATGAAACAGTTGTCGGACCACTGGACTCACTGCATCTACAGTCGTATGCACAAGTCCTGTACACAGTTAAGACAATGAATTAGGGAAGATCCCAACAGGCAGTAATCAGTGAACCAATAGATTATAAAGAAAATAAAACAGGAAAATATAAAGAACATGAAGCTGGAAATGGAATGAATCCAGAGAGAGTAGAACCAAGTTAAGGATAGGTGTGATCAAGGTACATTGTATTCGTGTGTGAAGAATAAATAAAATTCTAAAATAAGGAAAAAGTTCTGAAAATATATTAAGGATTTTTATATCCTATGGAAGTCATTTTTTCCCAAAAATAGAATGGAGAATCCTAACTTTTTGTAAGTTGCAGAAAATTCAGTGAAAATATGTAGTTACATTAGTTCAGTGCATGCTGTCTGCATTATGGAAATATCAAACTGAGACTCATTAATCTGTACAGTTAACTTATATCACTTCTTCAAATAAAATAAAATAAAACACTGTGTAATGATCCACCAAAACCAAACTGCACAATAGAGATTGAAATGCAAACCTAAAAATGCCCAGTTCTTAACCTCAACAATTTTACTCTTTGAAACTCCAAATACTTATGAATATAAAAGTTCTAACCTGATAATCAGCATATCTTATGGTGTCTCTGTGACTTATATAGTAAGACTTTTAGAGTTGCACATTGCCATCAATTATGTCATTCACTTTTAAAATCCTAGGACAACAAGATCTAAAATTCATGGGCTTTGGTCCTGACAGCCAGGGAGTGCACTCTGTGCATGATCACTTTATATTAATTAGCTAAACTCTGAAAGGCAATTTGCTGCCTCACATAATTAAATTGATTCATTGCTATGGTTATGGTAAGGGTTTCATGTGAGTATATATATATATATATATATATATATATATATATATATATATATATATTTCTCAGGACAAATTTGCTTTCTCTTGTAATGGATAGTGGGCTATTGATGAGCTTAAACCTCTTCCTTCCCAACATAGCACTTGCAATAGATTATTTTTCACTCTCGATCCTAGACACAATAAAGATAGGAAAAACACTGAATATATTATGGGCTTTGTTCTCTGTCCCAAAAGATCGTTTTTGACTTCTTCATCATATTCACCACCACAACCAACACCACCACCAACACCACCACCCCCTCCACCACCATCATCAACATCAACATCATCATCTTCATCTAATTTACATGAAATTGAATTTGGAATCTTGTTACACCAAAGGATGAAATGAGAAGTATTTTGCTTGAAGAAGAGATGTTGATTAACACTAACTCCTGTACAGTTATTTTAATGTTATAAAGACATTATCAAGGTTTCTTCAGATGATTGATTGAAATGCTAGCATGCTGTACATCAGGGTTTGAAATTCCTGTTGAGAGAGAATGATCTTTTACAGCAAGGCCTTCATTATCAAACTTTAATTTAACCAACGAAGTGAAATTGTCCCAGAAATAAAGTAGTGCCTCTCCAGAAACAGCTTTTATCCACTGATACACATCTACTTCTATTTCTTAATTGTCATGCTGATGTGGGCTTAGGATACAATATATTCTGAATTATTAATGGTATTTTAGTATTATTTGGGTTAATTGTGAAAATTTCAAAGGATCATACCTCTTCCTTGATTGTATCCCATACATTTAATTTGATCTTGAAGAGTTGCATGAAAACTGAAGTATCGAAAATGTATATCTTCCCATTGAAAATTTCTAACATCCATCATGTGAAACTCCCACTGGACTTCCGTGGATTAATATCTCTGAAAGCATTTAAAGAATTTCCTATTGCAATATTGCAACTCTACAGAAGCTTCACTCCCATAGTTGCAGTTCCAGATTGGCTGTAAACAAATAATTTTCCTTGCCTTGGAAAGGGTTTAAAATATTTTTATTAACTTTTAATATAAAATTTGTTAAGCCTTTGAGAAAAGTGGGCAGACAGGCACTAGAAAGTATGTTTTTTAAAATTCTTTTCTTAAAATTTGACTTTTTCATGCAATGTATTTGAATTATGATTTCCCTTTCCTCTATTCCCTCCTTCTTCTATTCCTCTCCAGTCATCTGTATCTACATTCTTCTGACTCTCACTAGAAAACAAACAGTCATCTAAGGGATAAAAATAAAATGAAAGTTCATGAATTTGAATAGAACAAAACAACAGATAGAAAAGAGCCAATGCAGGCTACAAGAATCTGATACAGACACAGAGACACAGGCTTCCATTCACACAATCAGGTATTTCATGGAAACAGAAAACCAGGAAAAAATATATACACAAAACATACAGAGTAAAAATTAATAAATAAATAAATAAATAAATAAATAACAAAAGGAAAAAGACATTCCGAATAAAAACTCCTGTCATATTATGAGACAAGGATCCCCCAAAGATGTTGTTCAGTTCCCTTATTTCTTTATACGAATTCTACCCTTAAAATTAGTTTGGTTACCCAGTGAGATTCCCTTGGAGAAAACTAAGTTTTCATTTTCAAATGATTATCCACCGGAGATAACTTCCAGTGTAGAGATAAGTTGATATGCAGGGCTTGGCCTCTTTCAAGGGCTAATTAATAGGTAAGGAAATCTGTTAGGTGCTGTCTTCTGAGCTTGATACAGTTGTGGCACTCAGGAACTCAGAATACTTACATCTATCTGAACAGACCCTATATAATATTGACCCTGCCTATTCAAAGGAACTAAGCGAAGTGTTGGAGAATAGAAAATGATGTAGCCACTGGTGTCTTACCAGTTGTTAAATGTATAGCTTCATGGTCTTTTTCACAGAAGTGACTCAGGTTAAATCCAGGGGGTCATGAAAGAAAAATAAAAGATATGCATGTGCTGAGGGGATTTGGTCTAAAGAGGATATGTTGGTTGGGGAAGATAAGATATTGGGAGTGTAGTGGGCTTCCATACATGTGTTGTGCATGTATGGAATTGTCAAAGAATAACTTGCTTTCTTAAAACTTCCAAATGTAACCACTAAGATCAGTTTGGCAGATATTCTTTCAAATCAGATCTATTTGTTTTTAAAATTGGATCTCATTGTGTAGCTCAAAATGACCTAGAACTCCCAGTGTTCTGTCTACTGCCTCCCATGCTCTTGTATCAGGTTTACTCTACATTGACAAAATTATAGAATATATGTAAATCTTCTGTTTATAAAGTTTAATTACATAATGCAATATTCTGTCATTTGTATTTCATTTAACAATATATCTTGAATACATGTGCATGAGGAATTTCTTCATGGAATATCATGCATTTAATAAATGGTAGATTACTCATTTGTTTAAATAATAACCTAATTGTGGTATTCAGATTATTTTCATTTTCATTAAGTAAAGTTCGCTACAGAAAATCAGCATGGACACTACTCTGGCACTGTACTCAGTGGTGATTATTTACAATATATTTTGTTTAAATTACAAAACACATTGTTGGAATGATCTCAATGCTATAAAGTAATGAAATACTTGTATAAATACTGCCAAATTTCCATCTCTGAAGACTATAATAAATACATAATGCTATCAATTTTTTGTGAAAGAACCCATAGTATACCATTCAAAATTAAATGATACATATATTTTAAAACGGTATCAGTCTCTGATTTCTGTCTGTTGTTGGATTAGGGGAAGGATTGACGAAGTTGAAGTGGGGGGCAACCTCTATAGGAAGACCAGCAGTCTCAACTATTCTGGACCGTTGATATCTCCCAGACACTGAGCCACCAACCAGGCAGCATACACTATCTGTTCTGATGCCCTGACACATGTATAGCTGAGCACTGCCTGTTCTGGCCTAATCCTTGAGAGTTTTGAGGCCCCAGGGATTATGGGGCCTGGCAGAATCTGGGGAACATCGTCTTGGAGTCAGGGAAGGAAGAGGTGGAATGGGATGAGTAACTGTGTGAGGGGACAAGGAGATTGTACAATGGAAGGAATGTATTTAAATAAAATAATTTATAAAATAGTTTTACTCATAAATTCAAATGCTAGATTTTTTTAACATCCATATTGCAATTCAATAGTGAAGTTTAACATTTTATCCTTACTGAACTGTGTAAGCTTTAATCCTTTATTTACTCTTCATACTATTTGCGAATTGTCTTCTTTCTTATTATATTGTAGCAATTGTGTTTGCATATGTAGAATGCTTACTATTCATAATATGTGCAGAAAATACATTCATGAATCTTTTTTATTTGAATGATCTGTTATGTGTGAATGCGTATGAATAGATTTGTGCACATGGACACAGGCACCTGGGGAGACCAGGAGATGTCAGATCCCCTGGAGCTGCTTTTACAGCTGGTTGCAAGTGGCTTCGTGGATGTTGGAAACTGAATGTGTTTGCTCTTAAGAGTATAAGTGCTCTTAACCACTAAGCTAATATTACAATACTTATTCCATAATAAAATCAACCTATTTATCATTTTCTCATGTATTTCTGGTGTCTTTGTATTTGAGACATCTTGGCACATTCTAGGTGCTGAGACTACACTCAGCCATTATTTTTTCCAGTTTTCTTTCCTTTATCATTGTAAGATGTGTTTGATTAAATATGTTAATATTATACAGTAGATCTTTCCAATTTTTCTTATAGAACCTTGGATAAGTGTCTGTTTCTGTCCTCTGCACAATCGATCTCATGTGTTTTTGCTTTCATATAGAATGAAGTAAAAGCCAGTTAGTTTTCCTTTGAATAGTTAATGTACTAAGAAAATGTGTTTAATTTCCTATTTTGAGACCAATACAATATATTATTTATTTAAAATGTTCCTATAGTTTTTTTTCTTTTTCTTATTATTACTGTTCTCATTAGTCTCATTATTAATATTCTGTGTAGCCTTTTATGTGTGCAGGTGTTGTGGTGAATATTGAAGTCTTCAAAACATATAAGTGTAGGTATCAAATTTAGGTTCTTGGTTTTTCAAGCCATGAAATTTTATCTGCTGGGACACCACACTGGAACACACTATAAAACTTTAAGGTGACATATAGCTCCAGGCTGCTTTTATGTAAACAATATTTTCATCATTTTGCTTTTAATAAATATTTTTGGTTATTCTAATATATTTTATTTTCCATTTTACTTGGTAACCCAAGTGTGCTTATTTTAATATTTAATTTATAATTTAATCATAATTATTATGCACTTGAAACCTAGCTAATATTATATAATCTTATATACAATTGAATAAATGCAATTATTTACCTAAAGCATGAAGCTTGGTACATAATTTTGTTCATTATTCCTATGTATTTGCATAAAGCAGAGAATATTTCATCTTTACAATCCTGATGCCAATTTTACAAAGTATGACAGCTACCAACTACATGTGACTTTTAATCACTTAAAAGGTCTTTGGATTATACTATTAAATTATATTTCCCCAACATCAAGTAAATATTTATTTTGCTTAATTTAAAAAATGCTCTATAGCAGGAAAAGTTTAATTTCCTTTTGTTAGTTTAAGACTAAATTTAACTTTTACATTCTCCTGAGTATCAGAAAGTAACTATTAAAGAGAAAGATATGCCGGGCACGGGTCTAATTTCTAGTATATCATATAATTACAATCACCAGTCTTGTCAGTTTCAAGTGATTGTTCACATCATACCTGTAAAACACAATGATCAACATGACAGGATAAACATAAGGGCAGTGCAGTGGCATAAATAGCTTGGTGATAGCCAACAGTTCTCTAATTTTGCTTAAGTCCTGTTCAATGAACATGGATGGTACTGGTAATTTAGCCACATATATAAGGCTATTGCAGCTGTGACTATGGGGGAATATATACAGTCCCTTACTTACTTAAGCCAGTATCATACCTAACATCAATCAAAGTCATGTGTCCTTATATACAGAATTAATTACAGTCTCTGCAACAAAGATCACAGTAAAAATCCCAGCCTTTCAAAATGCAGGACAGAAATTTCAGGTGCAGTCTCAATGCATCTATCTATAAAACGTCACTTGATTCAAGGCTGAGGAACATTACAGAAGAGGGGAAAGAAGATTGTAAGAGATTAAAGTATACTATGAGATGGTGTTCCAAAGTAACACCAGAAATTACACTTATAGCATCTCACTAACATGACTGCCTAAACAACAGCTGAGGAAGAGAGGAAATGGGGAAGTATGGAAGTTTATTTTTCTTTCTCTTTCAATTCCTTCTTCTTCTTCTTCTTCTTCTTCTTCTTCTTCTTCTTCTTCTTCTTCTTCTTCTTCTTCTTCTTCTTCTTCTTCTTCTTCCTCTTCTTCTTCTTCTTCTTCTTCTTCTTCTTCTTCTTCTTCTTCTTCTTCTTCTTCTTCTTCTTCTTCTTCTTCTTCTTCCTCTTCCTCTTCTTCTTCCTCTTATTCTTCCTCCTCTCTCTCTCTCTCTCTCTCTCTCTCTCTCTCTCTCTCTCTCTCTCTCCCTCTCTCTCTCTCTCTCTCTCTCTTTCTCCTTCACTCTTTCTCTCTCTCACTGTTGGATATTTCCTGTTTACATTTCGAATGTTATTCCCTTTTCCAGGTTTCCAGTCCACAAGCCCCTTAACCCTTCCCCCTACCCTTCTCTAAGGGAGTTCACCTCTCACCCACAGCCTCCCCATACCTCCCCACATTCTCCTACACTGGGGGTACAACATTGTCCGAAAAAAAATTGTTACTCATTCCATTGTTTCTCAACAAGACCATCCTTTGCCACATGCAGTTGGAACCATGGGTCAGTCCATGTATAGTCTTGCTGTTGGAAATTTGGTCCCTGGAAGCTCTGTTTGTTTGAATTGTTGTTATTAACTTCAGTTCTTTCAATCATTTCTCTAATTCCTCCAACTGTGGTCTGATTTGCTTCAGTGGTTTGCTGTTGCCATTTGCCTCTGTATTTGACATTTTCTGGCTGTGTCTCTCAGGAGGGATCAATATCCAGTTATCGTCAGCCTGCACTTCTTAGCTTCATACATCTTATCTAGTTTTGGTGACTGTATATGTATGGGCTACGTGTGAGCCAGGCTCTGAACGGCAGGTCCTTCAATATCAGTTATAAACTTTGCCTCCTTATCCCCTCCCATGGGTATTTTGTTTCCCCTTTTAAAGAAGGAGTGAATCATCTGCATTTTAATCATCCTTCTTGAGTTTCATGTGGTCTGTGTATTGCACGATGGGTAATTCAAGCTTTTTGGATAATATCTACTTACCAATGAGTGCATACCAAGTACGTTTTTCTTTGATAGAATAACCTCATGTAGGATGATATTTTCTAGTTTATTCTATTTGCCTATGAATTTCATGAAGTCATTGTTTTGATAGCTGAGTAATAATCTACTGTGTAGATGTACCACATTTTCTGTATCCATTCCTCTCTTGAAGGGCATATGGGTTCTTTCCAGCTTCTGACTATTTTAAATAAGGCTGCTATGAACATATTCGACTATATTGCACTGTTGTATGTTGGAACATCTTTTGGTTATATGGCCAAGAGAGGTATTACTGGGTACTCAGGTAATGGAATGTCCAATTTTCTGAGGAAACTTCAGATGATTTTCAAAAGGGTTGTACCAGTCTGTAATCCCACAAACAATGGAGGAGTGTTCCTCTTTCTCCACATCCTTGCCAGCATCTGCTGTCACCTCAGATTTATATCTTACTCATTCTGACTGGTGTGAGGTGGAATCTCAGATTTGTTTTGATTGAATTTCCCTGATGACTAAGAATGTTGAAAATTTATTTAGGTGTTTTTTGGCCAGTTGAAAACCTTCAGCTGAGAATGTCTTGTAACTCACTCTACCCCATTTTTAATAGGGTATTTTTGCTTTCTAGAGTCTAACTTCTTAAGTTCTTTGTATATTTTGGATATTATCCACTGTCAGATATAGGATTGGCAAAAATCTTTTCCAATCCGTTGGTTGCAGTTTTATCCTAATGACATTGTCTTTTGCCTTACAGAAGCTTTGCTGTTTTATGATCTCCTATTTGTCAATTCTAGATCTTAAAGCATAAGTCACTAGTGTTTTACTCAGGAAATGTTCTCCAATGCCCATGTGTCCAAGATTCTTCCCCACCTTTTCTTCCATTAGTTTGAGTGTATCTGGTTTTATGTGTAAGTCCTTGATTAACTTGTACTTAAGATTTGTACATGGTCATAAAATTGGGATTATTTTCATTCTTCTACATGCTGACTTCCAGTTGAACCAGCACTATTTCTGTAAAATGCTATGTTTCTTCATTTGGATGGTTTTATCTCCTTTGCCAAATATCAAACGATAGGGTGTGTGGGTTCATTACTTGGTCTTCAATTCTATTCCACTGGTCTATCCATCTGTCTCTTTAACAATACCATGCAGTTTTTTTATCACTATTGCTCTGTAATACTGCTTGAGTTCAGGGGTGATGATTCCCCCAGAAGTTCTTTTTTTGTTGAGGATCGTTTTAGCTACATGGCTTTTTTCTTATTCGGAATGAATTTGCAAATTTCTCTTTCTAGCTTTATTAAAGAAGTGAGTAGGAATTTTGATGGAGATTACATTGAATCTGTACATTGCTTTTGGCAAAATAGTCATCTTTACTAAATTAATCCTGTCAATACATGAGCAAGAAATCTCTTTCTATGTTCTGAGATCTTCCTCAATTCCTTCCTTCAGATACTTGAACTTATTGTCATAGAGATCATTCATTTGCTTGTTTCAACTAACACCAAGTTATTTTATATTATTTGGGACGATTGTGGAGTGTGTGATTTCATTATTTTTCTCAGCGTGTTTATCCATTGAGGAGTGGAAGGATACTGGTATGTTTGAGGTAATTTTATACCCTGACACTTTGCTGTAGTTATTTATCAGGTTGAGAAATTCTCTGGTGGAACTTTTGGGGTCACTTAAGTATATACAATCATATCATCTGCAAATAGTGATATTTTGATATCTTCTCTTCCAATTTGTATCTGGTTGAACCCCTTATGCTGTCTGATTTCTCTGACTATGGCATGGAGTCTTGTTTAGAATGAGTAGGGGAGAGTTGGGCAGCCTTGTCTAGTTCCTGGTTTTAGTGTGAATGCTTCAAATTTCTTTCCATTTAGTTTGATGTTAGCAACAGGTATGCTGTATATTTCTTACACTATGTTTTTTTTTGGTTCTTTTTTTCAGAGCTGGGGAAAGAACCCCGGGCCTTGCACTTCCTAGGTAAGTGCTCTACCACTGAGCTAAATCCCCAGCCCCACACTATGTTTTGATATGAGCCTTCATTTCTTGATTTTTCCAGGATTTTTATCCACAAGGATTGTTGAATTTTGTCAAATGCTTTCACACCATCTAATGAAATGTTCATGTGCTCTTTAATTTTGAGTTTGTTCTACATGATGGATTACATTCATGGATTTTACTATATTAAACCATGCTTCCATCCCTGGGTTCAAGTCTACTTGATCATGATGGATGATTTTTTTGATGTGTTCTTAGATTCGGTTTGCAAGAATGTTATACGTATTTTTCATCAATATTCATAAGGGATATTGGTCTGAAGTTCTCTTTCTGTGCTGAGTCTTTGTGTGGATTAAGTATAAGAGTAATTGTGGATTCATGTAAGGAATGTGGTAGTTCTCTGTCTGTTTCAATTTTGTGGAAGAGTTTGGATAATATTTGTATGAGGTCTTCTAAGAAGGTCTGATAAAATTCTGCACTGAACCATCTCTACTTGGGCTCTGTTTGGTTGGGAGACTTTCAATATCTGCTTCTATTTCTTTAGGAGTTATGGGGTTCTTTAGATAGTTTATTTGTTCCTGTTTTAACTTTGCTACCTGGTATCTGTCTACGAAATTGTCCATTCCTCCAGATTTTGTAGTTTTGTTGAATATAGGCTTTTATAGTAGAATCTGATGGTTTTTTTTTTTTTTTTACTTTCTTCAGATTCCCTTGTTATGTCTCCCTTTTCTTTTCTGATTTTTTGAATTTCGATACAGTCTCTTTTACTTCTGGTTGGTTTAGCTAAGGGTTTATCTATCTTATTGTTTTTGTCAAAGAAACAGCTCCTGGTTTTGTTGATTCTTTGTATGGTCCTTTTCATTTCTGCTTCATTGATTTCATCTCTGAGTTTTATTTCCTGATTTCTACCCCCCTTGGGTTTATTTAGTTCTTTTTGTTCTAGAGCTTTTACATGTGCTATCAAGCTCCTGATATATGCTCTCTCCTGTTTCTTTTCACAAGAACTCAGATCTATAAGTTTTTATTTTTAGTTCTGCTTTCATTGTGTCACGTATGTTTGGGAATGTTGTGTCTTCATTTTCATTAAGTTCTAAGAAGTCTTTAATTTCTATCCTTATCTCTTCCTTGACCAATTTGTCATGGAGTAAAGCATTTTTCAACTTCCATGTATACGTGAGCATTCTGACATTATTGTTATTGTTGAAGACAAGTCTTAGTGTGTGGTGATCTTATAGAATGCATGGGATTATTTCTATCTTCCTGTATCAGTTAAGGTCTGCTAAGGGACCGATTGTGTGGTCAATTTTGAAGAAGGTTCCCTGACGTTATGAGAAGAATGTATATCCTTATATTTTAGGATGGAATGTTCTATAAATATCTGTTAAATCCATTTGGTTCATAACTTCTATTATGTTCTCTACATCTCTGTTTAATTTCTGTTTCCAAGATCTCTCCAGTGATGAGGATGGGGTGTTGAAATATCCTACTATTATCATGTCAGGTGCAATGTGTGCTTTTAGCTTTAGTAAGTTTTCTTTTATGAAACCTCAGGATTTCTCGTGAGTCATTTTTACTGCACAAATCCAAATGTAAATACAACATTTTAGTTCTTGAGTTAATATTCTGGAAATTTACCTGGGAGAAGAAAGGCCTCACTCTCTAACTAGAGAGCTAACTATACAAATACAGAAATTACTAATGAAAAGTAAGTTGCTGTAAAAATATTTCAAATTAAAATATAGTCATTCTCTGTGTTGGCTGTGGGAAGGTTGTTTATTTGTTTTTGTTTTTGTTTTTTGTTTCTTTTATTTTAATATGGACAAATATTTACACTACATCAAAATAAGTGTGAAATGCCTAACAATAGAATCCTATGCATTCCAGCATTTTTTTTTTCTACAAGAAGAGAGTCCACTGAATGGTCAAGTATGTTCAACAGCACTCTCGCTTCATAATTCTCAGAGCTTTAAGTCTACCCTATGTTCTCTACACTTAGATTTTTATAACTTTTATATGAATGGGTCAGATCTAATCTAATAGATCTAATAAAGTATTATACCTGACTATGTCCCCTGCCCCCACAAGAAAATCGTGTATTGTTTTTCTTTTTTTTTTTGTTGTTTTTGTTGTTTTGGAGAGCTGTGTTTTTTCATTAACCCAAATAGAAAATTAATATAGTGATCAATTATTGAACAGAAACGAAAATTATGTATTGTGGTGAGAAATTCCCCAAAATAGAGTGTACCCAAATGCAAATCTAAAATGTTTGTGGCTAGACATGCACACAAGCTCAGGACTCATGTAGCTGACAAGCATTCCACACCTGATCAACTTTAGTGATTTGGGAAATTAACTTATTCATACAGAAGCAAACTCATGGGGAATGCTTTTTTTCTTAGCCGTGTTTATAAGTGATCAAATGGTGAAGCAGGATGTAAACAAATACTGTTATCCTTCATTGTTGCTTATTTTAACAGTTTAATTTATGTACAACCTCTACGTGCTTTTTTCTATTGTGTTTCTCTGTGTCTCTGTCTCTCCATGAATATATAGGCATACAAGTGTGTGTGTGAGTGTGTGTATGAGTGCGTGTGTGTGTGTGTGTGTGTGTGTGTCTTATATGGTATTTATAAACATAGATAACATGTTTATTTATTTAAAATTTGGAAATACTGAAGATCACATTTGATTTGTGGATTAACCATGTGCTGATCTACTCACATATCTCTGATATTTTATTATATCAAGTGAATAGAGAGAGAGCCAAGAGGCTGGTGATATCTCCTACTCTACACTTGTCAGGAAAAAGTGGTCTATTTTTTGTCAAGAAAACCCAAACTTCAGCAAAGACATATACACTCCACAAAACAGGAAAGGACATCTCATTTGAAAGGAAAAGTTATCAGAGTGTGAGAAAAATGAGTTTGCCACATTCCAATATTTGTGGGACATGAGACTGAACTTCAGAAGATATAATGGGAAGGGACAGGCAGAATCCCTAAGGAACCAAAGTACGCTTAGCACTGGAGTTCCTCATTACATGAGAGCTCAGATATTGGTAAGGATGGTAAACATAATGATAAGAACTTTGCAGTCCATACTCAGTCTCCATATAAGGCAACAATGTGAACAAGATGAAAAGTAGTCACCACTACAGTACTAACAGCTACTTTAGCAGTGGTATTGTGAAAAACAGAGTATAACTGGAGAGAGAAGAAAAGGTAGATATTTGAAAACAGACTAGGCTCTGCTGGAACTGAACAATTTTCCATGAAAGTAACCAAGCAATCACACCACAGGTGCCAAATGCAAAAATGAGCAAAGATTAACTGTATAAATACTATGTGTACAGAAATACAGGTAGTTTGTTGGAATTCTATGATGTTGAGATGAAAGAATAGGAAGGAATTTCTATCAAGTCAGGCACCATATCCTGTTCTTAGAATACTCACATTCAAGAGACTGAGACAGAGAAGTTAGGAATTTCAGGTTAGCCCGAACTACATATCAAGACAATACATCTTTTATTCTTTTTTTCTTTATTTAAATCAAAAGTCTGGTTGATAGAATATCACGAACAATATTAAGAAAATAGAAATTTAACGCCTATGCAGTGATACTCCTGCTAAGAAAACATGTTCTATAAAGAGACGTTAATTATTAAGTTACAAATACCAGCTGTCATATTGAAGGTTGTGGCATGAAGGGGTATGGTGTTGTTTGGTTGATCATTCTTCACTTCCATGTCTCATTTTACACATCTTAAAAAGCTTCTCTGATGACCTCCTTACTGTATAGACATCGATATGTGCCTTGCCTTTAATTCTATGTATTAAAACCAGTAATTTATTTATCAAATGACTATTTGATTTTGCATTATCTTCAAAAATAATGGGTCTTGAGGAATTTATACCTTTATTGTGTGGGTTTGAATATTCATAATAGCAATCAGAGAATAATCGGGGCCCAACACACACACAGGGTTTTTGGAGAGACTATACCTGTGGCAATACGAAAGCATAGAAATAAGTAGGTTGATCTGTTTTTCTGCTTAACATTTATAACTAGTTACTGATTAGAATGGGTAAAAAGTTGAGATACAGTCAAGGTTTTCTTTTCCTTAATTTCAATGATTGCTTATACAGCATGTGAAACTGACTCACCCCTGGTAAAATTTCTGCCTGAACTGCATTAGTGCAAAGACTACAAGTTTGCACCAGCTTTGTAAATATTTGGACACTTGACTCAATGCTTAACACACTTTGGAAAATCCGCTTGTGTTAAGAGAGAAAGTATTAGATATGAAAATCTGTGAGAATAAATCACTCCTAAGCTTTGATTTTTGCGACTACAGAGAAAGACTTTGACTCTGATGTAACTGAGTGTCTAAAAGTATTAAAAAATCAATATCTCTTATCTGCAAGAATCCTTTTAGTGGCTTACTGCTCTGTCTTCCAGAAGATGAGTGTTAATTGTGTCAATTGCTCTTTTTGGCAGGAAAAGGGCTTGTCTGTCAAATGCTTTTCAATCGCCAAGAAGTTTGAGGTACCTGGAGAATGCTTCCTCCTGTTCATCCTCATCCTGCTCTCATGGCCTTTGTTATCTGCACCAGTCCATCTCTACACACCCCCATGTACATTTTTCTGATGAACTTACGTATCCTGAAATTTGGTTACACTAGTTCTGTCATACACAATATATGGAGAGACTTGAAAGTGAGATCTGAGGAATCTCTCAGGAGGGATGTGCCACACAGACGTTTTTCTTCACACTTTTTGTATAATTCAGTGCTGCCTATTGCCAGCCATGGCCTTTGTCCACTGTATGGCCCTGCTTCATTCTGCAGCCCAAATGAGTAGTGAGGTATGTTCCCACATGGCAAGTGTTTCACGGGGAATAGGTTGCCTTGTAGGGTTGGGAAAAAACTACTTGAGATCCAAATCTAACCACACACAAGGAGTTGAAAAATTATTGGTCATCTTCCATACCACAGTGATATCCATGCTGAACCCATCATCTTTGCTTAAAGTATGAAGAAGTCAAGACAGGACTGAAAAGAACTCTGGGTCTGAAGAAAGTTCTGATAATAAATAGATAATTAAGGATCCCAAAGTGATCTTTCAAAAAGGTGCAAAGTCTGTGAAAGAAAGAAAAAAAATAATAACTGTGTGTTTTCTTGCTGTCTTGAAACAAACTTTAAGAAACATACCTTTCTTTAAAGTGTTCTCTTTATTCACCACCATGCTTAATTGCAAACAATTGTAAAGTATGCTTGCTACTAAATTACTTTAGTAGATTAATCCAGTACTTAAGTGGTTTCCTCTGGACAGAGTTTAAACCACATGTTAATGTCTCTGGGTCTTGAAAATTCTCTGTATCCATTCTTAGCTATTTGGAAATCTTTCAGAAATTGTTTGTACATGATCTCAGCTCGTTATGATACAATTCCATATTCTTCAGTACATGTAAATTCTTTGCATTGGATGGAACTGCTAATTACTTCTCAGGAGAGTGAATTGTTAACCCCTGCTTTGTGTACCATTTGATCAGTCCATACTTCAGTTCTGGTCACCCAGTGTCTATTATTTTGGAACAGGAGTAGTCTTTCCTCCACTTTTTGATTTCTAAAAGGGCTGTGGAAAAGAATTTCAGCCAGGTGATTCTCAACATCAGTATCATAGTTTCATATAAACACACACACACGTACACACACACACACAGACACACACACACACACGCACACACACACATACACACATGCACAAACACACACACACCCACACACACACAAATATGCATTCACATACAGGAACTGAAGTGAGTTTACAAGTGACCGAATATAAAAATAAAAGTCAGCTAGAGTTATATAATTAGATTCAGGTTGCTATTCAACAGGAAAATAAAATAATATACAATTAGAATCTTGAGTCTTTATGAGTATAATGAAACAAAAATAAAATTCCATTTAAGTGTGCTGAAAATATTGAAGACATTGACAAATTACCATGACACCAAAACTACAGTATTGTTTTAGGCATGAGTCACCCATACAGAAAGACAGTAATTATATTCTCTTCAGACTCATTGTTCTGAGTTTTCTTACATGGAGTAAGGATCATTCAGGTCAAAATGTTGGTGAAAAAATGACAGAGATGCTGAAAACCAATCCTAAAGTTTTGAAGAGACACACAGTCTTTCCATAGGCTTTAAGTGATTCTCCCATAACTTCTATTACTTTAAAAGAAATACAAAAGAAAATACATTAAAATATTTTAAATATGAAAGGAAAATAATTTAAAATAATTTCATTGCTTCATATTTGGTTCTTGTTAAGATGACAGATATCCTCCTAATGCTTACCTGCGATAAGCGAAGCAAGAAACACTT
Source organism: Rattus norvegicus (assembly GCF_021556685.1). Classification (NCBI taxonomy): domain Eukaryota; kingdom Metazoa; phylum Chordata; class Mammalia; order Rodentia; family Muridae; genus Rattus; species Rattus norvegicus. The sequence continues at coordinate 173,683 of NW_028238783.1, forward strand.
TGTGGTATCTGTGTCAAGTACATATAATCTCAACCTAAAAGAGGAAAACCACTGGGCAAATCCAAATTCAGAGACATTCTTGCAAGGTAAGTAGTTATCTTCAAAGGTGTGGTCACAGAAGATAAAAATAGTAATGAATTATCACAAAACTGAATGACTTAAGATATGTAATAAGTAAATGTTAACTGGATTTCTGGATTGGATATGGGCATAGAAAGTGTACAGTTCTAGAAACATTGTTGATATGATTTGGTAAACCTACTGTGTTACTTGTAACATTTTTTTTTCAATTTTCTGATTTTTGAGAATTAGTCATTAGATTGCTTAAAGTATATAAAATTCAGGAATTAGGACACGATATAAAACCATACTGTTTCCTAGCAATTAAATCTGTTTTTCCTGTATAGTTTGAATTCTTTTTTATTTTTTGTATTTATTTATTTTATTAATTTATTTATGTCTCAAATACTGTCCTCCTTCCTGTTTTCCCCCCAGAGTCCCTTAAAACAAACAGCATCCCTTTCTGATTACTTCTTTCAAAAAGACAAAGCAACAGTAGTTAAAAGTCATGTTTAGTCCCTTGATAGCTGTTCCTTTGGCCACACATTTGAAAATCTATATCATTGATAGTGCAGACATTAGGAAATATCTTCAAAAATGATCTTCCAAAATTAAATATTCTCCAGTTATCAGCTATCAGCTATCAGCTTGACAAAAGTGGAAGAACCCATGAACAAAAATATCCTTGTAATGTACGTAGAGAAAATTGATCAGAGAAGAAGGAATACATATAGCAACCTTCCTGGATTCAACACAATAGAGCCTACATTCCTGTAGTGTATTCTTCATGAGTTTATAGAGTTTATGGGCTAATACCTGGAAAAGAACTCCTACAAAAACCAGCAGCAAATTAACCACAAACTGCAATATTTATACAAGCCAAAGAAATATGTGTAAAGTATTATTTTCAGCTCTATATGAGAATATTAATGTTTTTTAATTCATATAGTAATAAAATTTTAATTTCATTTCTGCAAATTTTTATTGCAATTTTTTAATAAATAGATTTTAAGTGACTCATGTGATCATTAACTTTTAGTGGTTTTGATTGCACTATAGAACAATAAAGTGTTTATTTGACTGTGATCATTACTATGAATATTCACGAAAATCAAATTATGTCAACCAGGAACTGCTCTTCTGTTTTTATACTTTTTGTTGTACATATGCTTGTTCACATGTGCAACACATGCATGCCTACTGTCCAGGAGGTTGAAGAAGGTGTGAGGTTCCGTGATGCTGAAATTACAGCCACTTGTGAGCTGTCAACAGGTTCTCTGGAAGAACAGATAATGCTATTAATCACCGAATCATTCATTCATCTGCAGCAAACACCATTTTTTGTAAATATAGTGACTAAATTGTCCTTTCTTCTGCATAGACTACTGTTTTCTCAAATGTGATAATTTAATATTAAACATACACCCACCTGTTCTTAACTTCATATATATATATATATATATATATATATATATATATATATATACACACACACAAATACATACACAGCCACACACACTCACACTCACACACACACACACACACTGCTCTTACATTCAAGTTTACTTACTTACTTACTTACACACACACACACACCTGCTTCTTACCTTCAAGTAGACTTAGTTATTTTCATAGTTATTTGTTTATTTATTCACTTTACATGCTGCACACTGCCCCCTCCAGTTCACCCCTCTCACAATCCTTCCCCCAGCCTTTTCTCCTCTGAGCAGGAGGGGAACCCTCGGGTATCTCCTCACCTTGCATATCTAGTCTCTGTGATCACACCATCTGCTAGTGAGGACAGACACAGCAGCCTAGATAAATGGGTTGAGGAGGTAGAGGTCATATCCAGAAAGAGGCAGAGAGCTGGGGTAAAAGATGCCCATGAATCAATGGGTGTTTCCTTAGTTGAGACTCACAGCCTCAGTGATATGGACCTGAAGAAGCAATCTCCGGTAGCCAGAGAGCAACCCAAATGGAGTGATAAAGACACCTACTTTTGACCCAAAATTTATTCTGACCACAAGAAATGAAGGCGCCGTGCATAGAACAGAGAGTGAGGAAATTTCAACCAATGGTTAGTGCAGATCGAGACCCATCCCAGGGATGAGCACCAATCCCTGACACTACTACTGACACTCTGTTATGCTTGGAGAAAGGAGTCTAACATGGCTTCCCTCTGAGAGACTCCACTAAGCTGCTGACTCAGACAGAAGCAGACATCCATTAGCCATACCAGGGGTGGTGCTTGGGGACACAGATGGAAGAACAGAATGAAAAGGATTATGGCCTCTAAGGATATAGGCAGTCCACAGGCTTTGTCTTCATGTGGGTACCGAACAACTAGAATTGGGTTTCCCCAAAACATGTTGTATGTAGATGGGACATCTGTTTCTTTAAAATTCATTCATTTATTTACTCATTTTACATCCCAAGATCGGTGCTCCATCTTCAAGGTACGCCAACACCCATTGTCAGGGGAACCCATAAAAAGACAAAGCTATACATTTCCTACCTATGTCCTGGTGGCTCAGGCTCAGTCCATATTCACTCTCTGGTTGGTGGTTCAGTCTTTGAAAAACCCCAAGAGTCCCCATGAGTTGATTCTATTGGTCTTTCTGTGAAGTCCCTCATATTATCTGGGCCTTGATTCTTCACCTGTTTTTTTAAAGACTCCCCAAGCTCCAGCTAATGTTTGGTGGTGAATCTTTACACTTGTTTCTCTCAGGTATAGGGTGGAGTCACAGAGAGGAAAGTTATACTAGGAATCTGTGTGCAAGCATGATAGAGTATCTTTAATGTATCAGAGATAGGTGATTGCTCATGCGGTAGGTCTCAATCTGTAATAACCATTGGTTGGACATTCCTTCCATGTCTACTGTTTCTATCTTTGTCTCTGAAGATCTTGTAGGCTGTGTTCACTTTTGATTGAAGGTTTAATGGGTGGGTTTTTTTCCTTGTCACATCACTGTGAGTCATTCCTGGCTACAGAATTGGCAAATTAAGGATCTGTACCCTCATTGCTACAGTCACCCCAATAGACATCCTGGGGACTCGCCTTTCCCAGTTCTCTGGATCTTCCTTGAGATGTGCACCCCACACTTGTGATTTCCATTCTCTTTTCCCTGCTTTCCCTATAACTAATTCCTCCAAAGCCTACTCCCTTCCCTACCTCCCCTCCCATTCAGTTTCCTCCCTCCCTCCATCCTCCTCAATATTTATTATGTTAAATGCATTTTAAAGTCAATATTTAGGAAAAAACACTGAAAAGTGTAGGAAGTATCCCACTCACATGTTGTTAACAGTGGACTGTGCTAGTGGAAATTTGTCTCTACAACCTCTCAGTACTAGAAGTTGTCATAGGCTTCCTATGTGTATAGATATTTGGTCTTTCTCAGATTTCTGGCGCATTTGGAGACTGATTATAGTCTCATTGCTTATCAGGCCGTATAAATCTGGATATAGATATTTTTTGGATAGTTATCAGATAGTATACAAGCTAGCCAAGACATAATATAGATTTTAAGCCTTTCTCAAGCTGAAATGAAGAACTAAATATTATTTCTAACTGATATAGTAACAGACTGGGTGTTGAATATATCAAATGCTTTATAAATTGTTGAATGGTAATAATCTTACTCAATTGATATATAAATGAAAAGTCTGTTTAACTGGACAAAAAGGGGGAAACATTGTTTACACTGAAGTTATCTGTATTTTGATGCTAATCCACTGCTCTAAGGACAGCTGCCTTGTCCTGTACTCAGAACTCAGGTGAATTCTGCAAAACCACTTTACCATTAAATTTGTGAAGTACAGGTGAGGGGCAGGTCCAGTATAGAAGGAGGCCTATCATTGGAGGAAGGAAGGATGGGCAGGAAAGAAGTTTGAAGGAAGTAGAAGAGACTAGAGGAAAAAGGAGAGACAGAAAGAGGAGAGGTGAGAAGCCATGGCAGGTGAAGTTAAGATTCTGCTCTGTGTATTTACTTGTTGTTATTAATGTTCCAAAGGTATGGATGGTACCAGGCTTGGTATGCTTAAGTGGGCTATTATATCTTATCAATTGGGTCAAAGATTATTTTGTTGTGTGTTCTTTTATGTGAGGATTTGAGTGTAAGAATGTGTGTGGCAGTAAGAGACACTGGGCAGATGAGGTGTAGGGCTGTATTCAACCAAGATATCTAGCAGAGGCTTGGGAAACTACAGTGACAGTGTTAGCGGGGTAAAAGACTACTTTTATTTTTATATTTTTGCAACAGCACATTCACTTCTGTATTTGACGTGCTCTAGGTGTGTCCCAAGGAAAGATCTACATCTGGTTCCAGACAGAATGTGCTTCTTAGGTTTATCAATCTTATCTAGTTTTGGTGGCTGATTTTATATATATATTTAACATGGATTCTGAGCAGCTACGTCAAGAATGTAGAATCCACAAATGCCAATGCCAAATAGAATCGCTCCTGTTTTTTGAGCCTATTAAAGTTGAAGTTTCACTGGACCTCAAGTTCTTCCCTCCCTGTCAATCCTCCTTTATCTTATCTTTGGCCAGAAGAAGAATCATTTTAAAACATCCAAAATGCTGAAATATCACCCTTTGGAACACAGGAAGTTAGATATTACAGAAATGATATCTAATGGGACTACAGAAACATTTTCAATTGTCCCTGCTCTCCTTTTATTTACTCAGGCAGCTATGTATATGCATAAAATAAAAATTTGATAGTTTATCATTTTAAGTAGATACACAATATTTACACTTGCAAATTCACTTTATAGCTTGGCCACCTTTGTTGCCAAAATCATTGCAAAAATCTAGAATTGGTAAACAGAATGTTTGAATACACATACAGGAATATCTATAATGTCCCCTAACAAGGAATGAACAATTAGAAAATGAAATACAAAATTCACTCAGTTAAATGCCTGTAGAGAAAAAAAATGGCCTTTGAGAAAGAGGGAAAATCTAGAAAATTGAACAGTTTGTAACAGGAATGGACCCGGTAATAGAGTTATTATCCAGATGAATCTCCTACAACCCATGTTCCTAGATCTTTTCTACCCAATACAAGCCCCTAACGGACTTGGTCCATTAAGAGCCTGTAACCACTGATGAAGAAAAGAGAAGTTTCCAGCTGTAGAGAGATATAGTACAAAGGTTACCACTGTGTCACAGGAGACTCTCCTGGAATAGGCACCCTTGAATCTGGTCAATATAAGGAAAGCAGGTAGGCCATGGCAGTTCTCAGTGACATCATCATTTGGCCCTCCCTGAAAAATTTATTGTACCCTGGAGAGCACTAGCTTTTGTGATGTCACAAGGAACTGCATCACAGATATTCCTGCAGTACACCTAGGGAATACTAAATGGCCTCTATTTCAGTACAAACAGTCATTTGGGAGGGAGAACAAAGAGTATGTACATAACAGAAATGAGTAGAAGAATGTTGGCCTTCTGTTTAGTTTAAAAAAATGAAATATGTGGTACATGGGAAAGCACAGTGAGTGCTGTGTAGGGGTTGTGAGGGTTCACCGAACACATAGCCTTGATCTGAGCCTTCCATATATGGGATTCAGGAATTGCGAACCTCTCAGTAGCATCTGGTTTTCCTTGCTTGTTATGGTTCCTGGGAATCAGAGATATTTTATCATTAATTTTATTATTCCAAAAGTCAGGTGTTGGGACAGGTATAGTGTTTTTTTTTTCTGAGAGCCCATGCCTTTTATTTTTTCCCCCAAAAGGAAAAAGACCTAAGGAGGAAGGGAAAGACAAGTATTGTATGCTCAGCTCAGAGTAATCTCCTCCAGCTTTGGATTCCTATAGTACAGTTTCTGTCTGACACTGACATCTGGGAGAGAGAAACGCTTCTATTTGAAACTTCATCACCTCATTCTTTCCACTAGTGTTATGCTGACTACCATTCCCTGACAGTGTCCCTCTAGATTTCTGAATCAATATGTCTGATTACCTTGCAGTTTTATTTACTTATATTTCTTTGATTTTTTTTTAATTTTTAAGTTAATTTTAATATTTTTTGGATATTTCTATATCTACATTTTAAATGTTTTTTTCCTCTCCCAGTATCCTCTCCATAAGAGACCTGAACGTTTCCCTTCCTTTACATTTAAACCCCCCTTACTGCCCCTCGACATTTCCTTGAACTGGGAGTCAAACCTAGGGAGAACCAAGGGCCTCTCCTTCCTTTGGTGTCCAACAATGCAATCCTCAGCTACATATGCAGTTGGACCCATAGGTCTGCCCATGTACAGTCTTTGAATACCTGTATAGTACCAGAATGTTCTTGTTCATTGTCATTGTTCTACTGATGGGGTAGAGCATCTTCAGCTCTAGTAAACCTTTCTCAAAATTTACCAAGAAGAGGTCGATTTACAAATCTCTGGTTTGCCACTGGCACTCACTTGTGTAAATAACATGCTCTAGCTGTGTCTCTCAGGAAATATATATAACCTGTCCCTGGAATCATGCACTTCTTAGCTTCATTAAACTTAATCATATCTAATTTTGGTGGCTGATCTATCTATCTATCTATCTATCTATCTATCTAGTTATCTATCTAGATATCTATTCTTGTCTCTGTCTCTGTCTCTGTCTCTGTCTCTGCATATATATATATATATATATATATATATATATATATATATATGGTGGCTTCTACATCTATGAAATTATGTGAAATTTTAATATGGATTCTGTGCTCCTAGGTGAAGAATGGAGTATCCACAAATGACAATACCAAATATACTCCCTCCTGTTCTTATGATCCTATTGAGGTTGAGGTTTTACTGGAACTCAAGCCATTCTTTTCCCTTCTCATCATCCTGTATCTATTGTTTGGCTTGAAGAAAGTATCATTGTAAAACATCCAAAAGCCTGAAGTCTCACCCTTGGAACACAGGAAGGTAGATATTAAAGAAATGATATCTAATGTGACTACAGAACTGCATTCTATTGTCCATGCTGTCCTTTTATTTACTGATGTCAGGTAATTTCTGCATTAAATAAAAGTTTGGGCGTTTATCATTTGAAGTAGGTACACAATATTTACACTATTAAATTCACTCTTTAGCTTGGCCAGCTTTGTTGCGAAAATCATTGCAAAAAACTAGATTTGGAAAACAGAATTATTGAGTACACATTCAGGAATATCTATACAGTCCCCTATCAAGGAATTAACAATTAGAAAATGAAATACATAATCCACTCATTTTAATATCTGTAGGGAAACAATGCCCTTTGGGAAACAGATAGAACTTAGGAAATTGAACTGTTTGTCACAGGAATGGACCTGGTAATAAAATTATCCAGAAGGCTCTCCTACATCCCATGTTACTAGGTATTTTCTACACATGCCAAGACCCTGAATAACTTTGTCCATTCAGAGCAGGTAACCACTCATAAAGCAAAGGGAACTCTCTAGCATTAGAGAGATGTTCTGCATAAATGTTTCCACTGTGTCAAAGGAGACACTCCTGGAAAGGGCACCCTAGAATCTGGTCAATATAAAGAAAGATCTTTAGCAGGTAGGCCATGGCAATTCTCAGGGATAATGTCATTAGGCCGTATCTAAAAAATCTCTTGCAACCTAGAGAGCCCTAGCTTCTTCTGTGATATCAAAAGTAATGTCGTGACTGCAGCTGCCTCTCAGACGTTCCTTTAGTACCTCTAAGGTTTATTAATTGGCCTTTATTTTAGTTTAAACAGCTATTTAGGAGGGAGAACAAATAGGATGTAGATATCAGAGATGGGGGGAAGGAATTTGGCCTAATGTTTTAGTTTAAAAAACGAAGAAATACATGGTACATGGGAAAGCTCTGGGTACTGTGTAGGGGTTGTGAGGGGACACTGAACACATCGCCTTGATCTGAACCTTCAACATATTGGATTCAGGAGGTGAGAGCCTCTCAGTTGCATCTGCATTTCCTTGCTGGTTATGGCTCCTGGAAGTCAGAGATTTTTTATTATTAATTTCTTTATTCCAAAAGGCAGGGTTTCGGAAGGGTTCAGTTGTTTTTCTGAGAGCTCATGACTTTCATTATTTTTCTCCATAAGAAAAAGTTCCTAAGGAAGGAGTGATGACAAGTATTGTATCCTCTGCTCAGTGTAAATTCCTCCTTGCTTTGGATTCCTATAGTGCACTTTGTTTCTGACACTGATATCTGTGACAGAGAAGTGCATCTAGCTGCGACATCATCATCTCAGTCTTTCCACTAGTATTACTCTGATTACAATTCCCTGACAGGTACCCTTTAAATTTCTGGGTCGATACGTATGATTCCTTGACAATTTTCTTTTCTTTTACTTATATCATTTTTTAAGCAATTTATTGCTTTTTTAATTGGATACTTCTATATTTTCTTTTCAAATATAATTTCCTTTCCCAGTTTCCTCTCCAAAAGAGCCCTGACCTGTCCAATTCCCCTTTTTCTATAACCCCCTTACTGCCTCTTGACATTCCGTTGAACTGGGAATCAAACCTAGGGTGGACCAAGGGCCTCTTCTTCCATTGTTGCTCACCAAGACCATCTTCTGATACATATGGAATTGGAGCCATTGGTCTGTAATGTGCAGTCTTGAATGTTGATTTAGTACCAGAAAGGTTTCGTTCATTGGCATTGTTCTTATGGGGATTAAAGCCCCATTCAGATCTTGTAATCCTTTCTCAACATTTACCAACAAGAAGTCCATTTTCAGTTCAGGATTTGCCATTATCATTTAACACTGTATTTCACATACTCTAGCTGTGTCTCTCAGGAAAGGTCTATATCTGTTCCTGGCATAATGCACTTCTTTTTTTTTTTTTTTTTTTTTTTTTTTTTTTTTTTTTTTTTGCTTCTTTTTTTCGGAGCTGGGGACCGAACCCAGGGCCTTGCACTTCCTAGGCAAGTGCTCTACCACTGAGCTAAATCCCCAGCCCCCATAATGCACTTCTTAGCTTCATCAATTTTATATCATTTTGGTGGCAGATGTATATATATACATACTTTTGGTGGCTCCTACAACTAGGTGGTTAGGTGGAATGTTAACATAGAATCTTCCCAACTAGGTAAAGAATGTAGAATTCAGAAATGACAATGTCAAATGGACTCCATCCTGTATTATGAACATATTGAATTTGAGGTTTTACTGGTGGTAATGCCATTCTTCTCTCTGCCTATCCTCCAGTATCTAAGGTTTTTACTTAAGAAAGAATAATATTAAAACATTCAAAACCCTGAAGTCTGGCCATGGGAACACAGGAAGATAGGTAGTACAGAATTAATATCAAATGGGACTAGAGAACCGAATTCTATAGTCCATGTTGCCCTTTGTGTTGCTGATGTCTGGTAATTTTTAGATGAAATAAGCATTTAGGAGTTTATCATTTGAAGTCAGTACACAGTATTTACACCATTATGCTCAGTCTATAGCTAGGCACAATTTGTTGCCAAATCATTGTAGAAAATGGAATTGGAAATCAATATATTTGAGTACACTTTCAGGAATATTTATGAAATGCCCTGTCAATGAAAGTACAATAAGAAAGTAAGTAAATATAATATTCATTTAATTACAGGACTGTAGGGAAAATACTGGCCTTTGTGATACATAGATAACCAAGAAAATTGAACTCTATGTCACTGGAATGAACCTGGGAATAAAAATATTATCTAGAAGAACCTCCTACACTAGATGTTCCTTAAACTTTTCTACCCATGCCAAGGCCCTTATTAACTTTTTTCATCCCAAGCATGTAACTGCTTAAAAAATCAAAGAGAAATCTCTAGCTTAAGAGAGATGGAGTATGTAAAGGTTTCCACTGTGTCACAGGAGACATACATGGAATGGGCACCCTCGAATCTGGTCTATGTAAGGAAAGCTGTTTAGCAGGTATACCATTGAACTTCTCAATGACATAATCATTAGGCCCTCCCTGAAACATCTCTTGTAACCTGGAAAGCCCTAGCTTCTGTGATGTCACAATATTGTTGTGACTGAAACTCCCTATCAGATATCACTTCAGTACCTCTAGTGTTTACTAATTGAATTCTAATTCAGAGTAAACAGCCATTTTGGAGTGAAAGCAAAGAGGATGAAGAGATCAGAGATGGGGAGAAGGATGCTGGCCTTCTTTCTTGATATAAAAAAAGGAAGAAATACATGGTCCTTGGGAAAGCTCAGTGAGTCATTGGTACAGATTGAATGGGATGGCTGAAGAGACAGCCTTGATCTGAGCCTTCAATATAAGGGTAACAGAAGCTGGGAGCCTCCCAAAAACATCTGGACTTCCCTGTTATTATAGTTCTTGGAAGTCAGAGAATTTTTATCATTTATTTCTTTATTTCAAAAGCCAAGTGTTGGGAAGGGCACAGTTGTTTTCCTGAGATCTCATAGCCTTTATTCTTTTTGTAAAAAAGAAAGTGTCCTAAGGAAGATAGGATTGACAAGTATTGTGTCCTCTTCTCAGAGTAAACTCCACCATGCTTTGGATACCTATGCTGCCGTTTGTGTCTGACACTGATATCTGGGAGAGAGAAGTGCTTCTGTTTGAGACTTCATCATGTCAGTCTTTCCACTAGTTTTACTCTGAATACCACTTTGGATTTCCGAGTCAATATATGTGATTAATTGTCAGTTTTCTTTCTTATCTTTCATTATATTTACTCTTTAGCAAATTTTATTGTTTTTTTTAACTGGTTGTTTCTATATTTAAATTTAAAATATTATTTCCTTTCCTAGATTCCTGCCCTTGAGATCCATATCTGTTCCCTTTTCTTCTTTTCAAACCCCCTTTTCTGCCAATTGACATTCCCTTGAACTAGGAGACAAAGCTAGGGAGGACAAAAGGCTTCTACTCCCATAGTGCCCAACAATGATGGGGAGAAGGAACCTGGCCTTCTGCCGTGGTATTAAAATAAGAGAAAAATACGTCGTCCTTAGGAATGCTAAGTGCATACTTCATACGTGTTGACTGGAGTAACTAAAGAGATAGCCTTGATCTGAGCCTTCACCATATGGGAATCAGGAGCTGAGAGCTCCTCAGAAGCATCAGTAATTCCAAGTTCTTATGGTTCCTGGAAGTCAGAGTGTTTATATCATTCATTGCTTTATTCCAAAAGTCAAGTTTTGGGAACAGTACAGTTGATTTGCTGTGACCTCATGGCCTTTTTTTTTTTTTTTTTTTTTTTTTTTTTTTTTGTCCAAAAGAAAGACGTCCTAAGGAAGAAGGGAAAGACAAGTATTGTGTCCCTAGCTCAGAGTAAACACCTCCATGCTTTGGATTCCTATAGTGCAGTTTTTATCTGACTCTGATATTTGGGAGAGAGATGTGCTTCTAGTTGAGACTTCATCATCTCTGTCTTTCCACTAGTATTACTCTGAATACCACTTTAGATTTTCGAGTCAATGGGTTTGATTAGATGACTGTTTTCTTATCTTTTATATCTTGAGTTTATTTATTTTTTAGCAAATTTAATTGCTTTTTTTAAACTAGATGTTTCTCTATTTACCTGTAAAATATTATTTTCTTTCTAATTTTCCTTCTTATAAAATCCCTACCTATTCACTATCCCTTCTTTAATGACACTTTCTGCCCCTTGACAATCCCTTGAACTATAAGACAATTCTGGGTTTGATCAAGGGCTTCTCCTTCCATTAGTGTCCATTAAGATCATCATCTGCCACATATCCATTTAGAGAAATTGGTCTGTCCATGTAAAGTCTTTGAATATTGGTCTAGTACCAGGAAGTTCTGGTTCATTGGTACCGTTGTTGTTATGGTGTTGAAATCACCTTCAACTCTTGTAATCCTTTCTCAAAATCTACCAACAAGAGGTCCGTTTTCAGTTCACTGGTTTGCCACTAGCATTCACTTCTGTAATTGACATGCTCTAGCTATGTCTCTCAGGAAATATCTACATCCAGGTCCTGGTAAAATGCACTTCTTAGCTTCATCAATCTTATTTAATTTGGTGGCTGTTATATATACTTTTAGTGACTCCTACAATTATGAAGTTAGGTGGAATTTTAACATGGATTCTGCGCAAATAGGTCAAGAAGGTAGAATCCACAAATGGCATTGCCAAGTAGACTCTCTCCTGTTCTTATGAACCTATTGAAGTTGAGGTTTCACTGGTCCAGAAGCCATTCTTCTTTGTAATCATCCTCCTCTACCTTCTGCTTGGCCTTAAGAAAGAAACATGGTAAAACATCCTAAACAATTAAATCTGGGCCTGAGACACTAGAATGTAGATATTTTTGCAGATGATATCAAAAGTGACTAGAAAAGAAAATTCTATGCTCCATATGGTCCTTTTTTAACTGATATCTGGAAATTTTGGATAAAATATAATTTTGGAGTTTATCGTTTGATGTCGCTACACCATATTTACTGTTATACTCAGTCTATTGCTGTGCGCCTTTGTTGAGAAATCGTTGCAAAAAAGGATTTAGAAATTAGAATGTTTGAGTACACATTCAGGAACATTTATAAAATCACCTATCAAGGAATATACAGTAAGAAGTGAAATACAGTATTCATTAAAACTAAAGGTCTGTAGGGAAAATACTGGCCTTTGTGATACAGAGAAATCCTAGAATTTGAACTGTATTTCACAGTAATGTACCTAGGAATAAAATATTATCTAGAAGAATCTCCTACACTCCATGTTCCTAAATCTTTTCTACCCATGCCAGGTCCCTGACCAAATTTCACCATTTAGAGCATGTAACCACTAAGGAAGCAAAGATAAGTTTGTAGATTTAGAGAGATGGAGTTCGTAAAGGTTTCCATTGTGTCACAAGAGACATACCAGGAAAGGGCACCCTTGTATCTGGTTCATGTAAGGAAGCTATTTAGCAGGTAGGCTTTTTCTGTGATGTCACAAGTGTTGTTGTGACTGCAACTCCCTTTCAAATATTCCTTCAGGACCTCTAGAGTTTACTAACTGGCCTGTAATTCAGAAAAACGAGCCATTGGGGAGTGAGAAGAAAGAGGATGAAGAGATCAGTGATGGGGAGGAGGAAGCTGGTCTTCTGACTTGGTGTCAAAAAAAAAGGAAGAAATATGTGGTCCTTGGGAAATCTCAGTGAATCCTTGGTAGGGGTTGAGTAGGATCACTGAAGAGATAGATTGGATCTGAGCCTTACACATATGGGAATCAAGAGCTGTGAGCCTCTCCGAAACATCTGGACTTCGCAGTTCTTATGCCGCTGGAAGTCAGAGATTTTATATCATTCATTTCCTTACTCCAAAAGCCAAGTATTTGGATGGTCACAGATGTTTTCCTGAGAGCTCATGGCATTAATTCTTTTCATAAAATATAAAAAGGTCCTAAATAATAAAGGAATAGAAAGTATTGTGTCCTCTGCTCAGAGCAAACTCCCCCATGCTTTGAATACCAATAGTGCAGTTTGTTTCTTACACTAATATCTGGGAGAGTGAAGTCCTTCTAGTTGAGACTTCATCATCTCAATCTTTCCACTAGTATTTCCACTGAATAACATTTAAGTTCTGAGTCAATTGGTGAGATAAGCTTTCATTTTTCCTTTCTTTTCTTTCTTTCTTTTTTAAAAATTTTTTAGCAAAACTCTCAAATATCATCCTGGGTGACGATGTAGATTAGACCCATCAGATGAAATGAAGAATTGAAAAACTCTCCTGGGGATGAAAATGGTAAGGAAATCACATTGATGTATCATAAATGCAGTGCCAAGAGCAATATTAATACTAGTCTGGGGAGATGCTGCCTTTATCAGAGACCACAGACCTTTAGTTTAGAATGATTCAGTACTAAACTGGGAGTGGAAAATGATGGTTGATATGGTTCTAACAGATCTCATAACATTAAAAAGGGTCTCTTCCAGATCAGAGAATGATTATTGTAAAGCAACTTCCAGAATAAACTTATGAGACCCACCATCAGCCTGTGAAATAATGTGCGAAAGAAGAAATTAGTGTCTCTTCAGGGACAAACTGTTGCTTTCAAACAAACAGTAAAGTGTCCATTCTATGAATGATACATAGATATATACACATTATAGCAGGATGAATACAGAGTTTCTTCAGGTCCATGAAAGAGGTATTCAGCTGTTGACCTGGCTCAGCAATAAAGTTATTTTTTGCCAACTCATGAGACCTGAGCTCCTTCACTAGGAGATCCATGATTGAAGGAAAGAACAACTTCAGACAACTTGTCTCAGATTTTTATGTAGTTCAGATTTCCTGGTCTTGGTCCTCAGAAGGAAGGACATCTTGTTTTTCAATTCTTGTTCATCCTATAATCCTTCTCTCTGATGCACTAATGCAAATAAATTAGGGTGCATTTCATTGATAGATTACAATTGATATTTTAATTCTGTTGCCAAGAACTATAGAAAATAAGAAGGGCTGTATCAAAGCATCCTTTGAAAGTCAGACTACGGGAATGTGTCCATTGGAAATTTGTAACTGAGCTGAAACTCTTACTAGAGACAAACTGCCATAAAAGGTCTTCTCTAGATACCTGGTGTAGTAGTTGGTGTTCCCAACAGATAGTAAAGGATGAATCTCTCTGTATAGAGGAATCTGATTGTTCAAAATGATCACAGACTATGGACCACATAATTTAACAATGGCTGACTATTTGTAAACTCCTAGAATCCATTAGTTTATTAGTCCAAAAGGCTTGGTGTCTCATCTGGTCATAAGTATATGGATAAATTTTCAGTATGCAGGTTCTAATGTATGTGAGGGTTTGGTAGCATTGTGAGTGCAAACATGAAAAAGTAAAAGCTTCATTCTTCCAGGTTTTCTATGGGGATTCAAATAAAAGGCATAGTTAAGAATAGACTGGGATTGCCATTCTCAAACAGACCAGTATCTTCAACTGAACATTCATTTCTGGGAAGCTGCACGCTGTCAGAATGGCTCAGGTGTATGTGAACTGCAAGATCTAGTCTGGGAAGGCAGTCCTGTTCATCAATCACACCTGCCACTATTACAGAAACACCCAAGACATCCTCAATTAACTTTTTTGGACACATGGTCTTCTGGGATTCGAAGAGATTAGATCTACTAACAACAACAATGCGATTCAAGATTACTTACAACAGGTCACTGGAGTGAGAATAGTTCCTTGGATCTTTAAAGGTAGAGAAAGACTGCATAGGTAGTCACAGTGATCTTATCTCCCTGCAACAGAAAGAGAATATAATGATGTTGCTGAAGCAGTTTGGAGCTCTGCAGTTATAAAAGGGATGGCTGTAAAAGCCCATGCTGACAGCAGACATTCAACCATGCTGAGAGTTGAAGTGCATCACAGATGATTTCAGTATTTTCTTAGGATTGGGATTTAGAACAAATTGGCTTTTATTCTATTCCTCAGTGCAAAAAAATCTGTTGCTGTTTGCCTCAACCCATGGGGTAGGGAAACTTAAGAGGCAACAGAGGTTTGATTTTCCAGTCTTCATGTTCTGACATGTCTCTACCTCTAAGTCCATGTTTCACAATCCAGATCATTTAAATCTCCAGGGAATCAGTTACTGTTTGCCTACCATGCTGGTCTTCTGAAGTCATTTTACAGAAGTCCACTTCCTAGTAATTATTAAAGCAATGAATATTATGAAGTTGTTTATGATCTACACACAGGCCTTTCATGCCCCAAGCATGTACCATCCCACATCTGCCTTGGCAACTCTCAGCCAGTGTTTTAACCTATTCATCCAACAACCCACAGAAGTCCACACTTGTATGAGGATGTTGTTTGAAAAACTAATGAATAGCTTTAGCATGGTTGTTCTTCACTGTAGCCATATTAACACAGACGGCAGAGTATATGATGCATTCAGCTCTGTTTGTCGTGTTTAATTGCCCATAAAGTCCCAAACAGCTCTGAGTTGATTGTGTCAGAGTACGAGCAAAGTCAAATATAAAATGCAAAATTTCAGAACTCTCCTTCCAAGGCTGTTTGTGAAAGAAGTTGTTCGCAAAACACTGTCCTAATAAATTTATTCCATTCTCACTTTGATATTTTGATTTGATGTCTTGAAATGACATTTAATTATCATTGAAATGCAGGTTCTCTCTATAGTCTCTAGTGAGAAGGATTCATTTTTCAAAGGGATGTATCTGCAGATGCCTGAAAAAATAAATATAAAGAATAGATCTTGATAAAATTCTAGGGTAAAGATGCAACATCCTACTCCAATGATCCATATAAGAAGCACATTTGACATTGACCTTATATTATTAAGAAATTCTTCACATATTCCCTCTATCATTGGGGATTAAATAATCTCAGATGAATAGTTGACAAACAAGAATAGCCTTTAGAATCATTTTACCCTCTTCACTAATAGTTTTGAGCAAATAGAACACTAAAAGATCACATAGAAGAAATGGTTATAATCAAAAGATACATGTGGGTCAGCTCTAACTCTCATGGTCAAGGTCAATTTGGACACGCTCATTGTGGTCATGGATTGCTCTCATAAGACTCTGCAGAAGGTTTTTCCTATTGCCTCAGTGTAAGCTCCAGGAAGACCAAGCTACCAGAGCTGATCAGGTTCCCTTAGAATGCACTTGAAAGCCACATACGCTGAGGAACTTTTGATGTGCTTTAGCTCTATTGTCAAGTTTTTTTAAGCCTCTAACAAATAGCAAGCTGTCCTTTTTACTCCCTCCTCAACACCTCTAAATGAGCCCTAGCTCAATTGCTCAGTTTCATTGGTCATAGCTCAGCACCCCAATATGCCCTCATCTTACTGTTTTTCTAACATCCTGCCTGCTACACCAATGGCCACTCCATACTAGATCTCACATGACTGGTAGCTATTACTCCACCCTTATATCCTTTCTTCACCCTTGTGTCTACTAGCCTGTTTGCAGGAATACTAGATATTCACACAACTGATTGGCCAAGAGCATCTTTATTGAACTATACAGAATCAATTTTGGAACAGGACCTTCAGTGTTTGCAGGAAGATTCCCGATCTAAGAATCAAAACGTGACCAAACAAGACTCAATCCATATCTCTGGTTTTGGGAGGGAGATAGAGCAATTAGAATTTCAGAGTTGAAATTCAAATAATTATAATATATTTATAGTATTAATTATGCCAAGATAAAACGATCCAAAAAGTGGAAATGGGCAACATTAAAGGCAAGAGAAATTCCCTAGTACAGCAAACAATGTGAACGTGGTAGAAAGACTGGGTTCTTCCCAGCCATCTGAATTTGAACTTGAAATTCTTCTGACCAATTCTTGATCTCTGTATGTACAAATAACAAAAAGAAAAAGAAAACATAATTAAACAAAAAAACAAACAAAATGAAACAAAAAGCAAAAGCAAAACCGAATCAACCGCAATCCTAAAAGAAGAAGACCGAGTGAAGATTGTTTGAGGTCCTCATTTTTAACTACACTACAAACCACCAATAGCTTTCAATGCAAAAATTGTTCATTATTTTATTTGAAACTTCTCTTTGGGTCCAAGGAACAAGGTTTATAAGCTGCAAAAACAGGAAACAGAAACAAATAATACTGTAGAGCTCACCACTGGTATTACTATGGTGACTGTGGGCAATGCGGAAAATACTGCTGTTTGACAATGGGTCTTATGGTTTTCTATATGCTGGCAATATCTATGACTCTGAAATGAGTTAGAGTCATCACCAAATCATGAATAAATGAACTGTTCCTTTTCTTTGGAGCACAAGATATGGCAATCAGTTGACTGACTATGATTTGTATTTTGTACCTAGCCTCTGTGGTAAAGCTAAGGCTTCTGATGGAAAATCCTCCACCAAATACTGGATGTTCAATGATGCTGCCAGCCAAAATCCATTTCCTGAGGCTACCTTTCAATCTCCAGAAGAGGTTTCAAAATGTCAAACTTAACAATATTTTATTTGTAGCTTTGTCTTGTCACTTTTATTTTAAATAATGTGTGATTTCTGGCATAATTCCTTCTAATTTCTTCCTCACATAGAACTTCACTTTTGACCTCAAATTCCATTCATGAAGGGGTACTCTTACCTTGCATTGAGTAAGTTTTCTATTTTCCTTTTATGGCTTACTGTGATTGCTTATTGTGGCTGTCTAAACAATGCATTATTGAGCAACTGACTCCATCAGAATGGCTTGTAGGCATCAGTGTATTGCATTTTCTTGATGGCTAGTTTATGTATGGGGACTTTGCCCACTGTTGATGGTACCAGCACTAGTAAGCTGAGGAGGTTATAGAGAAAGGTAGCTGAGCAGATTAATAAGCAGAGTTCCTCTTTCATTTCATGCTGCTGCCTTGTGTTCTTTTCTTGGATTCCATTGATTATGAACTGGAACTTGTGTTGTGAATAAAACCTTCAATTTCCCACATTGGCATTTATATTTACTAAAACATAGTAGTACTAACTAGAACATTTGGCATTTTCTTGAGATCTGATCCGATAGTCCATCCTCCTGCTGGTATGTAACCTCACTTTTAAAACAATAAATCAATCCTGGACGCTCCAATCTTTTGAAATATTTACTCTGCCAACAACATCATATGTATGTAACTCTTACTTTTTTTAATCTCATGATATTTTTCCTCCCTCTTTATTTCTCTTTAAAATTATCTCCCTAGACATGTTAGCACTTTGTATTTTAAAGTTGTCCTCTGTCCCATAGCAGAATAATTATAGTCAAATTCTTGAGTTTCGTAAAAGTAGGTGATTTATTGTAGTAAAATTTTCCAATCAATATTTATTGCATTAACTTTTTAATTAATCAAAAATTGACATTATTATATTATCTACTTATCCTTAAAACTATAAAAGATTTGATTTATACAAGTCTTTAAGGTTCTTCAGAACATCAGCTGGAACGTTCTTATATATATTCTGGATGGATCATGGTTACTTCATATGTCTTCTAACTAATATTATGCTTTAAAACTATGCTAATCTATGGTATTTTGTTATATACTTTAAGAGTGTTTCAAGTGGAATATTTCCTTGATTTCCCTCCTCTGGTTTGAAATTGGAAAACAGGAAAGATAACGTGTTTTCTGTGTTCACTTTGAATTCTACTATTTTATGAATGTATTTTCAGCTTTAAGAAACTTAATCTTTCAGAGAACAATTGTCTCTATTCAGCATCACTTCTAGCTAATTCATAGTGCTCTTTGCGTTTTAAATATTTTTATCCACAATATTTTATTTTATATTTTCAGATTATTGTGAGGGGAATTTTACCCATATTTTCTCACAGTATGGTTTGGATTGGCATAAATGAAGGCTCAGGAATTATGTGTGTTCGTATGATATTCTACTTTTATGACCATATTTTTCAGTCTTAAGAGACTGACACATTTTTAGAGTTTTTAAAATGGTATCATCACATCTGCAACTGAGACCAATTTGATTTCTTCATTTTTTCTTTTGTATTCCTGGATCTTCTTCAGTTGTCATATTGTTCTAGGTAAAATTACAAATACTGTAATATATAGGTATGAAACCAGTGTATATACTTGTCTTCTTCCTGCTTGTAGTAGAACTGCTTTGAATTTTTCTCTCTTTAGCACGATGCTTGTGGTGGCCTTCTTGTACCTTGCCTTTACTATGTTGAACTATATCCTCCATACTTATAGCTTCCCCAAGACTAATCAAACTTGTAAGTCTGGGAATTGGAGAAAGCTTACCTGGTTGAAGATTATTTTTTAATGTTGTCTTGAATCTGTTCACAAGTATTTTATTGAGAATATGAGTGTATAGGTGCAAATTAATGTGTGATAACTTCCTCTCTTTCTGCCAGTCTTCTGTAACTCTTTTTTCCTGTCGCTTCCAACCCTGACCAGCAGGAAAGGTGTGACACAATGATGTTCTTCCCAAAGCAGTTTATTCAGGAACCCTTTTTCTGCAAGCCAGAACAATGTCTCCATCCAGCCCCCGAGCCCACTCCCTTATATGCGCCCTCAACCACCTCAACCGTCCAGTCTGCATAACCTCCATTCATAGGTCCATGTCACATGGCCTGATCAATCGTCATGGTGCACAGGTGCAGCTCTCATGATGGGGCGTGGCTTAATTTCACGTGCTGGTCGGGAGACAGGGTAGCAGTCCCAAGCTCCATCTTGGGATTTCCGCTAAACTCGCTTCCCACAGTAAATCACGAATGCTTTAAAAATATTCTAGATTTGGGACTGTAAATCTAAATAGTCTGAGTTTTCTCCATGTTTCCTATATTCTCTTTCATTTTATTAATTCAAACCTTTCATTACGTAACATGGCCAGAGGGTATGACGATCTTGTTAATACCTTCCAAGGGTGACCTCTTCCTTTCTTTCATTATATAGTTGTCTACATTTTATTGATTTCAGCCATAATGAGTTGGATACACATGTTATACCCCTTCCCCAAGGCTAAAAAGCCATCCTGAAACAAGGTGCAAAGAGAGTGTAGATGCCCAAATTGTGGATTGGATCAGACATGAAGCGTCTTCTGGATACAAGAAGTGCTGCCCTCATGTCACATAGCAGCTGTGGCTTCCTACACAGCTTCAAGCCAGTCAACAGTCAAGAATCCAGTGAAAAGACCTGAAAGCTGCTATAACTACCTGACATACTATGGACAGTTAGTGTCTTCTGTTGGAGGGTTGAAAAAATATTTGTAAGGGTTTATCATAGAGTTATTAAACACTATTTTAATGTAGAAGATTTACACAGGTAGGATTCAAAGAAATAGAGTGATATGTGTAAAATAAATGGAAAAATATCAAAATTCATTGGTGGAAATTCTCAAATAGTAAAATATATAAACTATATTCCTCAATATTATGTATATAGAAAATGTTTTATTATATAGGGATATTTAATGAAGCTACCTTATGGTTTCTGTTGGTTACAACAGATCTGCCAATTCTGTGAGTTTAATGAGTGCATTTTGTAATTTTATCTTAATAAGTTTAAAGTGGCTTTTTTCAAAAATAGTAAGCATTATTTCCATGTACATGTTCAACAACAGGCTTCTATAAATCATATTGTAAAAACCAAAACACTATATATCAAGAAAACATAATTATATTGGGCTACATATCCAAACAAAATATTCAAAATGAAGAAATTCAAGTGACTAAGAATCGAAAGTGAAATATTTATCATCGTTATACATTACTGAAATGCAAATCAAAATTATTCTGAGATTTTTTTCCTCCCTTTCTGAAAATTTAGTTTTATAACACATGAGTCAACTTTTGTTTATTGTGTTGTGGAAGGAGTGGAACATTCCTATTCTCCTGGTGGGAATGCAAACTTGTACAGCAACTTTGGAAATCAATATGATGTTTCTTCAGGAATGCAGAAATGGAAATAACTCGAGGAAAATATATCCAAATGTTGATTCATCCTAGTATAGAAACCCTTGAATATTTGGAAATGTTCAAGTTGTTCCTTAACAAATGAATGCATAAAGAAAATGTGGTGCTTTTAACAGATTGGAATGGGAAAGCATGTAATTTTCAGGACAATGAATGTATTTTGTGAGAGTCATCATAGATGAGATAATCCAGATCAAAAAAGAAAAATGGGATACATTTTCACTTTAATCTGAATGTTAAGTCTCCACACTGTATTGCTATGATTAGTTTAGTGTAAATGTCAAGGGATGTGGTCCAGACTGTCCTCACTTTGGCATTTACAAATGTACTTATGGATTGCAGAGGAACACTGTCAGGAACGGGAATGTCAAATTTGAAGAAAGAGGGAAGAGGATGACAATGGAGGGAATATAGAGATGTACAGTTAAATTAGGAGACATTTAAGGCATTGAATGGAAACCTAATGAAACAGAAATAAAAAAATATTTTTTTTATTTTTTTTTTATTTTTTTTTGTCGAGGTAACTAAAGATATATAGCTATAAGAACAGAAAATAAAACATTGATTGGGTATATCTATGTGAATTTTCAATAATAGGAAACTCACAAAAATTATGGATTTCAACTTTCAATAAGCCTATAGTATAGATAATGAAATATATATTCCTTAATGAGACGATGTGAATATCTCTGTTGTAAATATAAATGTATTATATTATATACATTATATGTGTAAAATAATCTATTTTTTATTTACATTTCAAATGTCATTTCCCAAATTGGTTTTTCTTTCTTGAATCCCCTAAGCTATTCTGATCCTCATTTTTCTAATATTGTGCTACCCCATCTACAGGACCACATCCCCCTTCTCTGGGATATGAAGTCTCCACAGGACCAATTGCCTCCCTTCCCAGATATGGCAGATGAGGCAGTTGTATTCCACATATGCTCTGATATCTATGTAGCAGAAGTCTTGGACTGGACAAAGCATACTCTAGGAGGTGGAAATTTTCCTGAACATTTTAAGAGAAAACTTAATTGATACTTTTGTTCTTCATATTGGGTTCCAATCCCCTCCAGATCCATAATTCATTCCCCTAACTCTTCTTTTGTGGCTGTCAGGTGTTGTCAAATGCTTAGGTTTTTTGCATCGGTCACAGTCAGGAGATGGCAGAGCCCCTCAGAGGGGAGACATATTAGAGTCTTATCTGCAAGCACATCTTGATTTCAGGAATAGTCTGAGGATTTGGAGTCTGTGGATGAAATTGATCTTCTGGTTGGGTGGTCTCTGCATTGCCTTTCCTACAGTCTCTGCTAATTTTTGTATTTAGATTTTTTAGATTTGACATTTATAGATAAAAATTGTGAGCTGTGTGGGCAGCACCAACCCTTCACTGGTGGGCATGTCGAGCTACAGGAGGCAGTCTCTAGTTGTTCTATCTATTTTCCTGCTCGGTATTTAAACTACCACCATCACAGTAAGTTTCTGGGATATACTTACATCCCTGGCATCAGGGATTTTCCTGGGGATACCCAAGTTCACCACCAACAACTGATGCTTATTTTTATTTACTCCACGCTTCCTCTGAATTTCTCCACTGTCTCTTTTAATTGTTGCAACTCCCACCACTTTGTCCATCATTTTGCACCTCTAGCTACTCTCTCTTCCTGCACTCCTCTGCCTTCCATGTTTATTTTGTTCTCCCTCCTAAGTGGATTGCAGGCATCCACAATTTGGCCTTCTAACATGTTACCCTTCATGTTGTAAAGGATTAGTATAGCGGGTATTCTGTTAGCAGGGCTAAGATCTACTTGTCACTGAGTGCATCCCATGTTAGGTCCTTTTCGATCTCTGTTACTTCACTATTTTCCAGTTCATCCTTTGTCTACAGAGTTCTTGGTGTCCTCATTTTTAATACCTGAATAATGTTCCATTGTTTAAATATAGCATATTTTCTGTATTTTTTCCAGAGTGGAGATGAGGTATACCATGATTGTTTCCAGCATTCAAATATTATAAGTAAGACTGCTGTGAATATCTTCAATCACATGTCCTTGTTCTGTGTGGATCAAGTTTGAGTCTATTTGTTGAAGTGAGTGGTAAAGCTGGGTTTTCAAGTAAAGCTATGTGCAATTTTCTCTGAACCTCCACTTAGACATCCAAAGTGACTATCCAGCTACTAATCCCACGAGTATTGTAGGAGTGTTAAACTTTCTCTACATTCTAGCCCACTATGCTACTGCATTAATGTTTTTTCTTTAGCCATCCTGATTGTTTTAACAAAGACTCTTGTGTTCATTTTGATTTGCCTTTTTGTGAACTAAGGATGTTAAACATTTCTCGACATGTTTTTCACTTACTGAGCTACCTCAGTTAAGAATTCTTTGTTAGCTCTGTAATCCAGTTTAAAAGTTGGGTTGCTTGATTCTCTGGGAGTTTACATTTCTGAGTTCTTTCTATATTTTTGGTTTTGGCCCTCTCTCAGATGTATGGTTCGTAAAACTCTTTTCCAAATATGTAGGTTGCTGTTTTCTTATTGTCAGTGTAGTTGACTTTAAAGAAAGTTTTCAGAATGATGGGATTTCGTAAATTGATTGGTGCTCTTAGAGTATGAACCTTTGGTGTTCTGTTCTGAAAATTTTCTCCTGTGCAAATGTGTTCTAGGCACTTTCTGACACTGTCCCTTCTATTGGCTTCTGCATATCTGATTTTGTGAGGATTTCATTGATGTTCTTGGCCTTTAACTTTGAAGGAGAGAGAAATGGATCAATTGGCACAGAGCTATATCTAGACCACCAGTTAGGAGAATATCATTTCTTAGAACGCTTTGTGTTATGTATAACATACTTAGTCATCACTGAAATACAAATAAAAACAACCGTGAGATACCACCTCACATCAGTAGAATGACTAATGTCAAAATTCAGGTTACACCCTATGCTGTTAAGTATATGGAGAAAGAGGAACACTCCTCCATTGTTGTTGGGATTGCAAACTGGTAAAACCTCTCTGTAAATCAGTCCAGAGTTTCCTCCAAAATTGCACTTGCTGAAGACGCAGCTCTACCTTACCTGGGCATATACCCAAAAGATGCTCCAACATACAACAAGGACACATGTTACACTATGTTCACAGCAGCCTTATTCATAATATCCAGAAGCTGGAAAGAGCCCATTTGTACTTCACCAGAAGAATGTATACAGAAAATGGCCTATATTAACACAATGGACTAGTACTCGGCTATCAAAAAAAAATGAGTGCATGAAATTCATAGGCAAATGGATGGACCTACAAAATATCATCCTGAGTGAGGTTACACAATCACAGAAAAACAAACAAAGTATATAATCATTGATTAATGAATATCAGCCTAAATGTTGTAATTAGCTATGATACAATGCACAGACCACGTGAAACTGAAGAAGGAGGAACAAAATGCACATGATTCACGCCTTCCTTAAGGGTAAATAAAATATCCATAAGAGGGGTAGGGAGGCATTCTTCTTAGGAGACTGAAGAAATGGCCATTCAGAATCTGCTGGACATGTGGCACACACACACACAGACACACACACACACACACACGCACACACACACACACACACACACACACACACACACACACACACACACACACATATATGCACCAAACTATTTTGGATTAAATAAGGATTTGAGAGTTTATCATTTGAAGTAGGTCCACAATATTTACACTGTTATAGTCACTCTATATCTGGGCCCCCTTTGTTTCCAAAATCATTCCAAAAAATGAAATTGTAAACCAAAATATTTTTGAGTACATAATTAAGGAATATTCATAAAGTCCCCTATCAAGGAATGTACAATAAGAAAGTGAAATACAATATTTATTCATTTAAATATCTGTACGGAGAATACTGGCCTTTAGGAAACAGAGAAAACCTAGAAAATTGAACTATATATCACAGGAATGAAATGGCAATGAATTATTATATAGAAGATTCTTCTCCACTTCATATTCCTAAATCATTTCTATCCATGCCAAACCCTGAGTACATTTCTCCATTCAGAGCATGTAACCACTAATGAAGCAAAGAGATTTCTCTAGCTTTAGAGAGATGGAGTACGTAAAGGTTTGCACTGTGTCACAGGAGACATACCTGGAAAGGGCACTCCAAATATAATCAATGTAAGGAAAACTGTTTATATATTAGGCCATGGCAGTTCTCAGTGACATAATCATTAGACCCTGCTTCAAATATCTCTTGTAGCCTGGAGGCCCTTAGCTTCTTCTGTGATGTCACAAGTATTGTCGTGGCTGCAACTGCCTCTCATATATTCCTTCAGTACCTCTAGGGTAAACTAATTGGTCTCTAATTCAAAGTAAACAGCCATTTGGGAGGGAGAATAAAGAGGATGATGATATCAGTGATGGGGAGATGAAAGTTGGCCTTCTGTCTTGGTGTAACAAAAAAAGGAAGAAATATATGATACTTGGGATAGCTCACAGAGACTTTAGTAGGGGTTGAGTGGGATCTCTGAAGAGATAGCCTTGATCTGACCCTTCCACATATGGGAATAATGAGCTTGGAGCCTTTCAGAAACATATGGACTTCCCTGTTCTTTTGGTTCCTGGAAGTTAGAGATTTTATATCATTAATTTCTTTATTCCAAAAGCCAAGTGTTCGGCAGGGCACAGTTGTTTTCCTGAGAGCTCATGGCCGTCATTCTTTTTGTCAAGAAGAAAAAGGTCCAAAAGAAGAAGAGAAAGACAAGTGTTGTGTCCTCCCCTCACAGTTAACTCTTCCATTTTTTGGATTCCTATAGTGCAGTTTGTGTCTGACATTGATATCTCAGAGAGAGAGAATGATTCTAGTTGATATTTCCTTATCTCAGTCTTTCAACTAGTATTACTCTGACTACCATTCCCTGACAATGATCTTTTGATTTCTGAGTCAATAGCTGTGATTACCTGGCAGCTTTCTTTTCTCTTATTTCTTACACTTTTCAATTTTTTAAGCAAATTTTATTCCCTTTTTATTGGATATTTTTATATTTACATGTCAAATCTTATTTCCTTTCCCAATTTCCTGCCCAGAAGATCTCTATCTGGTCCCCCTCCTCTTATATAACCCCCCTTACTGTCTGTTTTCAGCTCATTGATGTGCCACTAGAATGCACTTCTGTATTTGATGTGCTCTAGCTGTGTCTCACATGGAAGATCTATATACAATTGCTGTCAGCATGCGCATCTTAGCTTTATCAAACTTATCAATTCATCTATTCTAGTGAGTGATATATATATATATATATATATATATATATATATATACATACATACATATTTCTGCCACATGTTTGGCATGATCTGAATGGGATTCCATCAGTCTCTGCTCTTAATTCATAAATAGTATCGTTCCACCTTTTAAAAAGGAGTGAACCATGCACATTTTGTGTGTACTTTTCTTAAGCTTCCAGTTGTCTGTGGACTGCATCTTGTGTAACTTGAGCTTTTATGCCAATATTCACTTTCAGTGATTTCAAACAATGTGTATTTTTCTGTGATTGCATTACCTCAATCAGTGTGATATTTTCTAGTTCATTCCATTTGTCTATGTCTTTTTTGAGATCATTGGTTTGATACCCTAGTAGTACACCATTGCGTAGATGTACCACATTTTCTGTATTCATTCCTCTGATGAATGCCATTAGGGTTCCTTCTAGGTCCTGGGTATTATAAATAAGGCTGCTATGACCATAGTTGAGGTTGTCTCTTTTTTGTATATTGGAGCATCTTTTGGTTATATGCCAAGAAATAATATATCTGGGTCCTCAGGTCGTGCAATTTCTAATTTTCTGAGGAATCTCAGACTGATTTCTAGAGTGTTTGAACCAGTTTGTAATCCCAACAAAGAAGGAGCATTCCCCATTTTTGACATCCTTATCAACATCTGCTATCTCCTGAGTTTTTATTTCAGCCTTTCTTACATGTGTGAGGTGGAATCTCAGGGTTGTTTTCATTGACATTTCCTAGATGACTAAAAATGATGCAAATTTCTTTAGATGCTTCTCAAATATTTGATATTCCTCAGTTGAGAAATCTTTGTTTAGTTTGGACCACAATTTTAATAGGGTTATTTGTCTCTCTGAAGCATTACTTCTTGAGTTCTTTGTATGTATTAGGTAATAGCCCTCTGTCAGGTGTAGGATTGGTGTAGACCTTTCCCCAATCTATTTCCTGCTGTTATTCATATATATATATATATATATATATATATATATGTGTGTGTGTGTGTGTGTGTGTGTGTGTATGTATGTATGTATGTATATATATATATATATATATATATATATATATATATATATATATATATATATATATATGACAAAGTTGTTCTGAACCTTGACACCCGCTAGCAAGTAGTCCAATAAGGTGTACAACAACAAGGAGTTGGTGAGCAACATTCCTCTATTAGGGGCTTTAGCAAGCTGACTGAATCCTCCGGCCTCCATATGTGCTGGGTCAGGAATCTATATGGATGTCACACTGTTATTTAGACAGACTACACCAAAAGCATCATATTATTTACACAGTACAGTATTGAAGCCTCTCCATATCGCATAAATGGGATACTGATGTTAATATTCTACAGAGATGACAGCAATCTCTCCCTACTCTTGTCAGGAATTTATTCTTCCATAAGGAAAATCAATGTGTATTGTTATGTTTCAAAGCCTGAACTAAAGGTCTGATCATGAAAAATCGTTTTTAAAGTTTTTAAAGTTCATCCTGGTTTCATTTGAGATTTTTGGATAGGCAGATGTTTCCCAATAGTGTTTGCGATATATAATAAGTACACAGTGAAATGTGTCGGCTGAAAGAATAACATCGTATACAACAGAGTACACGATGCCTGCTGTATAGGTTATTCTTTCTCACAGGAGAAAGTTTATGTATCAAAGGATGTGTGGATTAGTACAGCAGCTGCTGACAAGTTTTGAAGAAGCATTGCTGAGGGCTACAATGGATTTTCAACACCGTGATATGCCATGGCCAGGAGGGACTAGCAATTACTTGGTTTGGAAACATCAGATAATGTGATGTTTGACAGCTAGGTTGGATGATTCTGGATTATTGTTAAAATAGCACAAAAGCATGTAAATACAAGATGGCATTCCAGAGCAGTGAAGAGTCATTGTGGGGACCTTCACCCAGAACAAAGAAGTTGATTCCCAGATCCATAGATTGTGATCAGATCCAAATGACTATAAATAAAGAAATATGGGAATCACTTGTTCATCAAATTTGACACTTTATTAACTATTTCCGTTTTGTCCTACTGTTCTGTGCTAAACCTTAGCTCTTCATTACTTGTTCTTAAACAAGTGTTAATATGTGTTGATTACCACATGCTATTTAGCAGAAGGAATTCAGGAAAAATATTTATTCCTGCTTTCTCTGGCAAGTCAGCCAGGAGCCTCTCCCTGATTGGGGAGCTCCTTAACTGTTATTGAACCTCATATAAAAGGGAAAGAAAGACATCACTCCCACTGATATATATATATATATATATATATATATATATATATATATATATATATATATATATATATATCAGATGAACCAAAAAAAAAGCTGCACAACCTTTTGTTTAGTGCTTTTACCTTTTCATAGATTTTAGACAATATTCTCTCTATGCAAAAAAGAATTCCATCTAGGTAAAATGTTCCAAAGGTTATTGTTAAATACTTTACATAGGATAATGTGCTTAGACTGGTGTACATTTTATATATAGTCATTCAGTCCAACAGCTGATTCATCCACAGGTGTTCTGCATACTTAAATGCATACAAATATACCTCCATGTATGTGGATATTAAACGTAGAGGACCTACCAATACATTTGGGTGGATCGATGGATCGATGCAAGGATTGATAGGGTAGAGAAAGAGTCCCCCAAAGCACCAAACTTATTTCTTTTCAATGGCATTTTTATGTCTCCTTAAACAAATGATCTTAAAAATTACCTCAGATATAAAATATTACAAATCATGGGAGTTATAGAAGGATGATGTTCAAAGGGTTGTTTCATTCTATATGGTCTTTATAATTTGAAAGAAACAGTGTCCTATGGCATTGCCTAAACTTCATGCACAGTGACTTAAGCCGTGGTCCTGAATATTTACCTTGAATACAAATTCGTCCCCAACTTATTTCTCTTTTTAGGGTAATAATGAAATACTTTTGTATTTATCATTATATAGCCTTTATTTACTATTAAGTGGAATGGTCTCATTCTATCCTTTAGTTTTGCTTTATTACATCTTTCTAGCAAACAACTAAAATCATATCTTTAATCCTAATTTCTAAGATTATCTGAAGCAAATGAGGAAGTCTATAAAATCATTAATTCATCTAACCAACATTATTATATGAAAGCTTATCTTTTGTTGATCTGCAGGACAGATACTCAGTGGGGACTGTTGGGGGACAGGGCAATGCACAGCAATTCTTGTGCTTGTAAGTCTGAGAGGAAAGGCAAATCAGGTGCAAGAAGCAATCCCCAGATGAAGTCTCTTGACCCTTTGGAACTCTAGCTCCTGCATCTTAGTCCACGCAAATGGTCAGAGAAATCAAGGAGGGTCACCTGTTAGCCTGAGCCTTTCCTAGATTGCTCCAGACAAAGGGCCACTTTTGTCTGTTTGTCTGTCTTTGTGTTTGTTTTGTTTTCTTAAACAGTGTTTTATTTGTATTGCCCTGGGTATCATGGTACTCACTACATAGACCAGGCTGGCATTTAGTTCACAGTTACACCCACCCATTATCAGGTACTGGAATTAAAGGCATGAACCAACACTATCAGGCATCTGAGGACTCTTAAAAATTTCTACGCAACCATACAACTTGTATTTAAACAAATAGTATCTGAATTTATAACTAACATGTAGACTAAACCTAAGAAGCTTACAAAATTCAAATGTAAATTGTTCGGCTGATGTCATATTTGGTGATTTCATTGTCATGCAAATATGAGGACCTGAGTTTGAATTCCCAACATGTATGTAAAAAGCCACCAGTTGAGAACAGAAATACTTTTTTTTGATGATTGATAAACTCATCTAATAGCGCTGTTTCAAATGAGTTATGAGTTCTCTTTTTATGTTCAAAGTTTGTTTGTGTTTTAACCATGTGAATATGTGCATGCACACACCCACACACACGCACGCACACACACACACACACACACACACACACACACATACGCACACACAAACTCACTGGCACATGCATATGTCCATGCACACACACAGGTATGTGTGATGTTTGAAGAAGCCAAAAGGGATCATTGGAAGACTTGAGGCTGAATTTACTGTCAGGGTGGGGGAGGAAGGCATATTAGACCCAGAAGAGAAAAAGAGTGAAAGAGGAGGAACATGCTTTGAAACATGGTTGATGTTTCAAAAAAGCATGGACATACCATCTGGTTAATTGGACTTAAGAGAAGGCCAGAGAAAACATACTAATAGTGTGGAATTATAGATAGACAATAGATTTTAATGAGATAAAGTGTAAATATCTGGCCAGTTCCATTCCTCATAATAGCTTATCTAAATAAAATTGTGTATGTATGTTTGTTGTGTGTGTGTGTGGGTGCGAGTGTGTGTGTGTTGTGTGTGTGTCTTTTAACAGGGAATAAAATGGACAAAGACAGGGTAAAAACACTAGATTGGGATTAATTTTCTTTCTACAACAAATTACCTCTTTGCTGTTTTTTGTTTGTTTGTTTTTGTTTTTCTTGTTGATGGTGGTGGTGGTGGTGTTGGTGGTGGTGTTGGTGTGTGTGTGTGTGTGTGTGTGTGTGTGTGTGTGTGTTTTGCGCTATGTCTTCCTATTGTCTCAGTGCTCCAAGGTCACTCCCCTGACACCTTATAGAGATCAGGATTAGTGTATAAAGAATTGTATGTCTCAGAGATCCTCTGGACAGTCAGGGTGCCGCAATTGTCACATACAGACAGGCTCCCACTGTGACATAAGAAGGAGCTCTAAATGGTGATGTGTAGTATGCATTAGTCAGACACACTTCCAAGACAATGGACTCTTACAAGGCTCTTTGGTTATTTCTTGCCTTCCTAACCATCCTTTCCCCTGGTGGCCCTGTTGCATACAAACTACATTACAATATCCTAGTACGCCAGGAAAGCACTCTTGCCTGGTTCTTCCCTGATTTACCAGAAAGCAAGTAGAGGAACTCCATACAAAGCTTTCACTTAGGATTCAGAAGGCTTTCTCACCTACTCCCAGCTTTGCATTTTCTCCCCTTAAAGGACTGAAGAAAATTTCTGTCATCCACAATTGGTCGAAATCACCTTCCATAAGTGTCCTAAAAGGTTGCTAGTTGGCGAAAATCAAAATATGAGAGGAGGTGTGTTCTACAGCTTGCCCTCTTCTCAGCAGACAATCAACAAATATTTCTCCAGGCTCTTCTGTGTGATAGCTCTGTGCCCATGTCTGAGGGGCCCACAAGTGTGTGAGACAAGGAACATAAGTTAGGGAAAGGAAGACTGCAACACAGTAAGGAAAACTGCGGGAGAGTTAGGTCATATGGCCAGTAATTCCTTTGTTTTAATTCCCTTCATCTCTTCCCTTTGCATCTGGACTACAGCCTTTTCCAAGTCCTCTCATCCCATTCCCACTCTCACATGCTCCTCTTCAATTGCTCCCTATCCTTTGCCTTAGAGATGGAGGATTCCCACATGTGTTCCAATCTGCCATACTCTACACCCCCTTTTTTAGTTGGGAGACTTTTAATGATTCTATTTCCTTAGGGGCTTTACCTCCATTTAAGTTGTTTACCTTGATTTAAATTTGAAATTGACTATTTTGTTCTGATTTTTTTAATGTTAAGGAATATATGCTTTTGTAGTAAACCTAAGGATTCTTTGAGTTATCTCTTTGTTCCTCGTTATGTTTCCCTTCATTTCTCTATTTTGTTAGTTAGGATAGTGTCCCTCCATGTTTGAATTAGATTAGCTAACTTGTTAATTTTATCAACTCTTGGGATCCTTGATAATATTATTGTGTTCCTTTTTTCTAATTTACTGATTCCAGCCTTGAGTTTGATAACTTCCTTCTGTCTCCCTTCCTTTTTCTTTTTTTTTTTTCTTCTAGATGTTTCCCCTGTGTTTTTAAGTTGCTGGTACGTGATCTCTCTGATTGGACTGGAAAGGCCCTTTTTGAAGTGAACTCTCCTCTTTGCAATTCTCTCATTGTTTCTCATGAGTTTCTGTATGCTACTCCTTCATTTTCACTGAATTTTAGAATGTTTTTAATTTCTGTATGTCCTCTCGAGGCCATCAGTCATTTGGTAAAGGGTTGTCTAATTTATATGAGTTTGTAGAGACTTTTCCTTGATTTTTAATCCTAGCTTTAATCCATGGTGATCTTTTCCTATATCTGTGTTCTCTTATTGTATGTAAGACATCTGGCTAGGCCTTTCTGGCTTTTAGACCTTCTGCTGAAAATTAATATAATTTTGTTAAGTTTGCCTATGTTTGTTTCATGGGCTTTTTGCCTTGTACCGTTTAATATCCTTTTTCTGTAGATTAAGTGTTTTGATTATTATGTGGACACATTTGTTTGATTTCTTTTCTTTTAGTCAAACATATTTCTTGTTCTGTAAACTTCATGTACATTCATGGACATCTTTTCCCTTAGGTTAGGAGAGGTTTCTTCTATTACTTTGTGGAAAATAGTTCCTGGAATTTTGAACTGAGAATCTTCTCCAACTATTACTATTGCACTTAGGTTTGTTTGTTTGTTTTTTACTTTTTTCATAGTGTCCCATATTTCTCGGAGGTTTTAGATTTACTATTTTTCTTTACTGATAGATTAATTCCTTCTGTCTTCTATGGCTGCAATTGCCACTCCCATCTCTTATATTCCCTTGTTGATGTTTGCGTCTATAGTTTCTGTTCTCTTACCTAGGGTTTCTGTTTCCAGGGTTTCTTTATTTTTTGTTTTTATCATTTCTTGTATTTTTCTTTTCAGGCCTTGTACAATCTTATTCATTTTCTTCACTCATTTGATCGTCTTTTCCTATATTTATTTACAGGTCTTATTCATTACTTTTTTAAAGTTCTCTACCATCTTCATAAGATTAGATTTAAGGTCATTTTCTGCTGCAGCTGTGATTTAATATTCATGACAGGCTGCTTTAGGATAGCTAGAACATGGTTTTACCAATTGCCCTGGAGTTATTGATTGTGATCTTATGTTGGCCTTTAGCTCTCTTGGTTTTGCAGTTATTATTGATTTACATGATGATTTCTGAGATTATCAGTGTTGGAAAAGTGCTTTTGGATGCCCCACACCATTGATTCCTGTTTTTTCTCTAACTTCTAGTCTGAGTGTCCCAGAGCACCAGTTACTTGCAAAAGTTCAAACCCAGTAGGAGTCTATCCACGGATGTTTATGGCCTATGTGACCTATTGGGTTTTGGGTGCTTAACTTGTTTCTATGGTACCTAGTATAAGTTTTGATTGGGGACCCTGTTACCAAATTAATCTAGAGCAAAGAGGTGGAAGTTGTTCTCCAGATAATGGACCCTAGGGATTGGGATGCTATTTAAGGTTCCTGGGTGTGCTTTAAGGGGTCTTTTTACACAAGGAATTGGGGCAGGACCTTATGTGGTTAGTCCTAGTCACAGCTGGTCTCCATGAAAGCAGTCAGAGTTGTGCATCAGAAAATGGAGTGCAAGATTGAGGGTGTAGTTTACTCCTGCAGAGTGTGCTTTAAGGGGATTTGACTGGCAAGTGCTTGAAGCAGTGTCTTCCCGGTTGTCCATTGTGCATGTAGGCCTCAGGGAAAAAAAAGTTGAGTTTTGAGCCATGAAACATAGTGCTAAAGATGGAGTCTAAATGCATGAAGTTTAATTGAAACCAAAATTCTTTATTGGCATTCTTTATCTTTTTTCTTAAGATACCTATAAACTCTCGCACAGTTTTGTTTATGTCCTGTTTAACTGAATACTAATTATGGAGGAAGTTTGCTTCCACAGCAGTAACAGATATCTTGGATTGAGAAGAATTAAGCACCAAATCCCTGTGACTTGGTTGGAGGCACCTACTCTATCCTGGGTCTATACCCATTTGACACAACCTAACATTAATGTTTGTGTCTATTTATATGTCTAGGTATCTAGGTATCATGGTAGGTAGATGAACAGATAGAGAAGTATAGATCTGATATATATATATATATATATATATATATATATGTGTGTGTGTGTGTGTGTGTGTGTGTGTGTGTGTGTGTGTGCCTGTATTGGTTTGTGGACATATGGGGTGAGGAGAGATTTATTTCAGTGACTTACAGTCTCTGGTCCAGTTAATCCAACAATGACTGGCTGTGAAAGTTAAGTTCAAGAATCTTATAGTTGCACCATCACCAAGAATGATGTATTAAGTTGTCTTCTGTGGTTTTGGAATTCTTTTAAATTAAGATTTAATGCCAGTAATGAAATAAACTTTCTATCAAGACAGAACAAGCAGGATAAGAACAAACACCTCTTTCTTCCATGTCCTCATATAGGCTTCCAATAGAAGGAATTGCTCACTTTGTAGCAGAATTAAATATCTGGATTCAATGTGTGTTTTTGTATTTTACATATTCAGACTAGAAGTAGATCTTTTCACATTGAATGAAAGCAGAATTCCTTCAAAAATATGCCCATTATTTTATGGTTTTATATAATTCCAGTTGTAATCAAGTAGGCAACCAAATTAGCCATCACGAGTCTACTTCTTGTCAACTTGAGACATCATACTTCCTTATATTGTGAATAATTTGTAAATGAAATTAATGACCAGATTATAATGGTACCTTGATATAGTAGAATGATGCTACATACAAATAGAAACGAATTATATATTAAACCAGGTCATAGTTATACTGAATGCGATATAATTATCAATTCCACAATGTCAAACATGTTATAGATTTAGAATAGGTGAAATGGGATTTATGGCACTTTCTTTATTATCTCAAATTTGAAATGAATATGAAAATGATTGTATTGTCTTAATTGTTATTATATTGCATGGTACAGTAGTTGATGAAAGAAAACACAAAAATCTATAGAAACACTTTGTTAACAAAATACGAAGCAATTATTGATTTCAATTATTAATCATTTTCTACAACTAGTTATGGTTATTTAGACAACCATGTGTAAGTACAACCTTAGGTTATATTTATAAATACCTTCTTCACTACCCTGTTTTATTTTCTTCACCCATTAGAAGCACCTCATTAGATACCAATCTCCATGCCTGGTGGTTTTGTACCCTTTGTCATTCTGCATTAGTTTGTCTATTTTCTTTTCACATTGGCTATGAGGACAAAGATCCCTCCATCTTTTCTAAGCTCAAGCTGTTTCGCGATTCTACCCCCTGGCCTGATAAGTTTTATGGCAGAACACCCAACACTCTTTTAGAAACTGAGAAGATGACATAGCTAACCACATGTTCTTGACTCTTGTTAGACTGCTTTCTTGTTTCCCCCTTCAATAGCCAAACAGGATATGTGTCTTTAAAACTCAATCTGGCAATTTGCATTTGGAGTTAGTCTATTGAAAATGTTTCC
This sequence comes from Rattus norvegicus, assembly GCF_021556685.1. Classification (NCBI taxonomy): domain Eukaryota; kingdom Metazoa; phylum Chordata; class Mammalia; order Rodentia; family Muridae; genus Rattus; species Rattus norvegicus. Next base: position 209,696 of record NW_028238783.1, read on the forward strand.
CTCCAAGCTTTGGTCATTCTGAGGTGTCTGTCGATTTTACCCTGTAATATCGGGAAGCCTTAGATTTATCTTTTTGAAATTGTAACCAGTTTGAGCAACTTATACATTTCATCATGGACTATGACCCTGATATCTGAAGAATTCTTTCAAAGTGCAACCTGAGGCATTCAACAGGGAACCAAGACAAAGAAACTCAAAAGAGTTGTTCATTCACCTGTGATACCCTGGTCTAAATTGCCTATAGAAATTGTCATTTATCTTGCCACTTCACTACTCGATATAACACCTTCTGTTGAACATAGTGATGGCCATTTTTTTACTTCTGGTAACAGACATCAAGATTCTAGTGAGATGTCTCCAAATGACCCTTTTCGGAAGTGTATGATTGTGTTGTAGCCACCATTAATTGTCTCCTTATATACATTTGTTTATGTGTTGTCTATCTCTGTCTCTTCTGAACATTCTGTTGTTTGTCATTGTGAGTTGAGAATTTTGTATTAAAACTAATAAGCAGTTCTCTCCTTGGGGATAATATCTTTATTATTTCCTGAAGACTTATAAAGACAAGGATGTGTGTATGGATTCTTTGAGTTAGAATGGCCTTCCTTTAATGTTAAATGGCTGAGTTCAGTGACAAAAAAACACTGGAAATCTGGAGAAGTATGGCTGGGCATCATAAGAACTACAGGACATTCTAATTAGTTTCCTTCAATAGATGTGTGCTTATGTTTATAACAACATGTTCCTCTCTGCTTTGCACCTGTTTCCTTAAAATTATATCTGTGACAACTTTAAAAATATCCTTCCCCTAGGAAATAACAGGGACAAAACTACAATCCCAAGAGTACACAGGGATTTACCTATAACTCTAGCCATATATGTAGCAGAGGATGGACTTGGAAGGAGAGGTCCTTTGTCCTGTCAAGTCTCAATGTCCCAGAGTAGGGGAATGTCAGGGAATGGAGGTTGGAGGGAGTAGGTGGTAGGTGTATAAGGAGCTCCATCATAGAATCAGGGGAAGAGGGATGGGATAGTTTGTTCCTGGAGGTGAAACAGAGAAAGGGAATAACATTTAAAATGTAAATAAAAATAAATAAATTATGTCAATCTTTCCGTAACCATGCGTGGAGAGAAAGAACATTAAAAAAATTATACACATTTATTAAGATGAAGAAGAACTACACCAACCCTCTTTCTTTTTAGTATTGATGACATCATGCTGTGCATCAGCCATGCCCAAGTGCCCTTTCCTCTTCTTCTCCCGAAGTATCTCATTGCATACCTAGGATTGATCCAATTAAGTTCCTTGTGTCCTCAACAGTCGAATATGGCTTCAGAATGTGCAGCTCCTCCAATTATTTTCCTACAGGTAACCTCTGATCTTTCTCCTTTGGGAAGAAAAGATCTGAGTAAAGAGCCTCTATCCAGAGTTATGATAAGCGTTTCCTTAAGATCCAGTGAACAATACAAATAGAGCACAAAGAAACCCTCTTCCTCTGAGAAAACTCAGACACTCATCTCTATTTTATAGAATGTTTTTAAAGTTAATCAACCCAAAGGCAATGCAGGCAAACTATTACTGGCCACCCTGTTCATATCAAAAAAGAGGGACTGAATAATTTTGGAAAATAAAAACCAAGTTCTGGGTCCATTTATGGATCTCTGACTGATAACAATAATAGTATTGAGAGTCAGTTTCCATTCCACACACCTTCCTTAGGATTCTGACCTTGATCAAGGTACTGTGGTTCTGGGCATCTAATTCCAGACTTTCTGGCTGGGCTACAAGCAGCAGCTCAGAAGCCAGAAAACCTATAAAAGTAAGTGACTTCACCCAGGGTACCTCAGAACATCCTTCTTTTCTAAAATAGTTTTTATGGACTTATCATATCTCTACTCCAATAGTCCTAGATGCCCTGGACCTAGACAGATGTTGAAGTGTGCTTTTGTCACTCAGTTCGCACAAGATATTTGATTTAAAAAGATTAGAGGGATGTGGAGGTATTGATGAGTCTCAGTGGTTAGTAGTAGTTTAAATTAGTGTGAAAATAGAAATCTGAATGAAAGCCAGGAGGACAGGAGATTTAAGAAGGCCATTAGTGGTAATCCGAAGAGTAAATCTGAATAATAATAATCAAGTCTGTTAAAACAAATATGAAAAGGGCTAGAAGAGAGCAAGCAACCGTTGGAGCAAGACAAATATGCCTCTTGAAAATGAAGTGAACATTGGAAAATTAGTATTGTAATTGGAAGTAAAAGGTACAGCAAGTCCTACAGTTAGAACAGTGATGGGGCCCAGGGTGCTGTACTCCAGGAGCCTATGGTAAAACTTAAACTTGTGACAGAGAAATTGATTTCATAATGGTCACTGTACCTACATATTCATTCCTCAATAATGTACTATGACAATTTTCTGATCAAAAGATAGCATTCACAGTAGCAAAAGTAAAACTTCCTTAATGTCTCTAAAGCAGCAAACATGCCATTGACATAGTTTGGCGTGATGTTACACACTATGATCCTGGCACTTAGGCAGGAGAATTTCAAGTTAGAGGTCAGCCTGGGCTACATAGTGAGTTCTGTCTCAACCTATTCTCCTTAAGAGAATTGTTATAAGAATTGAGCTATACCATTCAATAAACTCTAAGGGAATATATTGCATGAGTTAGTTGCTTAAAAGATTTATCATTATATTCAGAATAGTGGTCAGATGTGATTTTTGTGGAAATTTAAAGGCGAACACAGTCATTACCATTTCATTAGTGAAATCAATATTATATAGTCTGTGGGTGCAGTCAAGTGGTAGAGTGCATACATCATGTGCATAAGACCCTGGGCTTGAAACCCAATGCTCTAAGAGTGTCATTTAGTTTAGAGAATGCAACAGGCCTTAGATGATCACACTCCCTGCCTGTTTTTCTCTCCCTGATTTTCTGAGACAGGGTTTTTCTGTGCAGCTGTCCTACAACTCACATTGTAGACCAGGCTGGCCACCAATTCAGAGATCTGCCTGCCTCTTCCTCCCTGTTTTGGGATTAGAGGCATGAGCCCCCACTGTCTGGCCCTTCATGTCTTTTATAGGCAAAGCAGAGATTTGTAGTCAACCAAGTGCTCCCCTGTCCAGCAAATGCTTTGTACCCTAACAACAGGTTGCCTATTGTGCTTCCATCACTTATTTTTTCTTGAAAGGGTCTTACTCCGTAGCACAGACTAGCCTCAAACTTGTTGCATTGCTGCCTCAGCCTTCTAAGTGAAGGCCTACAGGAACGAACCACTATGGCTAGCATATTCTACCTCCCCTTCCTTCCTCCTTTCCTCAACAACAACCACACACTCATCCACTGTTTACCTTCCAATTTTGCATTCAACTCCTTCCTACTTTACTACTTTACCCACCCTCGTTGTCTGAGCTTTGTGTATCTGTGTGATTTATTGGTTTCCTTTTTACCAGCAGTCACACTGAATGGTCAGCCTTGAACTAGAGAACTGTTTCTATGTTTTCTCATTTTTTTTTCCTTTCTTTTTCTCAGTATCCAGTATTTACTGCTCCCTTCCTTTAGGTAGGCTTTGAAAATTTCTGGTTGGCTGATCAGATGATCAGCCTGTCAGTGATTCACATGGACCTGGAATATATGATCTGTTTTAACAATTAGAACTAAAATGGGATGAGAGGCGGGCCGGTTGCCAAATGATCCACAAGTTAGTGTATAATTTTGTATTCACACTAGTGAATTGCCAGCATAAACAAAGAACTATTGGGAATGATAACTATGACAGTAAAGGTCATGATGAAAACTCATCCAACAGCATTGCACATCTAATTAAATGTGTTTGTCACCCTGTTAGCAATCTCCTTATCTGAAATCATTTATTTGGCTTTTAGGTTGTGTTATGATTTTAGTCAACCACTTGCCAATATATCTAAAACTTACACTTAAAGAATTCAGCAGTAATCTCTCAACCTTCATATGTGTTGGGAGCTGTATCACAACGGCTAGAGTGCCAGCAACTTGTCCTCATAGAAATGCTGAGGATGCCATTGTAGGTGCCAGTGGTCCATGTACTGATTGCTTAGAATCATGTCAGATGCCGTGAGAAAGAACATCCTGGTCAATTCAGAAGTCTTGACCTTCTTCTGGCTCTTTACTCATGCTTAGGTGATGCCAAGTTCATTTAGTTAGGAATTCTGCATTAATAACAAAGATCTAATGGAGACAGATCTAGCTTGTACTCAGAAAAGATCATGATGAATTTGGTGTGGCAGGCCACCACGCCCCTGCAATCACTGCAAGGGAGGCTGAAGCCATAGGATGGTCGGTCATCCTGGGGTGCATAAATGTAATCCTGTCCCCAAAATAAAAATTACTGCAGAGCAGCAATAAAAAACAATAATGAGCCATAAGCATTCTATGATTATGAGGAGGCCATAGAGAGCGTGCTCTGGGTGTATGTTTATAGTAACTTGCCACTTACAAAGTTGTCTCAGTACCCGTGATATTTCTACATTTTCCTATGTTTAAAGTCATAGAACAAAGCATGTGTTTTTCTTCCTTTTATTAATAGACTCTTTTCCTATAATTTTATTCCAACTGAAAAAAGTACAAAATTGTTTGAATTGGTTCTAGGATATTCCGAAATCAAAAAAACATTGCCCAGTAGTCACCTCAGCTTCTCCGGTTTCTCATCCACTAAAGAGGTCGAGCAAGTGGTGTCTGCATAGGAGAAAGTGACTGTGAACCCACGGGTTAGGGTTTTACGGATATGTTGATGGTTACCTGTACTGTGAGACTAAATGGTATGAACAGTTAATTCATTTGAATTGTGATATTGTTTTCCTTCTTCTTTGAAATCTTCACAGAACCAGAATTTTGCCAAAGATATACATACGGAGTGCGAGCCACTGTTCAGTGCATTCCTGCTTGGCTTTATTTCATTCAGTGCCTGTGCTGGTACTGTGACACAAGAAGAGCCTTTTCTCATCCAGTAAATGCTGCCTGGCAAATACTCTACGACTTTCTTCATCGTGACATTTCCAGCCCTTTACAGCACCCACAAAGGTAGGCTGAGGTCTCCCATCTGAGCCCTTACTACTGCAATCTGTTGCCCTGGACTCTGCCATCCCTGCCGTTGGTTCTGCTGAGGCTCCAGACCCGGGTTATCTCAGTTTAGCCTTGAATACAGTTTTTATCTCATTTCAATTAGCAGTTATTATCAGTAAGACTTGCAGTCAGTTGGTAAGAATTGTGATGCTGTTTCACCCTGTCTGTTGCTCAGTGGCTGTAAACGTATAGCTGCCTGGGGTTTTAATTTAGTTCATTAGAGTGTTTTTTTGTTTTTTTTTGTTTTTGAGCACTTTTTTGTTAATTTTTTCTTGGGGGGTTTGGGGAGGTTGAAATTTCCTTGTTTATTAATGAGGTTAAGAAATGGTTAGGTGCATAAAAATCCCTCTCGCAACCAAGTTTATTTTTAATCATTTTCTTTGATGAACTTGTAAGAATTGTTTACAGTCCATTTAATTGCAAATTGAGTTCTCTGATCGCTCCTGTTTCTCATCTCCAAGGCATCCTGCTATGACTTGCTCCTGCTCTTCTGTTGGGAATAGAAAAAAAAAAAACTTTTAAGTTCAGAACCAAATGCAGACGCTCCTTTTGAATTTTTAACCTTTTTCCAAGAACTGTCAATCAGTGATATCCCATCCTTGCACTAAAATGCATTCCTTCTTTGTCTGCTGAGTACAGGGCATCAGCCCACACCTTACACAGTGCAAAGAGCTGTGACTAATGCAGATTAGTAAAGTGCTTTTAAATACTCACGTAAATTGTTCTCAGTAACCTTTTCTGTGTGGCTCAATTGGGAGACATATTCAGAAGTACAAAACTACTGTTGCTCTAACATGTATCTGATGCTATGTCAGATGAGGGCACTGTTAGTACCATGATATTGGTGTCCCTGAACATTCATAGTATGACATAGGGTCTATGCTAGAATAGTATTGAAAATGTATCCATTCTTGTTAAGTGATAGAATTTAATTTAGTACCTCAGTGAAGGAAACACATCCCCATGAATTCCATAATTTTAGTTCCTCCTAAGGAATGCCAGTAGTCAATACCAGTATGCACCTTGATTTATAGAATTGACAGTTGATTTGGTAAAAGATGCTATATGGCTTCTTTTACTAAATAATCAGAAACATCTTCCTCCTGTCTCAGATATAAATGAGTATTGGGATAAATTATACTAGTAATATATTCATTAGGAAGTTAAAATTGCTGGTAGGTGCTATTGACACAAAATACAGAACTCACCCCAGGAAATAAGAGATAGTTAATTCTTGAGGAAAACCTAAGTGCTCGTAGCCTGGGAGCACAGACTCAGGTTATAACCACTGGAGGTGATCACATAATATTTTATTTGATACAGAAAAAAAACATAAATCAGTGCATTTATCACATTGGTGGTCACTGCAAATAAGCAGGCTGCAGCAAAACAAGGGGAACTCTGTGTAGATCTGTGATGTCTGGTCACATGTTTAGCTTTCAGATTGGTAAGGGCTGGTGCCCTGCTAAGCATACATTTTAGGGCTGTAGTGAATTTGGTCCCTAACACCCATGTAAAGGCTGTGGAAGGCAGCAAACACCTATAACTCCAACTCTGGGGAGATAGACAGTGTGACTTGCTTTCCAGTCATATTATGGTGTCATTGAGCTGCAGGTTCAATCAGAGACCTTGTCTGAAAAAATAAGGTAGAAAACACCTGGGAAGACACTGATGCCAAGCTCCCCACACACAGAGAACACATTTGACAGATTTGGATAGTCACAGGCATGTTCAGACTCAGGCGTGAACAGTGAGTGACTTTCAAAGGGACAGTCTAAGGTAGTCGGCTTAGGGTCTTCACACCATTTACAATCACGAATCTCAGCATTGAGACTCAGCCTTGAGGAACTTATGTTTACATAAAGAACTTTAACAACACAAAAGGATTACAAGTCAAAGGCCTGTCTTATTTACAGAGTGAGTTCAGAAAAACTTGGCAACATAATAAGATCCTGTCTCAAAATAAATAATATAGCTTACCTGTCATTCATGGAGCTCTGTGGTCATTCCTTAGCACGATGTAAGAAGAAATACAATGAAGGTTGGGATGGGCCAGCAAAATGGCTTCACAAGTAAAGGCACCTGAAGCAAAACTTGACAGCCTGAGTTCAGTCCCTGAGCACCCATGGTAGAGAAAAAAGACCTGCCTCCATCAGGTTGTTTTCTGACCTCTGTGTTTGAACAGTTGGCTTATGAGGAAATGGATGCTTTGTCCTCAGTATCACAGGGGGCTAGGGAATGTGAACAGAAGTTTGAGCCAGCAAATTTATTTATAAATGAAGCAGTTCTGTACTAATAAATATATATATTTCCTATTTAACTATAGTTTAATGTGGTAGAGTTTTACATTAATATATTTGATGCATTGATTACTTATCTACTGCATATGTATGTAAACTGATAGTAAATATATTCTTTTCTCAAAAACAAAACAATGTGAGATTACATTATTATTATTTCCTTATATCTGATTTAAAATAATAGAGCTTTGTTTAACTGTATATCCTAAGGAATGGTTAAAGTGGTAAATTTGTGGAGGTTTAAAACCAAATATTTTTGAAAGGCTTCTATTATACTATTTTTTGTGAGCAGTGATCAGGAAAACCCTTAGCACAAATCTCTCACACATCCTGCAAGACCACAGATAAAAGATGACATTCAGACGACATGCAGGTAAGAATGACCGTGAAGGTCTGGTCCTCCTGCCATATCCACTCAAGTTCTGGGTTTACAGAAGTGAGTAGCCCTGTCTCGCTCCTTATTTTTATTTTTTGATACCAGGCTCGTGCTCAGGATCCTGAGTGTGGTGTGCCATGTGGTCACTGAGCCACAGGGCTCATCCAGTCTCACCTGGCAGTGTAAGGGGTAATTCTGTTTCCTTCTTCTGTTTCCCTTGACCCCATTTGTCACGGCTGTTTTGTCTTACACATAGCTATATCTTTAAAGTGGAGATAATAATACCTATATCTATTTACTTCACAGAATCATTGTAAGAATCGTCCTGAAAACATGGTATAGACTTTATAGGTGTGCTTGCTGCATGAATGCCCTGGAGAGAAAAATGGAGTAGCCGTTTATTAATTTTGTTGATCATATCAAAAAGTTTTTTTAAAAAATTGAATATTGCTGCATATCGGACACATAAATAATTTTTGTACCAAAAAGTCTAGAACTTGGCATGGCAAAATTTTGTCGTTGAATTGTGTTCAGGTTTCATTTCCTTCCTTCTTTTCTTCCTTCCATTCTTCCTTCCTTCCTTCCTTCCTTCCTTCCTTTCTTTCCTTTTTTCTTTCTTTAAGATTGGGTCTCATGTCAGGTGGTAACAGTGCATCCCTTTAATCCCAACAGAGGCAGGTAGATCTTTGAGTTTAAGGCCACCCTTGTCTATAGAGTGAATTCTGAGATAGCCAGAGTTACACAGAAAAGCACTGTCTTGAATGAGAAAACAAAAAACAGAACAGAACAGAACAAAACAAAACAAAAATTACAAGTCTCACATAAAAATTAAAAAAAGACAGGGCTAGGCCACACATAGGTCTGACTAGCTTCAAATTCATTATGTAGCACGCTTGACTTTGAACTTCCTACTCCTTTCTTTCTGTTTCCCTCTTAAGTGCTGGGATTACAGGAATGTGCAACAACAACAACCAGTATTATGTGGTGATGGGCATCAAACTCAGGGCATCAGTTTGCTAGGCTGATGCCCTACCAGTTGAGCCATTGCCCCAGCCCTAGTTAGGTTATTTTATTGGATAGTGTCCTAAAAAACAAAGTCTTTAGAAATAATTACTGGGACAAAAGAAGGTAGACAAAATGACTAATTATGTAGATATTGTTCTATTGAGGCTTTTGCAAAAGAAAGATTCGTGAGGAAAGTAGAGTAAAAGACCATGACATGATCTTGTTTAGACTCTGATGTGATTCTTTCAAAGAACTAGTCTGCCTGGGTTACCATAGTAACAGCACTGTATTAAGTGCACTTTCAAAATTGATACAGTGAAGTGGTTGTTTTTATTTTATGCTGCATGATTTGTTAAGATAGAGGTGGATGCATTAACTCTGCACTTAGAATCATTGTGGGTGAGCATTTAGGCACCCTATTTAGGAAGAGTAGTTATGATAATATTTATTTGGCCTCTTTTGTTATATTAAAAAATAAACATATTTGATATTAGTTATTTGCTATCATTGATATTTGGAGACAAAAGAATTCAGCTAGCAGCCAATCTCTGTGTTCAAAGATTCATATTTCATTCATGAACACATTTGAAACAAAATACCATTTGTGTGTGTGTGTATCTATACCCCCCCCGTCTCTCTCTCTCTCTCTCTCTCTCTCTCTCTCTCTCTCTCTCTCTCTCTCTCTCTCTCTCTCTCTTTCTCTCCAGGTTCTTCTGGAACTGGAGCTGCACACAGCTGTGAGCTGCCATGTGAGTCCTAGGAATTAAACCCGGATCCTCTAGAGGAACAGCCAGTGCTCTTAACATCGAGCCATCTGTTCTGCCCCAATAAAATACATTTTAAAGGAAGTATTGAAAAAAATTAGGAAGTTGGCTATTATGCTAATAAATAAAACATGTCATATATATATATACATATATATATACATATGTATATATATATATCTTAAAATGTAGTGGATAAAAATGTGCACACATTGCACATACACATGTTGGGGATTTACAATAAAGCCTTGAACATGATAAGCATATCCTTATACTCAGCTACACCTTGGCCTCCTCAGTGATACCCTGAATAGTATGCAGTATATGGTTTTCATTGAAATATGGAAAGAAAATTTGTTTCATACAGTAAAATATTGCTTCCTTTCTATTTAGTGGAAAGAAAAAGAAAAATCTAGTCATCACCTAATATTTCATCGAAACAGCATTTGCATTTGATTCAGGCAGGCTTCTCAGTGCTTGGTACATATTTTTTAATGGTTTTAAAGGAGATCAAAGAGCTTATCTTCTTTAAAGGCAAAAATTTTACATGTTTACATAAGGGGAATCAACATTTACCAAATAAAGTGAAATATTATAACCTACTCAACATATCGCATTTCTGGTACAGAAAGACTAAAGCAAAGAAAACTGTACAAAGTGTAGAAACTGCTGGGTGGTCCTTCTTTTCCCTGACACTTACACAAACACTATTCTGTTTCCTATATCAAGAACTTCACAGCTGGGTGTGGGGGTATAGCCCAGTAATCCCAGCACTTGAGAGCCTGAGTCAGGAGGATTTTGAGTTTGAGGACAGCCAAAGTTATACAGTAAGACCCTGTATCAAAAACCTCCCCACCCAATTCTTCCTCTTCAAACAAACACTACTTAAAAGATTCTAATTGTTTTCTTATTAATCCCCCACATAATTTTTCATTGCCTACAGTAAGGTTTCATTACTTCTCTCTTTCAATTTAACCAAGTCCTCTGCCAGAAAGAATTTTAAAGAAACATTTGAGTGAAAAGCCTTGGTATGTCAAGAGCTGGAACATGGCCTTGGAAATATAGACAGAGTAGGACTGGCTTACTTTTCTACCATATGAACTGTGCTACACTGAAAGAGGCACTCATCTAAATTATAGGTTTATAAGTGTAAAATACAGTTCCTTTGTTACCTGTAAGGTTTACCTTCTGTGTAAGACTCCTGTGTCTGAGTTTGGTTGGTTGAGCTCCATGGTGTGACAGAAACATGTAGAAAGCACAAGTGAAATACTAGAGAATGTCTCTCTCTTCCTCTTAATATTTTTATGAATGTGAACATTGAGCATGCATGTATGTCTGCACCATGTGTGAGCCTGATGTCCTTAGAAGTCAGAAGAGGGTATGGAAACTTCTGGAATTGGAGTTTTAGGTAGTTGTGAAGAAACATATGGATGCTGGGAATTAATCCTGGGTCCTCTGGAAGAACAGCCAGCCATCTCAAACACTGACCCAGTCCCAGAAAGGAGCTTTGTCTACTTTTTAGCACACTTCTGGAGAACTTCAGTATATCAGAGGTCGCTTCAGTTTTCATCTGTCACTCTGTAGAGCAATTTGCAAGCACATGTGCCACACTGCTAGATGATTAAATTGGAATTTAGCCGTTTCATTTGGAATTTCTTGTTTCTTGATGAATTATCAGTGTATGTTTTCAATCCACCCTTCGTTGAATTTCCTATTAGTTTTTTTTTAATTTGTTGAGTTCTTTACATATTAGGTAGAATTCATCTGGTAGTTTTTAAAATCTGGTAGTTTTTATAAGAAAATATTACCCCAGTCATGCAGTCGTGGCCCATCCTTTAATCCCTGCACTAGGGAAGTGGAGGCAGGTGTATCCCTGAGTTTCAAATCAGTCTGGTCTACAGAGAGTTCCAAGTTGGCAGGGCTACACAAAGAAGCATCTGCTGATGCTTTTCCTCCTAACATGGCCTTTAACAATCAAAGTTTAGTTTATCAATATTTCCTTGTATGAAGACTCTTTACCAAGGCCTTGGTCTGAAGTTTTCTTTTTTTTTTTTTCTTTTCTTTTTTTATCTCGGTCTTCACGTTTTAATTGGTGTCCTATTTTCTTGTTTTACAGGTAAGTCCATGATCTATTTTGATTGAATTTCTATGTAAGTTTTGAAATAGTCAAATTTTTATTATATCTGGCTGTCAGGTTTGAGTAACACTAGTGTTATTGAAAAGAGCTGTCTCTGCTCTATTGAACGTCAGCTTTCAAGATCAATTAGGCATTTTGGGGGCTGTGGTGTCCATTCCTAGATTCTTCATTTGTGTTTTGTGTTTGCCAATACTGGAACTGCATATTACATCTCAATTTGGTAAACAGATTCCCCCTGCCTTACTATTCGTTTCCTGGTTGTTTTGCCTCTTTTAATTTCTTTTCCTAATTTTAGAATTATATTGAACTCACTTATCAGTTATATACTGCCTGCCTCTGCCTCCTAAGTGCTGGGATTAAAGATATGTGACACTAACACTTAGGGTTTTTTCCCCCTTTATTATTATTTTTTTTTAACTTAATTCACTTTACATCCTGCCCACTGCCCCCTCCTCATCACTGACTCACACATTCCTTCTCCGCATTCCCCAATCCCTTCTCCTCTGACTAGGTAGGGTTCTTCCTGGATATCCCCCAACCCTTACACATCAAGTCTCTAAAAGACTAGGCATATCCACTGCTCCTGAAACCTGACATGCCAGCCCAGTTAGAACATATCCTACATGCAGGCAACAGCTTTTGGGAACACCCACCGCAAGATGTTCAGGACCGACATGAAGTCCAGGCTGCTTCTGTGCAGGGAGGCCTAGGTCTAACCTGGGTATGTTCTTTCATTGGTGATTCAGTCTCTGAGAGCCTAAAAGATCCAGATGAGTTGCTTCTGTTGGTCTTTGTATGGTGTTCCACTCCCCTCCTGGTCCCAAAATCCTTCCTTCTAATTCTTACATAAGAGTCCTCAAGTTCTGACAACTCTTTTCCTTTGGTTACCTACATCTGTCTGAGTCAGCTGCTCGGTGGAGACTCTCAGGGAACAGCCATGCTAGACTCCTGTATGTAAGCATAACAGAGACTCATTAATGCTGTTAGGGATTAGTGTTTGCCCATGTGATGCATCTATAGTTGGGCCAGTTATTGGTTGGCCATTCTCTAAGTCTTTGATCCATCCCCTGTCCCTGCATTTCTTGACGACAGGATAGATTTTGGGTCAAGTTTCATGGATGGGATGGTGTCTCTCTTGTTTCACCAAGGTTTCTGCCTTGGCTACAGGAAGTGTCCTCTTTGGGTACCATATCCCCAGTGCTGTGAGTCACAGCTAAGGATGATCCCATTGATCTTGGTCAACTCCCTTATCCCAAGTCTGTCTCATCTTGGAGTTGCCCACCCCTACCCCTGTCAGTTGCAGATTTACACTCATTCTCATGTCCATTTGGTCATCCCTCATTTTCCTCCCCACACCTGTTAATGAATTCCCCCCATTCCCCTTCTCATCCCCTCTTCCACCCAGTTCCCTCCCTCCATCTGACTCTAATGACATTTTTATTCCCCTTCTATGTGAGTTTGAAGTGTTCACAATTGTGCCTTCCTTCCTGTTTAGCTTCTTTGGGTCTGTGGAATGTAACATGAGTATCCCGTGTTTTCTGGCTAATATCATTTATTAGTGAATACATACCAGGCATGTCCTTTTGGGATTGGGTTACATCACTCAGGATGATATTCTCCACCCACTTGTCTGCAAAATTCATGATGTATTTTTTTTAATTGTTGGATAGTAGTCCATTCTGTAGATGTACCAAGTCTTCTGTATCCATCCCTCAGCTGAGGGTCATCTAGGTTGTTTTCAATTCCTGACTATCGTGAATAAAATTGAGGAAGTGTTTGTGGGATCGTGGAACATTTTTTGGGTATATGCTCAGGACTGGTATAGCTATGTCTTGGGTTAGTACTATTCCCAGTTTTCTGAGAAATCTCCAAATGTCACTCCCACCAGCAATGGAGTAATGTTCCCATTGCGCACATCCCCGCCAGCTGGATTTTTTTTTTCTTTTTGATGTGAAGGTCAAGTCCAGGACTCACACAGGCAGAGTGTTGCTCTATCACAGAGCTGCTCCCTTAACCTCTATGTATGGTTTAAAATAATTTCCCTGCATTATCGTAGAAATATTTTTAATCGTACTCCATACTTCTAGGACTCCTTTTCACTTTAAATGTGAGAGGGGATCAGGGAAGCATGCTCGAGGTACAAATGTTTCTGAATAGAATTGCTATTTCACTTTTCCTCTTTTATTGTAGGACTAGTTAGCCACATTCTACTTCCAATTATGTAAGAGTACAAGTCTCCTGTAACCATAAGGTTGGGAAGTGATAGAGTCTGGCTTCCAACTCAGATCAAAACCAGTTATTTTTGTACCTCCCGTCTCTAGGATTGTAGTATCTTTAACTGTGAAAGAAAATGAGAATGGCTGCTTTTCACACTCAAAGATGAAGATGGTCATCACCTAAGGAGTACCATGTGGAATCATATGTGCACTAAAACTCACTGATGACCAGTGACTAGGCACCCATACTTCTGACGGATGAGAAAGTTGTGTCCTGTAATTCATGAGCATTGAGAATATGGTCAGTCCAAGTGGATTTCATGCATTTAGCCGACAACATATCAGAGCTTTTGCACTGGGGAGAACCAGTTGCTGAGAGTCATGAACTCCTGACTGCTAGATCTGTGCCCACTGCTGCTGCCTGTCACTGTGAGGATGTCATGCAGCATATAACTAGTCAGAATACAGGCTATAATTTCTTCAGAGATCATACAACTTTTACATTATTATATGTTGCAGATTTTCTGTCTATTCATTTCTCAGAGAACAGTAGTAATCTCAAAAATCTGTAGTTTGATCTGGGGGATTATAGGAATAAATGCATATTTTCATACGTGCAAACCTCAGGCATAATTCACCTTACTCCAAAGTTTGGACTTTGAAAACAATGTATGCCCCATTTAACTTTTTATCTAAATTTGGTTTCAAAGTGTTAATTATCAGAGTAGGAGACTTTTGAGAGGATAGACATCCTTCACATGCTGCCCCATTAAGCACCTTTCAAAAAGAGATGGATTGCTGTTTGGTGTTCTCGTTTCCTACCTTTCACTCCTCTCCCTTCTTATTTCACTTTCATTCCTATCATGGCTGTTGCTCAGCAACTGTTATGAAATTTATTTTTATTTTAAATTCAATAGATGTCAGTTCTATAAATTTGTTCCATATATTCTGCTTCAAATATGGCAGATGAGTAAGAGAGAGACTCCTCTGGTAGAATAGCAATGACTTGATTTTCTGTGATCCTTACTATTACTAAAGTGGACTAGCAGGGTAAGCCAAGAGAGATTACGGTGTAATTGCTGGACTAAAGTGGTGGTAGCATCCTTCCAGTATGTCCTCTGAATACCAAAGAAGGAGGAGGACTTAAAGGAGGAACATTCTTTATTAGGGAAATAGGGAAGATAAAAAAATGAGACCCAAATGTAGCATGGGTGCATCATTGATATCTGACGTAAAATATAACCTACTCTGGAATAGTCTGTGAAGATATTTAAAAGCCAGTACAACTAAATGTGTTTCTCCTACAAGCTTCATAGAATAAATGGGCTTAGAAATAGGAAGCTGCTCACACCATCTTAACAATTGTATTATAAAGACAAGCCAAAAATGTAGAAATGCAGGGAGATTAGTATACTGTGTTTTGTTTCAGTATTAATACTTTCCTCTGACATCAATTAATTAATTATTTATTTATTTCTTCACTAACTAATAAAGTAATAAGACCTGATACTACTTATGCTCACTTGACAAACACCAGCATATGACTTAATGGATATATGTCTTTTATTATGTGCAAGTCCTCACTTACTAGCAAGCTAGTTAATTTATTACTATTACTATTATTATTATTACTATTATTAAAATGAAATAAAATTTGTAGATTACATGGCTTATCATAAACATTTCATTTTGAAAGTTGCTAATTTATCATCAAATATCTTGTCTTTTAATCTCTGTGTTCATCTTATTTTTTTTAAATATTGAAGACTGGATTTCATTCCTTTCCTGAATTTGCTTTATTTTTGCAAACCTTGGTAGATAAGTTGTGAGCGTGTTTTAATTACCCGTGAAGCTGATAAGTCCTACTACTTAGCTGACCTCTGAAGAAATCCAAATATAGCTAGATAACAAGTTTTTTGTTAGATACTTAGAATTCAAATTCAGTGTTCTAATATAAATATTTAGACCAATATGCTTATGAAGAAAATTCTTATGACTTTCTCAGTACTTTATTGCTGTGACTAGACAATATCATCACAGCAATTCTTATAAAGGAAAACATTTAATTATAGCTGGCTTACAAGTTTCAGAAGTTTAATCCATTTTCATGGTGTGAAGCATGACAAAGAACAGGCAGACTGATGCTGAGAAGGAACTTAGAGTTCTACATCTTGATCCAAAGGGAACATAAGGAAACTGTATATTACATTGGGCCTAGCATGAACATATTAGACCTAAAAGCTGTCTCTTCCTACAAGGCCACACCTCTTAATAATGCCACTCTCTTTGGACCCAGCCTTCAGCCTGTTTGGCCAAACCTATTCAAATAACCACAGTGAATTAAACCTGGAGATTGTTTCCTATCCAAACAGAGCCTTTCTGTTCTGTTCTTTCTTTTCTTCCTCCTCCTCTTCATCCTTTTTTCTTCTTCCTCCTCTTCCTCTATTTTCTTCTTTTTTTTTTGATAGATCCAATTAGGATCACTTGCCTTTACCTCATACTAACTGTCTAAAGGAAGCTAAGTAAGTCATATGCTGGTGTATATTTATTTAATAAACCAGCTCTGAGGTGGGAGTACAGATTGGGAACACTCTGTTATAGTGTTTCTTGATTTCCATGATATAAATTTTCCCATCAGACCCAGTTTTGTGCCACTTACTGTTGCATGTGGAGTTGAAAGAAGATGTACAGTAGACCAACAATGCACAGTGTTTCTATCATCCAGATAGAATATATGCAACCTGCGAAGGGTAGAGAAAAAGAGTTTAACACCAGGAATAAGTGATACATTCTGAGTGTCTATTATTTTAACATATACCTAGCTGTAAGTTTATATGCCTTACCATTTAATAATGACTGTGTCAGCAAACAGTTATGTATCTTATGAGATAAGACATACTGACTCCAGTTGTTCTAGACCTGCAAGGTATCAGTTCTTTCTGACTGTGCAATTCTTGTGTCAGTAAATATCTGAGCATTTATTTGAATAAAATAATGACCCTAAGGTTCAAAAAGGCATTGAGAAATCAAAACCTATGTCTTTTCCATTGTTATTTCAAGTGGTTACAAACTATCTTGTGTGTTGTCTTATGTTTTATAAACCCTAGATATAAACAACAATTTTTTAAACATAACACACTTTCATACCTAAAACCTTTTCAAAAATGTCTTCAACCTTGAATGACCTCACTTTATCCTCCTAGCATTCACAATATTGTATATTTCTTTTTCTAGAAATATCACAAATGCTGCGGGTGTGCATTTCCTTCTGTGGGAAACTCCCATTCTCCTTAATGTTTTTTGCAGCTCCTTGTACTTCATTTGAACTCAGCTTCACTTATGTAGCAAATGTCTGATACCCAGCAAATTATCAGTTACCTTTGGATCATTCCATACTCACCTCATTAATAACTATAAAATGATCAGTACATACTTGTTTAATAGGACAAATTGTGGAGAATGCATGAGACAGTATGAGAAACTGACAAAATTTAAAACATTTTGAGGTTAGATCATGTGCACCATTATTTTTCCTGGTAATTCAGAACCAGTTTATTGGTTATCTAGCCATATCTTGAAACTGGAGAACATCATGGGGACAAATGAAAGAACCAGAGGAGGATTTCCAAAAGCAAATGGCACTCAAAACCAAAAAGTTTAAATTGTATGACTATGTTTACAAATTGTTATTATTCTGATTTGATGTGCTTTATTGTGTTCTCAGAATAAAGCCAAAAGTTTCCAGCATAAAGACAGATTAGCCTTTGAATGCGTGATGCCTCAGTTGGGGGAGGGGTGGAGGGAATGTCATGTATCTCTGTAGCTTGCAGGAAGCTCGGCTCCATAAACATAAAGGGCAAGTAAGTGACTCATCACAGCCTCTGTTGTGTTCTCAGCATTTTCTCTGGAGTCCTCTGTGCTCCTGAAGGGTAAGCATTGATGATCCAGTGTGTGAAGGATATTCTAAAGTTAAAAACACCCCAGATGCTCTTGGAGAGAAAGTGGTGCAGGCTCTTCCTGTGGTTTCTGCACTGTTTTTCTCCCCATCTTTTAACCTAAGCTGTCACCTAGTGGTAGAAGTTTAAATTTCATGTTTAGACATCAAAAGAGTACACTGAAATGCTACAGACCCCTAGTAAACATTTGTATAATTTTGTATACGGGTAGCTCAATGATTGTTGAGGCACATCAGAGAAGTCATATTTGTTATTAACCATTGTTTGACAATGATTCTTTTAAGGATGTTTGTTTTAACAGTTTGATTTCTTTATGGTGTTATGAAGAATCTACCTTCACTAAGGAACTGTAATTCAATCTAGTAACCTTTTCTTTCCTTTTCCTCTTCTCTCCTCTTTCTCCAGAACAAAGTCACTCTGACACCATGGTGTTCTTTTACCTGTGGTCATCCTTTGCATCATCAGCTCCTGCTATATCCTCATCTGGGATCTCAAGATGGACTGGGGTTTCTTTGATAAGAATGCAGGAGATAACAATTTCCTCTGTCAAGAAATTTTATACCCCCAAAAAGCATGTGTGGAACATTTACACTTATCTTAGATATATCTTTAGATAGGTCATACAGCAGTACTGACACAGGTCTAGTTAACTAATATGATTACAAAACAATTATCCCAGATACCAATATAGTCCACAAAACACCGTATCTGTTTCTTTTTTGTGTAGTAGAGCCAGTGGGACATTTGTTAGAATTGAGTGCCAACCCAATAAAAGTGGGAGAAAAAATATATATGTCATATATTGTATATAATATATTTTATATTATATTATATTATTTATGATTTTACTGGCATATTAGAGTTACAGGGCTAAGAGATGCTGAATTTTAAATTAAAAGAACAAGAATCCTTAAACAGATGATTTAGTAAAGGTAAATGTGATTAGATATTGAAAACATTGAGCCATGAACTGGGAATCTAGCTGTCCTTATCCAATCGCAGCTGTACACCAACTAGGCCATTCAGACAGCGAAGTCTGCAGAAGATTATCAAAGTAAGAGTGTTAGACTTCATTAACTCTTGATAATTTTATTGGCCTAATGTTCTGCTGTGGATAGCGTAGAGATTGAGTTAACAATTTTTAAGGATTTATATATTATGTCATGCATATGACTACCCTGTAGCTGTCTTCAGACACACCAGAAGAGGGCATCAGATTCCATAACAGATGGTTGTGAGCCACCATGTGGTTGCTGGGATTTGATCTCAGGACATCTTGAGAGTGTTTTTAACTGCTGAACCATCTTTCTAAGCCTGAGTTAATGTATTGACCTATATCAAAATGTCATCATTATGTCAAATTTGTGTTTTGAAAAGAATGTGATTGTGGGGTCCTGGGCAGAGAAAGTTGCCTGTGAAGACTGGAGCAGCATACGTAAGCAAATGCTGTGTGCATCAGGGCCTCGGGTGAGCCCTTGCAGGGAAGCAGTCATCCTCACATGAGAATTTAGGAAACATCACTGAGCATTGAACATACTTTTTTATAATTCTCAACTAAAGGGAAACAAGGGGCAGGGCCAGGTGTCAGCATGCAGGCACAAGCAGGCACAGGATGCAGATTTCAGTCCCTAGTACCGTTTTAAAGAAAGAAAGAAAGCAGGGACAGGTAAAGCTGCTTCATTATCACCACACTTGGGTTTTTTATGACTGTTGTTGTGTTTAGTAAACACTTGGACACATTTGTTTCCTGTGCTCACTGTGTAAGTTCAGTGGCTCTGTATCAATGCTAGTTTGTTTCCTGTCATACACTTCTCATTTGTAGAATTCCATACAGTGATATTGGCAAATAGATTCTGTCAGTCAGTTTCTTTATTATTATATATTTCGTTTTTTTTTTCTTTTTTTCTTATTTTTTGGAGCTGAGGACTGAACCCAGGGACTTTCACTTGGTAGGCAAGCACTCTACCGCATACCTAAATCCCCAAACCCTTATTATTTTATATTTTAATGCTCTAGAAAATAAAGTTATACTTTCTTGAAATATAATCGTAAATTTATAAGAAAAAAGTGAGGAAGCCATTGTGCAGTCCAGTTTACCTTCATTCTGAAATCCTGTTACAGTGTCATACAAATTCTGCCTGCCTCCTCTCAATGAAGAACCTAGGTTGGGTGTGTGTGAAATGAAACTAGAAAGGGGACCATGAAAGGGTTAAAAAGAGCTATTAAGGCAGGAGGGGATGGTAGTGATCACCACATGTGACATGAAAATAGAAGAGGATACACTGTGTGGCAAGAAGAGGAGTTAGGGCAGGGGGTAGGAACTAATCTGAAGAATTCAGAATGAAGACTGAGGAGATGCCCTATGGAAACCTTTTGCTGATTTTTGCTGGCATATTTTTTTTTATTTAAAAGCTAATTGTCAGCTCATTGATAATGTTTAAAACTGACTAATCAAAACATTTACAATTATGGAGGCAAATGGGATGGATAATTACAAATGTTTGTCTATAGGGAGTGCAAAAAGAGAGCAGTACAAGGGGACTGATTGTAAGTTTTGTTAACCTTCTAGTTTAATGAATACACTTGTTTAAAGTTAAAATAGGATTGGAGGAATGGCTCAGTACCTAAGGAAACCTGTTGATCTTGGAGAGGAACTTGCTCAGTTCCCAGTACCCCATGACAGCTCACAGCCATCTGCAATTCCAATGCCTGGGACTCATTTTCTTCTCCTCACTTCTGAAGGGACTAGGTACACACAAGGTAAACTTACATACATTCGGGCAAACACACACATAAAAGAAGAATACTTTTAAACACTAAATTAAATAAATACTCCCACTTAGTACCTAGCAGTTCTAGTTACCAAAATGGCACAGCCTTGAAATACTCTTTGAAGTGCTAATTTTGCTTTGTAATAAGTAAATTGTGTGTTCTGGGATTTTATGGCAGTTGTGTATTTAAGAATCTTGGATAAACTGCATTAGCAGAATACTATGATCAATGATGCTTCTCAAATCCAAGCCTCAATTTATTTTTCAACATCAAAAATAAAAGGCTACAGTTATGTGAGGGATGAAGAAATTAGTGTGAACATTGTTTCTGACACTGACATCTTGGAGAGAGAAGTGCTTCTAGTTGAGACTTCATCATCTCAATCTTTCAACTAGTATTACTCTGACTACCATGCATTGTCCATGACTCTTTATGTTTCTGAGTCAATAAGGATGATTAGCAGGCAGTTCTCTTTTTTATAACTTCTATCATTTTCTCTAAATTAACAAGTTATTTGCTTCTTTAATTGGATATTTCTATATTTTCATTACAAATGTTATGTCCTTTTCCAGTTTCCTGTCCATAAGATCTATAAGCGGTCCCCATCCAATTCCTCTATAACCACCCTTACTGCCCCTTGATATTCCCATGAACTGGGAGTTAAACCTAGGCATTAAACCAAAGGAGTTCTCCTTCCTTTGGTGACCAAAAAGGCCATACTCCTCCACAGTTGGAGCACTAGGTCGGTCCATATATTCTTTTAATATTGGTTGAAAATGAAATTTCTGTTTTTTGGGCATTCTTGTTCTTATGGTGTTGACGCCCTTTCAGCTCTTGTAATCGTTTCTCAAAATCTAACAACAAGAGGTCCGTTCTCAGTTCACTGGTTTGACACGAGCTTTCACTTCTGAATTGGATGTCCTTGAGCTGTGTCTCTCAGGAAACATCTGCATCCTGTTCCTGGTAGCATGCCTTCTAAGATTCAACAGTCTTATCTAGTTTTGGTGGCTGGACACACACACACACACACACACACACACACACACACACACACACATATATATATATATATCATAATATAATGGATAATATTCATATATTTACATATATATTTGGTGGCTCCTACACACATGAGATTAGGTATGATATTTACATTGATTCTTTGTAGCAAGCTCAATTATAAAGAATCCACAAATGACAATGTCAAATAGAATCTCTCCTTTTCTTATGAAATTAGTAATGTTGAGGTGTCCCTGGACCTGAAGCCATTCCTCTCCCTTCCCATCCAAATGAATCTCATGTTTTGTCTGAAGAAAGAAGCATGATAAAATATCTAAAACCCTCCAGAGTGTCACTGGGAAAACAGCATGGTAGTTATTAGAGAACTGACATCTAATAGGACTACAGAACCTCATTCTATTGTCCATGTTGTCCTTTGCTTTACTGATGTCTCGTAATTTTTTTGGCAAATAAGGATTTGGGAGTTTATCATTTGAAAAAGGTACAGAGTATTTACACTGTTATATTCATTCTATAGCTGTGCCATGTTTGTTGCCAAAATCATTGCAAAAAAATTGAAAAGGAAAACATAAGTATTGATTACATATTCAGGAATATTAAAAGTCCCCTATCAAGGAACGTACAATAAAAAAATGTAATACAATATTCATTCAATTAAAGGTCTTGATGGAAAATACGTGTCCTTGGTAAACAGAGAAAAACTAGGAATTGAACTGTACATCACAGGAATGGACATGGGAATAAAATTATTATCCAGAAGAATCTCCTCCACTCCATGTTCCTAAACCTTTTCTACCCATACCAAGACCCTGACTAACTTTGTCCATTCAGAGCATGTAACCAATAATGAAGCAAAGAGAATTCTCTAGCTTTAGAGAGATGTAGTATGTAAAGGTTTCTACTGTGTCACAGAAGAGTCTCCTGTGAAGTGCACCCTCGAATCTGCTCAATGTAAATAAAGGATTTCAGTAGGTAGGCCATGGCAGCTCTCAGTGACAACATCATTAGGCCCTCCCTGAAAAATCTCTTGTATCCTGCATTTACCTAGCTTCTTCGGTGACATCACGAGTGTTTTTCTGACTGCAATTGAATCGCAGATATTCCTTCAATACCTCTAGGGTTTACTAATTGGCTCCTAATTCAGAGTAAACAGTCATTTGGGAGGGAGAACAAAGAGGAAGAAGATATCAGAGATGGGCGGAAGGAAGCTGACCTTCTGTCTTTGTATAAAAAAAAATGGAAGATATACATTAGCTATGGGAAAGCTTGGTGAGTCCTGCGTTGGTTTTGAATGAATTCTCTGAAGAGATAGCCTTGATGTGACCCTTCTACATATGGGTATCAGGAGTTGGGAGCCTCTCAGAAGCATCTGGATTTCCCTGCTTGTTATGGGTCCTGGACTTCAGAGAGCTTATATCATTAATTTCTTACAAAATCCAAGAGTTAGAAAGGGCATAGTTGTTTACCTGAAAGCTCCTGACTCTTATTATTTTTTTTCACAGAAGAAAAAGTTTCTAAGGAAAAAGGAAAGACAGGTCTTTTGTCCGCAGCTCAGAGTAAGCTCCATGATTTGGATTCATTTAGTGAAGTTTGTGTCTGACCCTTTTCTCTTTGATAGAGAAGTGATCCTAGTAGACACTTCATTGTCTCCATCTTTTCACTAGTATTACTCTTACTTTTTAGATTTCTGAGTCAATAGGTGTGAATAGTTGGTCTTGCTCTTTAATTTCTTTCATTTTTTTTATTTTTACCATACTTTATTCCTTATTATTAATTGGATATTTCTATATTTATATTCAAATGTTATTTCCTTTTCCAATTTCCTCCCCATAAGATCCTTAACCAGACTCCTGCTCTTGTTCTATTATGCCACTTACTGGCCCTTTATGTTCCATTGAACTGTGAGTCTAACACAGGTAGAACAAATGGGTTGTCCTTCCATTGATGCTTAAGAAGGACATAACCAGCCATAGTTTTGTCTGTGTACCTACATTGAATATTGGTTTAGTACCAGAGAGCACTGACTTATTTGCATTGTTGTTCATATGCGGTTAAAGCCCCTTCACCTCTTGTAATACTTTCTCAAAATCTACCAACAAGACATCCATTTTAAGTTCACTGGTTTGCCACTAGCACCCACTTTCGCATTTAATGTGCATGTCTCTAAGGAAAGATATATATCTGGTTCCTGGCAGAATGAACTTCTTAGCTTCATCAATCTTATCTATTTTTGGTGGCATACACACACACACACACACACACACACACACACACACACACACTCACACACACACACGTTGATGGTTCCTGCAGTGATGAAGTAAGGTGGAATTTAAACATGGATTCTGTGCAACTAGGTCAAGAATGTAGAATCTTCAAATTAAAATGCCAAATAGACTCCCTCCTGTTCTTATGAACCTACTGAAGTTCAGGGTTCCCTGGACTTCAGTAATTCCTCTCCCTGCCCATTCTCCTGAATCTTTTGTTTGGCCTGAAGAAAGAATCATGGTAAAGCATCCAAAACCCTGAAATCTGTCCCTGGGACACTGGAAGGTGATACTGTACTACTGATATCAAAAATCTAGAGAAAAAAAATTCGATACTCAATGTGGTCCTCTGCTTTACTGATGTCTGAAAATTTTTGAAAAATATAAGGATTTGGGAGTTTATTATTTGACGTACGTACACAAAATTTACACTGTCATACTCACTGTGTACCCGGTCCCATTATTTGCCAAAATCATTGCAAAAAATTGAATTGGAAAACAATTTTTAATACATATTCAGGAATATATATATATATATAATATATATATAATATCCCCTCTCAAGGAATGTAGGAAAAAAATTAATACAATATTTCATCAATTGAAGATCTGTAAGAAAAATACTTGTCTTTGAAAAACAGCGAAAACATAGGAAATTGAAGTGTATGTGACAAGAATGAACCTGGGAATATAATTATCCAGAAGAATCTCCTACAATCCATGTTCCTAAACCTTTTCAACCCATGCCAAGATCCTGACTAACTTTCTCCATTCAGAACATCTAGCAACTAATGAAGCAAAGAGATGACTCTAGCTTTAGAGAGATGGAGTACATAAAGGCTTCCACTGTGTCACAAGAGACACTCCTGGAAAAGGCACTCTTGAATCTGGTCAATGAGGGAAAGCTGTTTATCAGGTAGGCCATAGCAGCTCTCAGTGACATCATCATTAGGCCCATCCTGAGAAATCTCTTGTATCCTGGAGAGTCCTAGCTTCTTCTGTGATGTCACAAATGTTTTTCTGACTGCAACTGCCTTTCAGATAATCCTTCAGTACCTCTAAGGTTTACTAATTGTCTCTAATTTAGAGTAAACAGCCATTTGGGAATGAGAAGAAAGAGGGTAAAGAGAAGAGTGTTGGGGAGAAAGAAGCTGGCCTTCTCTATTTGTATAAAAAAGAAAGAAATACTTGGTCCATTGGAAAGCTCAGTGAGACCTTGTTAGGGGTTGAGTGGGTTTGCTGAAGAGATAGCCTTTATCTGAGCCTTCAACATATGGGAATCAGGAGCTGAGGGCCTCTCAGAAGCATCTGGACTTCCTTGCTTGTTATGGTTCCTTGTAGTCAGAGAGTTTATATCATTAATTTTGTTATTCCAAAAGCCAGGTGTTGGAAAGGGCCCAGTTGTTTCCTGAGAGCTCATGGCTTTTATATTTTTAACTGAAGGGAAAGGTCCCAAGGAAGAAGGAAAAGAAAAGTACTGTGTCCTCAGCTCGGAGTAAACCCCTCCTTGCTTTGTATTCCTACAGTGCAGTTTGTGTCAGTCCCTGACATCTGGGAGAGGGCAGAGCATCTATTTGAGACTTCATCATCTCAGTCTTTCCACAAGTACTACTCTGACTACCATTCCCTGACAGTTACCCTTTAGATTTCTGCGTGAATAGGTGCGATTAGCTGGCAGTTAACTTTTCTTTTTTTCTCTCTTTTTTTATTTTTTAGCAATTTTTATTGCTTTTTCTAATTGGATATTTTTATATTTACATTTTAAATATTATTTCCTTTTCCAGTTTCCTGTCCGTGAGATCCCTAAACAGTCCCACTAACCTTATTCTATAGCCCCCCTTACTGCACCACGACATTCCCTTGAACTGGGAGGCAAACCTAGGGAGGACCAAGGGCTTCTCCTTCCATTGGGGCCCAACAAGTCCATCCTCTGCTACCTATGCAGTTGGAACCATAGGTCTGTCCAGACACAGTCTCTGAATATTGGTTTAGCACCAGAAATCTCTGGTTAGTTGAAATTGTTGTTGTTGTGGGGTTGAAAGCCCATTCAGCTCGAGTAATCATTTCTCAACATCCATAAAAAAGAGGTCGATTTTGAGTTCTCTTGTTTGCCACTAGCATTCACTTCTGTATTTGACATGCTCTAGTTGTGTCTCTCATGAAAGATCTATATCAAGTTCCTGGCAGCATGCTCTTCTTAGCTTCAACAATCCTATCTAGTGACTGGTTTATCAATATATCAATCGATGTATCTATATCTATATCTATATCTATATCTATATCTATATCTATATCTATATATATATATATACATATATATGTATATTTATTTGGTGGCTCCTACTATTATGAGATTTGATGAAATATTTACATGGATTCTGCGTAATTAGGTCAAGAATCCAGGATCCACAAATGACAATGCCAAATAGACTCCCTCATGTTCTTACAACCTATTGAAGTTGAGGTTTCACTGGACCTCAAGCCACTCTTCTTGTCGCCCATCACCCAAAAACTGATGGTTAGCCTGAAGAATGAATCATGGTCAAACATCCAAAACCCTGTGGACCTGTCTTGCCATGGGACCACAGGAAGGTCGATATTAGAGAACTGATATCTAATAGAACCACAGAACCATATTCTGTACTCCATGTTGTCCTTTGCTTAACTGATGTCTGCTACCTAATGGATAAAATGAGGTTTTGGGAGTTTATCATTTGAAGGAGGTACACAATATTTACACTGTTATATTCACTCTATAGCTGGGCCCCGTTTGTAGCCATATTCATTGCAAAAAAATGTAATTGGAAAAATGAAATTTTTTAGTACACATGCAGGAAAATATAAATTGTCCCATGTGAATGAATGTATAATCAGAAAATGTAGCACAATATTCACTCAATTAAAGTTCTATAGGGAAAATACTGGCACCTGGGAAACAGAGAAAACCTAGGGAATTGCACTTTATGTCATAGAATTGGACCTGGGAATAACATTAATTTTCAGAAGAGTCTCCTTATCTCCGTGTTCCTAGATCTTTTCTACCCATGCCAAGCCCCTGATTAACTTTCTCCATTCAGAGCATTTAACCAGTAATGAAGCAGAGAGAAGTCTCTAGCTTTAGAGTGATGGAGTACGTCAAGTTTTCCACAGTGTCACAGGAGACATCCTGGAAAGGGCACCCTTGAATCTGGTCAAAATAAGGAAATCTGTTCAGCAGTCGGACTTCTGCCCACCTTTATCCACATCCCTAGTCCAAGAGGAAACTGCATAGTGCCTCTGGACACATGAATATAGGAGCAGTCAAGCTGCAGGAGACCTGCAGTCCAAACTGCACCTGGATATGAACTGGTGCAAACAGTATTCAACACCCAAATCTCATGTGGTGTGGGGAAGTCTTAGACCATCAGAGGGGCAAAAAACCCTGAGAACTCTGCTCATATTATTGACTCAGGAAAAAAAAAACACCCAGCTCCATCTGGGCCTCCTGGGCAAAGGGACCCAGGAGCAGTAGGGGCAAGACGTTTCTAGTTGCAGCCCTCATTGAAAGCTGAAAGTCAGTCCAATGAGCGAGTTCAGGCCTAAGACCAGAGGTGAGTCCAACTTTTCTCCTCTAACTGACCTGACTGGTGGACTCGGACATGCAAAGGCAGAACTCCTCTAGTACAAGGGACTTCCAGTTTCTAGCTGGCTCCTGAACCTCGCTGATCCCATCCCAGATCTCCCTGCTCCTAGACACTGTGGGAGAGCTAACCACCCAGGGATGTTGGCAATAGTGGGCCTACAAGGAACAGAGACTGCCACTTCTGCCCACCATTACCCACATTTCTGGCCCAAGACAAAACAGCATAGTGCCTCTGGACACAGGAATATAGGAGGAGTAAAACTGCAGGAGCACCATGTTCCAGACTATGCCTGGATCTGAGCAGAACAGGACAAAGTGCTCTCTGCACAAAAATCCTGATGGTGGGGGAACTAGACCTTCAGAGGAGCAGACACTCCTGGGAAAATAGAGGAGACTATTCTCTGCCCAGATTCCTGACTCAAGAGGAAAACACCTTGTGCCTTCTGTATGGCCTCCCATCACAGAAGTACCTAGGTGAAGTATGGGAAATTCCTTCTGGGTCCTGCCCACAGAGACAGATGAAAGCCAATGAACAGGAGCAACTGCATGCATGAGAGCAAAATACTCTCTTCCATTAACTGAGAAAAAAAAACAGGAAAACAGGTCTAGAGCAGTCCTGACACCTTAGCCTACAGGATGGTCCAGCCACTGTCTGAAAGAGGAAGACAAGCTAAATTCAGATTCTACCTGAAGGCTAGAGGCGATCATAGTAATGCAAACAACAGAAATGAAGACTACTTGGGCTCATCAGAGCCCAAATCTCCGATCAAAGCAAACACTGGATATCTATACATACCAGAAAAGAAAGAACTAGATTAAAATTCACGTTTTATAATGACGATGGACGATGTTAAGAAGGTCATAAATAACTCCCTTAAGAAAGTACAGAACAAGAGAAAATACAGAAGTAAACAAGTAGAATCCCTGAAAGAGGGAACTCAAAACTACCTTAAAGTACTACTGGAAAAACAACAAAACAGGAGAAGGAAATGAACAAAACCAACCAGGAGTTAAAAATGGAAATAGAAAAAATAAAGAAAGCACAAGGAAGAAAACCCTGTAAATAGAAAACCTAGGAAAGAGACGAGGAGTTACAGAAGTGAGAATCAACAACAGGATAAAAGTGATAGAAGACATAATCTATTGAGCAGAAGATTCCATAGAAAACGTTGACACAACTGTCAAAGATAATGTAAAATGGAAAAGCAGCTAGCCCAAAACATACAGTAAATCCAGGACACAATCAGAAGATCAAACCTAAGGATAACAGGTATAGAAGAGAGTGAAGACTGTCAACATCAAGGGACAGTAATATCTTCAACAAAATTATAGAAGAAAACTTCTCAAATCTAAAGAAAGAGATGCCCATAAACATACACAAAGCCTACAAAACTCCAAATAGATTGGACCAGAAAAGGATATCCTCCCATTACTTCATAGACAAAACAACAAATGGGGAAAAGAAATAAAAATATTAAAAGCCGTAAGGGAAAATGTCAAGTAACATATAAAAGCAAACCTATCAGAATTACACCAGAATTCTCACCAGATACCATGAAAGCCAGATGATCCTGGATAGATGTTGTACAGACACTAAGAGAACAAAAACGCCATCTCAGGCTACTGTATCCAGCCAAACTGTCAATTAACATAGATGGAGAAACAAAGATATTCAATGACAAAATCAAATTTACACAATATCTTTCTACATATCCAGTCCTACAAAGGACACTAACTAGAAAACCCCAAAACAAGGAGGCAAGTAAAATGATAGATAAAGCAAGAAATTAATCTTTTCACAACAAAACAAAGAGAAGAGAAGCACACAAACATAAACTAACCTCAATTATGAAAATAACAGAAAGGGACCATCACTATTCCTTAATATCTCTCAACGTTAATGGATTCAATTTGCTACTAAAAATACTCAGAATGATCATTGGATACATAATTCGGACCCAGGGTATTGCTCTAAACGAAACACACTTCACGGACAGAGAAAGACACTACCTTTTAGTAAAAGTCTGGAAAACAATTTTCCATGCAAATTGTCTGAAGAAGCAAGCTGGAATAGGCATTCTAATATCATAGAAAATTGACTTTCAACGAAGAGTCATCAAAAAGCATAAGGGAGGACACTTCATTATCATCAAAGGAAAAATTAGCTTTTACAAATGCCTCCTGCCTTTTACAGACATATCTACAATCACCCTTGCTTGGAGAAAGTAGTTAAGATTTATTCCTTCTTTGAATGAAGAGGAAGATCTAAGGCTACACTCCTCAGAGAAACAAGATGTCAGGTACTGTAGGAAGAAATATGCATCTAGGCAACAATAAATGTTCCAAGCTAACTTGTGCAGTAAGGTAATGTATGGAAAATACCACTCCTTTATTAGTAGTATTATTAAGCATTGTATTTGTTTATATTTCAAATATTATCCCCTTTCCATGAACCACACCTCCACATATTCCTCCTCTTTGTCTCTAAGAGGGAGACTACGCAAGCCCCATTCATTCTTTCTTCACCCCTCTAGAATCACTCTTTTCTGGGACATCAAGCATCCAAAGGACCAAGTGGTTCCCCTACCACTGATGTGAGATGAGGCAGTTCTCTGCTACATATGTAGGGTACCAAACCATGTATATTCTAAGGTTGGTGGTTAGGGCCATGGGAGCTCTAAGGTGTCTGCTTAATTGATATTGTTGTTCTACCTCTAATTACAGTCTCCTTCAGCAACATCAGCCCTTCCCCTTCATCTTCCATTGGGATATGTAGTCTCAGTTCAATGGTTGGCTGTGAATATCTGCATCTGTATCAGTCAGGTTCTGGCAGAGCTTCTCAGAGGACAGCCATACCAGACTCCTGTTTGCAAGCACAGCTCAGCATCAGCAACAGTGTCTATTTTGGTGTCTGCAGATTGCTGGATGGTCTTTCTTTCAGCCTCTGCTCCATATTTGCCCCTGCATTTCCATTAGACAGGACTACCTCTGATTTAATAAGAGATGGGTGACTGGTCCCATCCTTGCACTGGGGGCCATGTCTATCTACTGCAGGTGTTGTCTTCAGGTTTAATTTCATTGTTGTTGTGTATGTTGGCTAATGTCATCACTTTTGGGTTCAGGAACCTGTCACATACTTAGTATATGGGACATTCTAGAGGTTACCCAAATCCTCCATTGTTCCTTCTTTCTATTCTCATTGTCTTGGTCCTCTGTGCTTCTCTCCTGTCTCTTCCCACATCTGATCCTGCTCTCCTGTTTTTCTATTTCACTCCCCTCTCCCACACAGGGTCCTTTCTCCATCTGCCTCCCATGATAATTTTCTTCCCCCTTCTGATTGGGATTGAAGCAGTCCCAATTTGGCCATTCTTGTTAAGCTTCAGAGTGTATATGAGTTTATATTGGATATTCTGAGCTCTTCGGCTAATTTCCTCTTACCAGTGAGTGCATGCTATGGGCATTTATTTGTGACTTTGTTACTTCACTCAGGATGATATTTTCTAGTTTCATCCATTTGCCTATGAATTTCATGAAGTCATTCTATTTAATAGCTGAGTACCACACCATTGTGTAAATGGACCACATTATATGAATCTGTTTCTCATTTGAGAGACATCTGGGTTATTTCCAGCTTCTGTCTTTTACAAATAAGGCTGGTATGAACATAGTGGAGCATGTGTCCTTGTAGGTAGGAGCAAGTTTTGGATATATGCCATTGAATGGTAGAGCTGGGTCCTCAGTTACTAAATATTATGTTCAATTTTCTGAAGAACCTCCAGCCTGGTTTCCAGAGTGGTTTTAAGAGCTTGTAATGTGAACAGTGACAGAGTGTTCCTTTCTCTCCACACCCTTGCCAGAGTCTGTTGTCACCTGACTTTTTAACTTAGGCATTCTGAGTTATATGAAGTAGAATCTAGGACTGTTTTGATTTGCATTTCCACAAGGACTATGGATGTTGAACATTTCCTTATGTGCTTCTCATCCATTCAATATTCATCAGTTGAGAATTTATTTGTTTAGAACTGTACCCCACTAATAAATAGGGTATTTGATTCTCTGGAGTAAATCTTCTTGAGTTTTTTTTTTTTTAATATTGGATATTAGCTCTCTATTGGATTTAGGATTGGGAAAAATCTTTTCCCAATCTGTTAGTTGCTGTATGAAACGAATGATAGTGCCTTTGCATTACAGAAACTTTGAAATTTTATGATGTTCCATTTGTTGATTCTTGATCTTAGAACAAAAGCCTTTGGTGTTCTATTCAGGAAAATTTCCCCAGTACCAATGTGTTGAAGGCTTTTCCCTGCTATTTCATTAATTAGTTTCAGTTTATCTGGTTTCATGTGGAGGTCTTTATTCCACTTTTACTTGTGCTTTGTACAAGGAGATAGGAATTGATTGATTTGCATTCTTCTACATTCTGTCCTTCAGTTGAAACAGCACAGTTTAAAAAAAAATACTATCTTTTTATCTACTGGATGGTTTTAGATCCTTTGTCAATTTTCAAGTGGCGATAGCTGTGTGGGTTCATTTCTGGGCTTCACTTCTATTTCATTTATGTACCTGCCTGTCTTCATGCCAATACAATACAGTTTTCCATCATACATTGCTCTGTAATACAACTTGTGCTCAGGGATGTTGATTTCCCCAAAATATTTTTATTTTTCAGAATAGTTTTCCATATCCTGGGATTTATTTTATTCCAAATAAATATGCAAGCTGCCATTTCTATGTCTGTGAAGAATTGAGTTGGAATATTGATGGGAATTGCGTTGAATCTGTAGTTTGCGTTTGGCAAAATGGCCATTTTTACAATATTAATCCTGTCAATACACAACATGGAAGATCTTTCTAATTTCTGAGATCTTCAATTTTTTTTTCTTCAGAGACATGTGTTCTTTTACATATCTTTCACTTGCTTGGTAAGAGTCACACTGAGGTATTTTACATGCTTTTTGACTATTGTCAAGTGTGTCATTTCTGTAATTTCTTTCTCAGCCTGTTTCTCTTTTGAGTAGAGGAAGGCTACTTATTTGTTTGAATCAATTTTATACTCTGCCACTCTGCCAAGGTTGTTTATCAGTTCTAAAAATTCACTGGTGGAATTTGTGGGGTCACATCATCTGCATATAGTGACATTTTGAATACTTCCTTAGCAATATTATCCATTTACCTCCAATTGTTTCTAATTACTCTGGCTAGGACTTCGAATACTATATTGAAAAGGTAGGGAGAGAGTGGGTATCCTTATCTAGTTCCTGATTTTAGTGGGATTGCATTAAGTTTCTCTCCATTTAGTCTGATGTGGCTACTGATTTGCTGTATATTGTTCTTAGTGAGTACAGTATGGTCATTGAATTTATGGTATTTTCAAGACTTTTAACATGAAGGGGTAGGTTCTGGACAATGCTTTCTCAGAATCTAATGAGATGATTGTTTGTTTTGTTTTCTTTGAATTTGTTTTTATAGTGGGATTAGTTTGATTAGTGATCAGGTTCTGTATATTAAACCATCCCTGTATCTCCACGATGAAGCCTACTTGTTCATGGTGGATCATTGCTTTGATGTGTTCTTGGATTTGCCTTGCTAGAAATTTACTGAGAATTTTTGCAGGGATATTCATGAAAAAATTGACTGAAATTCTCTTTCTTTGTTGGGTCTTTGTTTGCTTTAGTTATAAGCATAACTGTGGTGTCAGGGAAGGAATTGTGTAGTGTTCCTTCTATGTCTAGTTTGTGGAATAGTTTGGAGAATATTGGTATTAGGTATTCTATGAACATCTGAGAGAATCTGTACTAAACCTTTCTGGTCCTGGGATCATTTGGTTCAGAGACATTTAATGATTGTTTCTACTTCTTTAGGAGTTATGGGAGTATTTAGATGGATTATCTGATCGTGATTCAACTTTGGTACCTTGTATCTGTCCAGAAAAATTATCCATTTAATCCTTACTTTCCCATTTTGTTAAGTATAGACTTTTATAGTATGATCTGATAATTTTTTGAGTTTCATCATTTTCTAAGGTTAGATCTCTATTTCACTTCTGATTTTGTTATTTTTAATTTGAATACTAAGGATTTACCTATCTTCTGGAGTTTTCAAAGAACCAGCTCCTGGTTTTGTTGATTCTTTATATAATTCCTTTTGTTTCTACCTGGTTGATTTCAGTTCAGAGTTTGATTTTTTCCTGCTGTCTAGTCCTCTTGGTGTATTTGGAATTTTATTGATTCTGAGTTTTCAGGTGTTCTGTCAAACTGCTAGACTATATTAGCTCCTGTTTCTTTGTGGAGCCTCTCAGAGCTATGAGTTTTCCTCTTGGCATTGCATTTTTGTGTTCCAAGTTACACTGTCCTTTTCTTTATTCAAAATGTCTTCAATTTTTTTTATTTATTTCTTCCTTGAACAAGTTCTCCTTTAGTAAATCATTCCTCGGATACCATGTAAATGTGGATCTTGTTGTTATTGAAGTCCATTCTTAGTCTGTAGTGATCTCATCGGAAGCATGGGATAAATTCCATCTTCTTGTATATGTTGAGGCCTGTTTTGTGATGGATCATATTGTCAGTTTTGGAGAAGGTACCATGTGGGACTGAGAAGAAAGTGTCAGGAGCCATAACAGGACAAGCTAATAACTAGCAGGTGATCATCCTCATATGGATAGCCTTGGATTATTTTATAATCCACAACTGGTTTGCCCTTAAAAGTAAGGCAGTAAGGGATTCATTTTGGGAAAGCTTCCTGCTATTGAAATGCTATTCATGTTGTTATTATTAGACATATATAACAATCATTGAGTAAGAGCACACCCCTTTGGAGCAGATCTCTACAGGTCTATGAAGTTGTACTGTCCTGTAGTGATGCTATACAGACAAATAGATGAATTATTTAGTCTTAATAATGATTCTACAATAATTCCTAAAATTATATCAATGGATATTAAGCTCTTTTATAGTGGGACTGCTATAAGTCTCTTTGTAATAATCAAAATTGCAGTGAGAACTCTGCCAGTCTCCCAGGTGTCACCAGTTAATTGTTCTGAGATAATAAACAGACTTTCTCCTACTCAGAACACATTCCAAGAGGTTGCAAAACAGTTATCAAGAGTCACAAAAAGAGAACAAACGGTTTGTTACAGGTGCAAGGACAGAGGATAAGATATTTACTGGGTTTGTCTGGAAATAATTTCTCTATAAACTATGGTTTTAGATATTCAGTGAACCTGTAGAGCTCACCCTAGTGATGAATGTTTAGCCAGATAATTATAATTGACGGATATTCATATAAAAATTCCCGGTTGTAAATTGTATTTCAATTTATGGTTTGATCTTTCATATGAACTTGTGATGAACTTTGTAACACGTGATCATGTATTCTGAAATATGTTTATGTATTGAGGAGAAAGAGAAGACACACAGAAGGACTGAGAGAGAAGGACTGAACTGGAAGGACAGAGACAGATGGACTGAGCTGGAGAGGGGCCGAGCTGAAAAGTCAGCTTTGAGCTAAGGAGAACTGAGCTTAGTAGAACTGAGCCAAAAATATCTGGGCTAAGAAGAAATGTAGAGAAGAATAACTTAGAGACTATAGGTAAC
The DNA here is from genome assembly GCF_021556685.1 of Rattus norvegicus. Taxonomy (NCBI): domain Eukaryota; kingdom Metazoa; phylum Chordata; class Mammalia; order Rodentia; family Muridae; genus Rattus; species Rattus norvegicus. The sequence goes on from NW_028238783.1 coordinate 244,822, forward strand.
ATAAGAGAGTAATATGCGGAATGCAGAGAAGAAGAGGAAAAGAGAAGACACTGGAAAGAACAGAGGTGCAGGCATGTTTCTCCTTACCATAGGACAGAAAAGGTTATTTCATAATAGCAACTCAGGCTCACTCTTATTAAAAGGAACAAGCCTTTTCTCTTACAAACTTGGGTTTAATTCACTTAGCATTAAAAGGATAGAAGCGATTTCTTTCTCTATGTAATAAAGATTGGAGCTCATTTTTCTGCACTGGTGCTTGGTCTTTTGGTCCATATGCATATGGAAGTAAGTATGTCTGTGTAAGTATGTAATTACAAGAATGTACGAATGTGTTTGTCTGTGTAATAGTGTAATTGTGAGAATGCGTGTAAGGTGGACCCAGGTGATTTGAGTGGAAATGTATCAATGCACGTTTATGGAATCCAGGTGTAAAATTACATGTTTATGCATATTTGGCTATGTAAAATACTGACATCATTTGTGATTCAAAGATACTGACAATTTGACTATACTTACCTTTATTAATAGTTATACTATGCCTTGAACAAATTTTAATGGTTAATATCAAATATTTTTATAGGAATGGTACATCAAATACTTCTGTTAATAGTTAAAATTACAAAATGTTTACGATATTTATGCACTTTGGTATTTGACTATGGAAGAAGCTGGATGATCTTAGAATTTGTAATAATGTTTATAAATCCTTTATTCCTAATGTTTGTTGACAGAAGGAAATTATCAACGAATACCTATATACAATATGCCACACATTTCTAATATAAATAGAGCAAATTAAATATATAATTTATGAACTAAAGGTGAGCAATCATGTACAAAAGCAAGATACATCATTGAGTCTACCTATATTTGGAGTAAAGAGATGATTCATGCTTCCGTTTGTTTCTTTCTTGACATCTAATGAGATAAAATTAGTGTGGAAAAAGCTAAAACTGAAATTAGTATGCTTGATCTAGTATATATATTTGATCATTGCTCTTGGAGAAACATACAGTACATATTTTCAAGGTTATATACACAGCATATACAAAAAGTCACTGTGTCCATGAATTATTAATAACACTCAAGCAACTTTCTCTCGTCATATTAGATTTGAACTATCAAATATACATATGTATGTACATACACACACACATACAACAATATAATACTTCTAAAAGTCTAAAACAAATTAGTAAATAATAGTCATTCAGAAACAACTAATGAAAAGGGATGAACTAAATTTCCATTAAAATGTACTCCCAAATGCAAATCAAAACAACCCTGAGATTTCACCTCACACCAGTGAGAATGGCTAAGATCAAAAACTCAGGTGACAGCACATGCTGGCGAGGATGTGGTGAAAGAGGAACACTCCTCCAAGGTTGGTGGGATTGCAGACTGGTAGAACCATTCTGGAAATCAGTCTGGAGGTTCCTCAGAAAATTGGACATTTAACTGCCTGAGTATCCAGCCCTACCTCTCTTGGGCTTATACCCAAAAGATGCCCCAACATGTAAAAAAGACACGTGCTCCACTATGTTCATCGCAGCCTTACTTATAATAGCCAGAAGCTGGAAAGAACCCAGATGCCCTTCAACAGAGGAATGGATACAGAAAATGTGGTACATCTACACAATGGAATATTACTCAGCTATCAAAAACAATGACCTTATGAAATTCGTAGGCAAATGGTCGGAACTGGAAAATATCATCCTGAGTGAGGTAACTCAATCACAGAAAAACACACATGGTATGCACTCATTGATAAGTGGCTATTAGCCCAAATGATTGAATTATCCTAGATGCCTAGAACAAATGAAACTCAAGACGGATTATCAAAATGTGAATGCTTCACGCCTTCTTGAAAAGGGGAACAAGAATACACCTGGCAGGGAATAGAGAGGCAAAGATTAAAACAGACACAGAAGGAACACCCTTTCAGAGCATGCTCCACATGTGGCCCATGCATATACAGCCATCCAATTAGACAAGATGGATGAAGCAAAGAAGTGCAGGCCGACAGGAGCCGGATGTAGATCTCTCCCGAGAGACACAGCCAGAATACAGCAAACACAGAAGCGTATGCCAGCAGCAAACCACTGAATTGAGAATAGGACCCCCGTTGAAGGAATCAGAGAAAGAACTGGAAGAGCTCAAAGGTGCTCGAGACCCCGAGACCCCATATGTACAACAATGCCAAGCAACCAGAGCTTCCAGGGACTAAACCACTACCTAAAGACTATACATGGACTGACCCTGGACTCTAACCTCATAGGTAGCAATGAATATCCTAGTAAGAGCACCAGAGGAAGGGGAAGCCCCGGGTCCTGTAAGACTGAACCCCCAGTGAACTAGATTGTTGGGGGGAGTGCGATAAGGGGGGGAGGATGGGGAGGGGAAAACCCATAAACAACAAGAGGGGAGAGGGGGATTTTTCCCTGGAAACTGGAAAAGGGAATAACACTCAAAGTGTATATAAGAAATACTCAAGTTAATAAAAAAAATGTCCTCCCAAAAGTATACTTTCTAGCATATAAAACTTTGCTTCATGATTTTAAGGAAAATAAGTATGGGGCCAATATATGTAATCAGATTCCAGTTAGACTTATCATTCAGAATTACAGTAGAAATTGAAATGGAGTGGGAAAAATATTAAATAACAAGCTTTAGCTATACTGTTTCAATTATACCAAAAAATCTGAGAAACAGTGAAATGACACAACATGGACAATTGCTCTCTATTAATATCTATTGATATCTAAGTTTAGTGTTCATAGGCTATGGAATAGACAGAACTAAATCTCACAAGTTGGTTCCTGATTAAATACAATTTTATTGGCTTGCAAATATACCCAGAACCAATCAATACAATGAAAATGTATAGACGCTGTGTTACAACAAGTAAAAGACATTCTGTTTCTTTGTTAGGCATGAATTTATTTTGTAGCATTTCTTACCAGGTTTTTGTTGGGTATTTTATAAATCCTCACTTTGGTGTGCTAGGTGGTTAAATTTAACTGAACATGGCTGATTATGACAATATAATAGAAATGGATCCTTGGGGCAGAGAAAACCTTTCGGTTCAACCTGGTTATACTGAAATGGCGGTCATAGTGTGCACAACCATACACAACGTAAGAAACTGTGGCTTCAGGTACAGGGATTTTTATGAGATTTCACTTTGTAATGTTGGAAGAATTGTTCCATGATATCATGAGATTGTGCAGTGAGAAGGCCTTTTCTTTATTCCTGTAATGAAAGCAATTATTTGTTGTTTTCAGTTCCCTCAGAGAGCTTGCTAGGTGACTAGATCAATCAGTAACTCGGGATGATGGATTTAGGTGTGCAAAATATGATGTTGTTATTGGATTTCTTATAGGTACTTCTAGGGAACTGACTTCATAAGATTAGGAATATAATCAGACAAGAGCTTGTTAAAGATGTAGAAAGCATTGGGTGTGGTGGCACAGGCCTTTATCTTAGCACTGGGGAGGTAGAAGCAGGCAGAAGAACTCAAATTCAAGGCCAGCTTGGTCTACAGAGAAAGGGAAAGAGAGGGTTCTGGTAAAGCCAGGGATACAAAAGAAACACTGTCTCGAAAAAAGTTCAATTATAAGTTCTGTATTATACAAAGAAAAAAATTTCATTTTATTTTAGTAAGATGTTAACAATTTTATCTTGAGTCTAATGCAATATTTTAGCTATAAAATAATGTGAAGGCACTGAAAATGCATGAAAAGTTGTTTCCATCACTATTATGCTTAAACTACAAGCTGAATTTTTTATTAAATAAACCCAGATAAGTATATTTTGAAGGCTTTTCTGTGATTAGCTAAAGGGCTTTTACATTGTTAATTAGGGTGGATTTCAGACCAATCTTGAAAGGTCATCACTGAGGTGTAGATGACTATTAAGCATACAAAATCTAATCTAAAACGGTGCACAATAAAGAATGAGAACCTTTAATTGGTTTTACTCTAAAGTATACAGCTTCTTTTTGTTGGAGTGAAGATCAGATGATTTGAACAAATTTTGTGAGAAATACAACCTGCTCTGAGAAGATAAGAAACAGAGAAAGATAAGGAAAAAGTGAGCTAAGGGACAATGAACTGGGACAGATAATTCTATGGAATATATAGGACAATAAATTTGACCCCTCTGGTATTGGTCAGCTGGGGATTTAATTATGCCTATCTATGTACGTAGAACATTTTTCTTTTTCATCTTAAGATTTTATGTTTGCTCTGAAACCTCTGGCGTTTGTATTAAAATCTTAGCATGTTTACATGATAGTTTTGAAATATTAGTGTTATTATCAAAAGCCGTAGTTTGTACATACTTTTTAAGCAACAAAATAGATACATGTCTGCTTGGGTTTATGAAGAAAGTTAAAATGTTAATTATGAATAAATATTTCTCATATATACATTCTCTTCATGTACCATGTGTGTGATGAAACCTTAGCAGATAGGAATGCATTGTAACCATCTTGCTAGAGTTTCAGGATTTTATTGTATCTTGTTCGACATGTGTATTTCTATTAAAATGCTAACTCCTTTCTAAGTCTGTTAATTTAACTGGAGAGGTTTTCAATAATTCCCAGTCTGCTGTTTATTCATATAACAGGTCTTTGGATTTCTTATTGAATTTTATTCCAGTAACTTCTTAATGTGCTTTATTTTGAAGGTAAATTAAATATGTATACATATATATGAAAATATTTTATAAAAAGATTAAATTATCAGTGGAAATATCACTTAATTATGGACAATTTTACAAACCTTCTCTAAATTATTAAATATTCTCCATTTTTAATTAGTATAAAATACTATGGATACTATAAACGTTATCAACATACACATCTCTAGTTAATATAAACACAAAGATGTTATTATATTTATCTTTCAAAATATTTTTCTTAGTTTGTCAGTAATACATCTTGACTTATGTATATGAGATTTCTCATCGTTTTTCATAAAGAAATCTATTGTTTTTTTATTGAGAATAGTAAGGAATATTCATTGATAGGTAGATAGCCAAGATTGACACAATATACACAATGGTATTTCATTCACCCCTAGGAAAACTAAACTATGATGGTATCAGGAAAATAGATACAACTAGAAAATATACCGAGTAAGGTAACAAAGACTCAGAAAGGCAAATACCATGTGTTCTTTCCAATGTAGATAATAGAATCTCATTTTCATATACTTGTATTTATGTGAAGCTGTTAGTGGTTTGAGTTCATTAAACTGGAATGGATCTCAAGAAATTAGAGAGTAGGGTGTTAAACAGTATGGGTTGGATGTTATTGAACATGTGGAATATGAATGTAGAAGTAAGAATAACACAGACAGAATAGTGCAAGTGTTAGGGACATAGTGGGGGTGGGGAAAAAGTACTGAGGAAGGAAGGATGAAGTTGAATGTCTACAAACATGACATAAGGCAACCTGTTACTTTATAGGTTAGGTTAAAATAAATATTAAAATTTAAAACTGATACCGTAATTTTTTTCTTTTTTTTTTCGGAGGTAGGATAATACCTTAACGTTTAATGCAATATACATCATGTTTGTGAAAAAATGCCAGTATGTGATATCAAAACAACATATTTATCTTATTTGATCTTAGTCAGAAAAACCATAATTATTTGGTAAAAAAATTACTTACCTGCCAATTTTGGTATCATTTAAAAAATCGCCTGAGAGGTAACAATTACTTATGGTGGTAGAGTATTATTATTATAAGAATATCAACTGGTAAAATATGTGATTTGATCGATGTTTAAGTTGCTTTTTGCTTAATTTTTGCCCCTCCTGACATTCACTCTTACTGAACTATAATTTCAATGTTGATATACTACTATAAAAATATGATTTAGCAGGCTTGTTGAAATTGCTCAATTATAAGTTCATAATATCCATAAACTACAGAATACCCTCCATAAAGCTCATAGATCCAAACAAGATAAACAAGAAGAAAGGCTCAAGTGCAGATGCTTGAATCTCATTTAGAATGGGGAATAAAATAGTCTTGGAGGGAGATTGAGGGAAGGAACTGGATGGGAGAAGGAAGGGAGAAAAGAATGGATTATGTGTGGGAAGGGCCAGGAGATATGGCCAGATAGTCATGAGAAGGAAAGGAAATCTTGAACTTATGGGGATGTGGACATAGGGGAAATCTCCAGGGTGAGAAAGAGTCCTGGATTAAGGGAGGTATCCACGAATCTACGGGGGTTCCTAAGCTGTGACTCACATTGGTGATATGGAACATGAAGTGGTCAACTCCTGTAGCCAGGAAGGATCACCAGTGGAGGGTTAAAGATACAAGTACACCCACAAAGCAATCTATGCAAAATTTGTCAAATCTAAAAGAAAATCAGCGACTGTGTGAATTGCCAGTGCAAATTGAGATCCATCCCATGGCCAAGCACCAATTCATGGCATTATTAATGTTGTTGTGTTACACTTGCACATAGGAGCATGTTGTACTGAGAGACTCCACCCAGGAGCTGACTCAGAGAGATACAGACACCTACAGCCAAACAATGGATGGAGCTTGTGGACAGTTTGATGGCCCAAAAGGCAATAGGAACTGCACACGAATACCAACAGTGTCAACTAACCTAGACCACGGGGAACTCTTAGAGCCTGAGCCCCCAACCGAAGATCATGCACAGGGTGGACCTAGGCCCCTGGTGCATATGTGGCAGACAGGTAGATCAATCTTCATGCGGCTTCCGCAAAAAACTTGAGTGGGGGAAGTCCTGAAAGTTGTAGCCTGACTGAGGAATCTGTTCCCAGACAGGTTTCCGTTGTCGGGCTACAGTTGGAGAGAATGTGCCTAATTCTGTAGAGACTTGATGTTTCAGAGTTGGGGCCATAACAAGCCGTGTCATCATCTTTGGAGAGAAGAGGATTGGGACAGAACTCTGAGGAAGTGACAAGGGAGTGACAGCGTTTGGAATGGAAATTAAAAAAAAATATTACACAATTTGCTATTTCTTTAACAGTAATCTCCTAGATTATAGTCTCACTGTAGATAAATACTGTGCTCTGAATCCAATCTCAATTTGTGGACTTCCTCTTGGTTAGCTGTTTAGCTTCTCTCTCCTTACCACCAGAGGTCATAAATAGAGGTCTGGGAATGCAATTTTCTTCAGAAGGCACACATAGCTATGCCAAACGAGGACAGTGGGCAAAAGAAATATAACTGAGTATTGAGGATTGAGCTAGAGTCGTTAACATAAAACTTATTTCCCATTAAATAACATGCTTTTTATCATGAACAAATACATGAACTGAAGATTCCATATATATATATATATATATATATATATATATATATATATATATATATAGCATTTAACATATTTTTGGTCTTACATTTTCCTCTCCTTCACCTTCCCATAGATATTTCTAGTTTATATATATATGCATGAACAGCACTTGAAACTCAGCAGAAGAATCAGTGCAATGATGATGCAATTTACCTTATCATAAAAGAAGGTGTTTTCCAACTCTTTATCTGACATAGGGATCATATCCATAGCATAAGACCCAATATACCTTATTCTTCAGAAATATATTACACACTAGAACAAATGCTTAAAATAATTGCACAATAATTATCAAAATGTACATGAAAAATACTAAACCCACAAATCATTGGTTAAGTATAAATACAAATGACAATGATTATACTGTGTTGCTTGAAAATGTACCCTGGTATACAGTTGCTCAGACTAAATTTTAATATAACTATTATAGAAAAAGATATAGAAACTAAAAACTGAAATCATTTGTGATTCAGTAGTACCACTAATGAAATATGTACCTGTAGGAATCTACCTGTATATTTCTGTGATACCTACATTAAATGAGTTTATCTTCTCACAGTTCACAATATCCATGTTACAAAATTGGATAAATAACATATATAGGCAATAGACCTTTATGTAACCATAAAATGAGCACAATTACATCATTGGCACGGATATTGATGAAGCTAGATATCATTGTCCCAATTGAAAGAAACAGAACTGTGAGGACAAATGCCTTAATCTTATGAAAGTAGGCAACTACTGTTTGTGTGACTTTGAAGCCTCTTCTATAGAAGGAAAGTCAGATGTCATGTTATAAACATTGTCAAAGTTTTCCCATGTCTCAGATGGCTGTAGAGAGGATTCTACTACTCCTGTTTTGCTAAATGGCCATGTTGTAAAACTGCCCTACAATTCTTATTGTTTTTGTCCATAGATTACAGCTTTCATGAGCCGTGGTCAGAGAAAAGTATACGTGTACTGTGCTGCAATTAGTGCAGATATGTGTAACGTATATACGTGCTAAGAGCGTGAGAAGAAGAATGCTGAGCATAAGGCTGGGGAAACATTGCCTAAAAGGAGAAGGCAGAACGTGATGGGAGGGAGGATGCAATTGTGACTTCTGGACATGACACAATTATTGGACCGATGGTCTCACTTCAGCTACACTCTTTCTTTTTTTTCTTTTTTTTTTTTTTTCGGAGCTGGGGACCAAACCCAGGGCCATGCGCTGGCTGGGCAAGTGCTCTACCACTGAGCTAAATCCCCGACCCCCTCAGCTACACTCTTATGCACATGTTCTGCACATGATTAAGACAACAAGATTAGAGAACATCCCAGTAGTGAGTACTCACTGAACAAATGGATTTCAAAGAAAAGAAAAATGGAAAATACAAAGAAGATGAAACTGGAAAGGAAATGTATCTGGGGGGAGTAGAACCATACTAATGATAGGTGTGATCATGGTACATTGTACATACATGTATGAAGAATAAATAAAATTTCTAAAATGAGAAAAAATTCTGAAAATCTATTAAGGATTTTGATATCCTATGGAACACAATTTTCCCCCTAAAAGTAGAATACAGTATCTTAACTTTTGGTAAGTTGCAGGAAAGTCAGTGAAAAAAAAAAGTAGTTACATTAATTCAGTGCATGGTGTCTGCATTATGGAAATATAGAACTGAGGCTCATTAATCTGTACAGTTACCTTATATTACCTGTTCAAATAAGATGAAATGAAACACTGTGTAATGATCCACCAAAACCAAACTGCACACTAGAGATTTAAATGCAAACCGAAAAATGCCCTGTTCTTAACCTCAACCATTTTACTCTTTGAAACTCTGAATACATATGAATGAAAAAAGTCTAACCTGATACACAGCATATAATATGGTGTCTTTGTCACTTATATGGTAAGAATTTCAGGGTAGTACATTGCCATCAATTATGTCATTCATTTTTAAAATCCTAGGACAACAAGATATTAAATCCATGGGCTTTGGTCCGAGAGCCATGGATTTCACTCTGTATATGATCACTTTATATTAATTACTTAAACTATGAAAGGCAATTTGCTAATTCACACAATTATATTGATTCATTGCTATAATTATGGTAAGGGTTTCATGTGAGAATACATATAAATTTCTCATGCCAAAATTTGCTTTCTCTTCTGGTTTGTGGACTATTGATGAGATTAAACCTCTTCCTTTCCAAGATAGCACTTACAATAGATTATTTTTCACTGTCGATCTTATACACACTAAAGATACGAAAAACATCGAAAATAGTTAGGGCTTTGTTTTCTGTCCAAAAAGTTCTTTCTTGACCTCTTCAACGTCATCTTCATAATCACCTCCACCACCACCACCACTACCACCCCCAGTCCCCCGAACACCATTATCAACGCCATCATCACCAACATCATCTAATTTAAATGAAATTGAATTTAGAATTTTGTTACACTGAAGAATGAAATGAGAAGTATTCTGCTTGAAGAATAGATGTTGATGAACACTAGTAATAATAATGTTATAAGTAATGATAATGTTATAAATTAATTATAATGTTATAAAGACATTGCCAAATTTGCTTCAGATGATTGATTGAACTGCTAGTGCTCTATACAAAAGGGTTTGAGAGTCCCTTAGTGAGAGAATGGACTTTTACAGCAAGACTTTCATTATCAGACTTTGATTTAACCCATCTACCAACAAAGTGAAATTGTCCCAGAAATACTATAGTGCCTCTCCAGAAACAGCTTTTATCCACTAATACGCATCTACTTCTATTTCTTAATTGTCATGTTGATATGGGCTTAGGATACAATATGTTCTGATTTATTAATGATATTTTAGTATTATTTGGGTTAATTTTGAAAATTTCAAAGGAACATACATATTCCATGATTGTATCCCATACAACTTTTAATTTAATCTTGAAATGTTTCATGAAAACTGAAGTATCAAAAATATATATCTTCCAATTCATAATTTGTAACATCCATCATGTGAAACTCCCACTGAACCTCAGTGGATTAATGTCTCTGAAAATATTTAAAGACTCACCTACTGCATTATGGCAACTCTATAGAAGCTTCACTCCCATAGTTGCAGTTCCAGATCGGCTCTAATAAAATCAATTTCTGTGATTTGGAAAGGGTTTAAAATATTTTCATTAACTTTTGATATGAAACTAGTTAAGACTTTGAGAAACGGGGGCAGACAGGCACTAAAAAGTATGTTTTTAAAATTCTTTTCTTAAAATTAGACTTTCTGTTGCAATATATTTGAATTATGATTTCCCTTCCCTCTATTACCCCCTTTCTTCTATTCCTCTCCTGTCATCTGTATCTACATTGTTCTGACACTCACTAGAAAACAAACAGTTATTTAAGGGATAAAAATAAAATAAAAGTTAATGAACTGGAGTAGAACAAAACAAGCAGATAGAAAAGAGCCAATACAAGGTAAAAATATCAGATACAGACACAGAGACCCAGACTTCCATTCACACACTCAGGAATTCCATGGAAACATAAAACCAGGAAAAAATATATACACAAAACATACAGAGTAACAATTAATAGATAAATAAACAAGTAACAAAAGGAAAAAGACATTTTGAAGAAAAAGTCCTAACCCATTATGAGACAAGGATCCTCCAAAGATGATGTTCAGTTCCGTTAGTGCTTTATATGAAGTCTACGTTTAAAATTAGTTCATGTACCCAGTTAGATTCCCTTGGAGAAAACTAAGTTTTCACATTCAAATGATTACCCATTGGAGATAACTTCCAGTTTAGAGATAAGGTGATATGCAGGGCTTGGCTTCTTTCAAGGGCTAATTAATAGGTAAGGAGATCAGTGAGGATCTGTCCTCTGAGCATGATACAGTTGTGGCACTCAGTAACAAATAATAGTTACATCTATCGGAATAGACTCTATATAATATTGATCCTGCCTATTTAAAGAACTAAGCGCAGTGCTGGAGAATAGAAAATGATGTAGCCAGGGGTGTCTTACCGGTTCTTACGTGTATAGCTTCATGCCCATGCTCACAGAAGAGGCTCAGGTTATATCCAGGGAGTCATGAAGCAAAAAAAGATAAAGACATGCACGTGCTATGGGGATTTGTTCTAAAAAGGTATGTTGGTTGGGGCACATAGGAGATTGGGAGTTTAGAGGGCTTCCATACATGTGTTGTGCATGTATGGTGTTGTCAAAGAATAACTTGCTTTCTTAAAACTTCCAAATGTAACCACTAAGAACACTTTGACAGACATTCTTTCAAATCTGATATATTTGTTTTTAAAATTATGTCTCAGTGTGTAGTTCAAATTGACCTAGAACTCCCAGTGTTCTGTCTACTTCCTCCCCTGCTGTTGAGGTAGGTTTACTCTACATTAACAAAATTATAGAATATGTGTAAATCTTATGTTTATGAAGTTTGATTACATAATTCTGTCATTTGTTTTTCATTTAAAATATATATTGAATACATGTTCATGGGGAATTTCTTCATGGAACATCATGCATTTAATAAATGGTAGTATACTCATTTGCTTAAATAATAACCTAATGGTGGCATTCAGATAATTTTCATTTTCATTAACTAAAGTTTACTACAGAAAATCAGCATGGACACTGACTCAGGCACTGTTCTCAATGGTGATTATTTACATTATATTTTGTACAAATTACAAAACACGTTGTTGGAATGATGTCAAGGCTGTTAATTAATGCAATACTTGTATAAATACTGCCAAATTTCCATCTATTTTATATTAAAACCCATACTATACCATTAAAAATTAAATAGGACATATATTTTAAAAAGTTATCAGTCTCTGTCAGTTCTTTAATTAGGTGAAGGATTGAGGAAGTTGAAGGAGAGGGCAACCTCTGTAGGAAGACCAGCAGTCTCAACTAATCTGGACCGCTGAGATTTCCCAGACACTGTGCCACCAACCAGGAAGGATACACAAAGTGATTTGAGTTCCTGACACATGTATAGCAGAGGACTGGCTGGTCTGGCCTAACCCTTGAGTGACTTGAGTCGACAGGGATTATGGTGCCTGGTAGGATCTGGGGAATATCCTCTTGGAGTCAGGGAAGGAAGAGGTGGAATGGGATGAGGAACTGTGGGAAGGGACCAGGAGAGTGTACAATGGAAATAATGTAAATAAATGATATAATTTATAAAATAGTTTACTCAAAAATTAAAATGCTAGTTTCTTTTTAACATCCACATTGCAAATCACTCGTGAAGTTTAGAATTTTATGCTTACTGAACTGTGTTAGCATTAATCCTTAGTTTACACTAAGTACTATTTGCGAATTGTCTCCTTTCTTATTACATTGCATCAATTGTGTTTGCATATGTAGAAGGCTTACTATTTATAATTTTGGCAGAAAATACATTCATTAATCTTTTTATTTTAATTATCTGTTATGTGTGAATGTCTATGTATAGATTTGTGCATATGAACACAGGCACCTGGGGAGACCAGGAGCTGTCAGATCCCCTGGAGCTGCATTTACAGCTGGTTGCAAGTGGCTTCCTGGGTGTTGGAAACTGAACATGTTTGCTCTTTGAGCAGTAAGTGCTCTTAACTACTAAGCTAACACTACAATACTTATTCCATAATAAAATCAAACTATTTATAATGTTCTCATGTATTTCATGGTATCTTTGAATTTGAGACATCTTGCCACATTTTAGGTGCTATGACTACATTCAGGCATTATATTTTCCAGCTTTCTTTTCTTTTTCATCGTAAGATGTGTTGGATTAAATATGTTAATAATATGCAGTAAATCCTCTAAATGTTTACTTATCGAACCTTGGGATAGTTTCTGTTTCTTTCCCTGCAATGACTATATTAATTTTACAGTTTGCAGTCCTCTCTTTCTTTATACAATCCATCTGATGTGATTTTTATTCCATATAGAATGAAGTAAAAGTTGAATAGTAAATGTACAAAGAAAATGTGTTGAATTTCCTATTTTAAGGCCAATACATTATTTCTTTAAAATGTTCCTAGAGTTTTGTTTTTTCATTTTCTTATTATTATTGTTCTCATAAGTCTCATTATTAATATTCTGTGTAAGCTTTTATGTGTTCTGGTCATGTGGTGAATATAGAAGTCTTTCAAACATATATGTGTAGGTATCAAATTTAGGTTCTTGGTTTTTCATGGCATGAAATTTTATCTGCTAAACTACCTCACTGGAACACACTATGACACTTTAAGGTGACATATAACTCCAGGCTGCTTTTATATATACAATTTTTTCATCATTTGGATTTTAATAAATATTTTTGACTATTCTAATATATTGTATTTTCCCTGTCTACTTGGTAACTCTTGTATGCTTATTTTAATATTTAATTAATAATTTAATCATAATTATAAAGCACTTGATACCTAGCTAATATGAAATTATCTTAGATACAATTGAATGCATGCAATTAGTTACCTAAAGCATGAAGCTTGGTACATAATTTTGTTTATTATTATTATGCATTTGCATAAAACAGAGAATATTTCCTTGTCACTATCCTGATGCCAATTTTACAGAGTATGACAGCTTCCAACTATCTGTGACTTTTTATAACTTAAAAGGAGATGGATTATACTGTTAAATGATGTTTCCCCAACATTAAGTAAATAGATTTTATTTTGCTTCAGTTAATTAAAGATGCTGTAGCAGGAAAAAGTTAATTTACTTTTTTTAGTTAAGACCAAATTTAACTTTTACATCCTCCTGCCTATCAGAAAGTCACTATTCTTATAAAGCAAGATGTGCCAGGCACAGGTCGAATTTCTCGTATAACCTGTAATTACAATCATCAGTCTTGCCAGCTTCAAGTGATTGTTCACATCAAGCCTGTAAAACACAATGATCAACATGGCAGGATAACCAAAAGGGCAGGGCAGTGGCATAAATAGCTTGGTGACAGCCAACAGCACTCTAATTTTGCTTAAGTCCCGTTCAATGAACATGGATGGTACTGGTAATTTAGACATGTATATAAGGCTATTGAAGCTGTGGTTAAGGGGGAGAATGAACAGTCCCTTACTTACTTAAGCCAGTATCATACCTAACAACAATCAAAGCTTTGTGTAAAGAATTAATTACAGTCTCTGCAACAAAGATCACAGTAAAAATCCCAGCCTCTAGATTTCTCATGAATCATTTTTTATTGCACAAATTCAAATGTAAATAAAACATGCTAGTTCTTGAGTTGATATTTTGAAAATTTTACTGGGAGTGGCAAGGCCTCACTCTCTAGAAAGCTACCAATAAAAATACAGAAACTACTAAGGAAAAGGAAGTTGCTTTAAACATATTTCAAATAAAAATGTAGTCTATTTCTGTGTTGGCTGTGGGAAGGTTATTTATTTGTTTTGGTTTGTTTTAATTTAATATGGAGAAATACTTACAGTACATCAAAATAAGTGTGAAATGCATCACAATAGAATCCTATGGATGGCATTTTTTCTACAAGAGCAGAGTCCACTAAATTGTCAGTTATTTACAAGAGCACTCCTGCTTCATAATTGTCTGAGCTTTAAGTCTACTCTATGTTCTCTACACTTAGATTTTCATAACTTTGCATGAATGGGCAGATCTAATCTAATAGATCTAATAAGCTATTATACCTGACTATTTCCACTGCCCCCATAAGAAAACTATGTATTGTTTTTCTTTTTTTGTTGTTGTTGTTGTTTTGGGGAGCTGTGTTTTTCATTATCCCCAGTATAAAATTTATCTAGTTATCAATTAGTGAATAGAAACAAAAATTATGTAACATGGTGAGAAATTCTCCAAAACAGAGTGTATAAAATGTAAATCTGAAATGTTTGTGGGTAGACGTGCACACATGCTCATGACGCACGTAGATGACAAGCATTCCACACACAATCAACTTAAGTGATTTGGGAAATTAACGTATTTACAGAAAAGAAAACTCATGGGGAATACATTTTTTTCTTAGCTCTGTTTATAAGTGACCAAATGGTGAAGCAGGATGTAAACAAATATTGTTATCCTTCATTGTTATTTATACTAACATTTTAGTTCATGTACAATCTCTACGTGCACTTTCCCTATTGTGTTTCCTGTGTCTCTCTCTCTGCATGAATATATAGGCACAAATGTGGATGTGGGATAAAAGTGTGTGTTTTTCTCTCTCTCTGTGTGTGTGTGTGTGTGTGTGTGTGTGTGTGTGTTTGTGTATGTGTGCATGTGGTTGTGTTTCTTATATGGTATTTATGAACATATGTAACATGTTTATTTATTTATAATTTGAAAATACTGAAACCCACATTTGATTTGTTGATCATCCATTTGCTGATCTACTCACATACCTCTGACGTTTCATGATATCAAGTGAATAGAAAGAGAGCCTAAGAGGCTGGTGATATCTCCTATTATACTCTTGTCAGGAAAGAGTGGAGTATTTTTTGGCAAAAAACCCAAACTTCAGAAAAGACATATTCACTACTCAAGACAGGAGAGGCCATCTCATTTGAAGGGAAAAGTTATCAGAGTGTGAGAAAAATGAGTTTGCCACATTCCAATATTTGAGGGATATGAGGACATTATATCTTCAAAAGATATAATGGGAAGGGAAAGGCAGAATCCCGAAGGAACCAAACTAAGCTAAATACTGGAGCTTCTTATTACACAAGAGCTCAGAGATTATTAAGGATGGTAAACATAATGAAAAGAACTTTGCAGTCCATACTCAGTTTCCATATAAGGCTACAATGTGAACAAGATGAAAAGTAGTCACCACCACAGCGCTAACAGCTACCTTATCAGTTACATTGTGAAAAACAGAGTGTAACTATAGACAGAAGAGAAGGATGGCATTTGAACACATACAAGGCTGTGCTGGAAGTGAACAGTTTTCCAAGTAAGTAACCAAGCAAGCACACAGCAGGTGCCATATGCAAAAATGAACAAAGAGGAATGAACTGTAAAGATACTGTGTGTAAAGAAATACAGGTAGTGTGTTGGAATTCTATGATGTTCAGATGAAAGAATAGGAAGGAAATTCTATCAAGCCAGGCACAATGTCTTGCTCTTAGAATACTGACATTCAAGAGAATGAGGGAGAGAAATTAGGAATTTCAGGTTAGCCTGGACTACATATCCAGATAATACATCTTTTATTCTAGTTTTCTTTATTTAAATCAATAGTCTGGTTGATAGAATATCATTAACGATATTAAGAAAACAGAAATTTAATGCTTACGCAGTGATACTCCTGGTAAGAAAACATGTTCTATAAAGAGACAGGAACTATTAAGTTACAAATACAAGCTTTCATATTGAAGGTTGTGGCATGAGGGGTATGGTGTTGTGTGGATGATCCTTCTTCACTTTCATGGCTCACTTTACACATCTTAAAAAGCTTCTCTGATGACCTCGTTACTGTGCAGACATCGATATGTGCCTTGCATTAATTCTATGTATTAAAACCAGTAATAATTTATTTATCAAATGATTATTTTATTTTCCTTTATCTTCAAAAATAATGAGTTGTGAGGAAATGATACCTTTATTGTGTGGGTTTGAATATTCATAATAGCAATCAGAGAATAATCGGGGCCCAACACACACACAGGGTGGTTGGAAAGACTATAACTATGGCAACATGAAAACATAAAAATGTGTGGGTTGATCAGTTTTTCAGCATAACATTGATAACTCGTGAATGATAAGAATGGGTAAAAAATTGAGATACATTCAAGGTTTTCTTTTCCTTAATTTGAATGATTGCTTATACAGCTTGTGAAACTGGACTCAGACCCATGATAAACCTTCTGCCTGAGGTTCACTAATGCCAGGATTCAAGCTTGCACTATCTTTGTAAATATTTGGACACTTGGCTCAATGCTTAGCACACTTTGGAAAATACCCAGGTGTTAAGAGAGAAAGTATTAGATATGAAAATCTGTGAGAAAAATCACTTCTAAGCTTTGATTTTTTGTCTACAGAGAAAGACTTTTACTCTGATGTAACTGATTTTCTAAAAGTATTAAAACATCAATATCTCTCATCTTCAAGAATCCTTCTAATGGCTTACTGCTGTCTTCCTGGAGATGAGTGTGAATTGTGTCAATTGCTCTTTGTGGCAGGAAAAAGTCTTGTCTGTCAAATGCTTTGCAATTGCCAAGAACTTTGAGGTTCCTGGAGAATGCTTCCTCCTGTTCTCCCTCATTCTACTCTCATAGCCTTTGCTATCTACACTAGTCCATCTCTACACACCCCCATGTATTTCTTTTTGGTGAAGTTATGTATCCTGTTAATTGGTTACACTGGCTCTGTCATACCCAAGATATTTAGAGCCTTGTAAGTGAGATCTGAGGAATGTCTCAGGAGGGATGTGCCACACATGTTTTTCTTCACACTTTTTGGTACAACTGAGTGCTGCCTATTGGCAACCATGGTCTTTTACCAGTATATGGCCCAGCTTTACTATGCAATCAAATGAGTTTTGAGGTATGTGCCCCTTTGGCAATTGTTTCATGTGGATTAGGTTGCCTTGTAGGGTTGGGACAAAACTACTTGAAGCCCAAATCTTACCACCCACAAGGAGTTGATATATTCTAGGTCATCTTCCATACCACAGTGATATCCATGCTGAACCTCATCATCTATAGCTTAAGGAACCGAGAAGTCAAAACAGCACTGAGAAGAACTCTGGGTCTGAAGAAAGTTCTGATAATAAATAGGTATTTAAGGATCCCAAAATACACTTTCAAAAAGGTGCAAAGTCTGTGAAAGAAAGAAAACAAAACCACTGTGCTCTTTCTGGCTGTCTTGAAACAAACTTAAAAAAAAAAACATTACTTTGTTTTAGAGTGTTCTCTTTATTCACCACCATGCTTAATTGCAAACAATTGTAAACTACATGCTATGTTTCAGGGGCCTTGAAAATTCTCTGTATCCATTCACAGCTCTTTGGAAATCTTCCAGAAATTGTTTGTAAATGATCTCAGCTCATTATTCTACAATTCCATATTCCTCAGTACATGTAAATTCATTGCATTGGACTGGAACTGCTAAGAAGTTCACAGGACAGTGAATTGTTAGCCTCTGCTTTGTGTACCATTTGGACAGTTCATACTTCAGTTCTGGGCACCTAGGTCCTATGATTTTGGAAGAGGGGTAGGCTTTCCTCCACTTTTTGATTTCTAATAGGGCGGTGGAAAAGAATTTCAGCCAGGTGATTCTCAACATTAATATCATAGTTTCAGATAAACACACACACATGCACATACACACACGTACAAATACACGTACAAACACACAAGCACACACACACGCACAAAATCATGCATGCACACATTATACAGGAATTGAAGTGGGTTTACAAGTGACAGAATACAAATATAAAACTCAGCTAGTGTCAGATCATTAGGTTCAGGTTGCTATTCAACAAGAAAATAAAATAACATAAAATTAGAATCTTGAGTCTTTATGACTATAATGAAACAAAAATAAAATTCCATTTAAGTGTGCTGAAAATATGGAAGACATTAAAAAAATTACCATGACACTAAAACTACAGTATTGTCTTAGGCATCAGTCACCCAAAAGAAAGACAATTATTATATTCTTCTCGGACTCATTGTTCTGAGTCTACTTACATGCAGTAAGGACCATTCAGGTCAAAATGTTGGTAAAAAAATGACTGAGATGCTGAAAACAAATCCTAAAATTTTGAAGAGACACAAAGTCTTTCCATAGGCTTTAAGTAATTCTCCTATTACTTCTACTATTTTAAAAGGAAATACAAAAGAAAAATACATTAAAATATTTTAACTACAAAAGGAAAATAATTTAAAATAATTTCATTGCTCCATAATTGGGTGTTGTTAAGATGACAGTCATTTTCCTAATGATTAACTGTGATAAGCTAAGCAAAAAACACTTTTTGGTATCTGTGTCTAGTACATATAATCTCAACCTAAAAGAGAAAAAACACTGAGTAAATCAGAATTTAAAAACATTCTAGCTAAGTAATTATTTATCTTCAAAGGTGTTGTCACAGAAGATAAAAATTGTAATGAATTATAACAGAATAGAATGTCATAAGATATGTAATAACTAAATATCAACTGGATTTCTGGATTGGATATGGGAATAGAAAGTGTACAGTTCTAGAAACATTGCTATTATGATTTGGTCAACGTTCTGATTTATGAGTATTAGTCATTAGATTGATTAAATTAAATAAAATCCAGGAAGTAGGTTACGATACAAAACCATACTGTTTCCTATCAATTAAATTTGATATTCCTGTATAGTTTGACGTCTGCTTTATATTTTGTATTTATTTATTTTATTAATTTATTTATATCTCAAATGCTGTCCTCCTTCCTGTTTTCCCCCTCAGAGTCCTTTATATTAAACACCACCCCTTTTTGACTTCTTCTTTAAAAAGACAAAGGAACAGTAGTTATAAGGCATGTTTAGTCCATGAATAGCTGTTCATTTGGCCACGCATTGGAAAATCTACAACATTGTAAGTGCACACATCAGGATGTAGCTTCAAAAAATGATCTTCAAAAATTAAATATTCTCCACTTATCATCTATCATCTGTCAGCTTCACAAACGTGGAAGAATCCAAGAACAAATATAACCTTGCAATGTACATAGAGAAAATTGATCAGACAAGAAGGAAAACAGATAGCAACCTTCCTGGATTCAACACAAGAGAGCCTAAGTTCCTGTAGTGTATTCTGCATGAGTTTATACAGTTTATGGTCTAATACCTGGAAATGAACTCCTCCAAAAACCAAGAAAAAACTAACCACAAACTGCAATATTTATAAAAGCCAAACACATAGGTGGAAAGTATTATTTTCAGCTCTATATGAGAATATTTATGTTTATTAATTTGTATATTGATAAAATTTTAATTTCATTACTGCAAATTATTATTGTAATTTTTTTAAATAAATAGATTTTATGTGACTCGTGATCATTAAATTTTAGTGGCTTTGATTGCACTATAGATAAATACAGTGTTTGTTTGACTGTGATCATCACCATGAATATTCACGAAAAACAAATTATGCGAAACAGGAACTGCTCTTCCGTTTTTAAACTTTTTGTTGAACATATGTAAGAGTTTGACGTGCTTGTTCACGTGTGCAGCACATGCATGCCTAGTATCCAGGAGGTTGAAGAGGGTGTGAGATTCTGTGATGCTGAAATTACAGCCACTTGTGAGCTGTCACTCGGGAGCTAGGGATCGTCCCAGGGTTCTCTGGAAGAGGAGATAATGCTATTGATCATCGAATCATTTCTTCATCTTCAGCAAACACCATTTTTTTGTAAATATAGTGCCTAAGCTTTCCTGTCTTCTGCATAGATCACTGTTTTCTCAAATGTGATAATTTAATATTAAACACACACCCACCTGCTTATTTTCATATATATATATATATATATATATATATATATATATATATATATATTCACACAGAAACACATACATATACACAGACACACACACTCACACACACAGACGCATGCACACCTGATCTTTACTTCAAATTTACTTACTTACTTACAACCCACACACACAAATACACACACACACACACACACACACACACACCTGCTTCTTACCTTCATGTAGACTTAGTTATATTCATAGTTATTTGTTTATTTATTCACTTTACCTGCTGCACACTGCCCCCCTCCAGTTCACCCCTCTCACAATCCTTCCCCCAATCCTTTCTCCTCTGAGTAGGAGGGGACCCCACAGGTATTTCCTCACCTTGCCTATGTAGTCTCTGTGATCACATCCTCTGCTACTGAGGCCAGACACAACAGCCTAGATGGATAGGAGTGTGGAGGTAGAGGTCATATCCAGAAAGAGGCAGAGAGCTGGGGTAAGAGATGCCCATTAATCAGTGGGTGTTTCCTTAGCTGAGACTCACAGCCTCAGTAAAATGGACCTGAAGAAGCCATTTCCTGTAGCCAGAGAGCAAACCAAATGGAGTGAGAGAGACACCAACTTTTGACCCAATATTTATTCTGACCACAAGAAATGAAAGGGCCGTGCATAGAGCAGAGAGTGAGCAATGATCAACCAATGGTTAGTGCAGATTAAGACCCACCCCATGGATGAGCACTGATCCCTGACACTATTATCTGTTATGCTTGGAGAAAAGAGTCTATCATGGCTTCCCTCTTGGAGACTCCATTAAGCTGCTGACTCAGACAGAAGCAGACATCCACTAGCCAAACCACTGGTAGAGCTTGGGGACTCTGATGGAAGAAGAGAATGAAAAGGATTATGGCCTCAAAGGGCATAGGCACTCCACAGCCTTTGTCTTCATGTGGGTACTGAACAACTAGAATTGGGTTTTCCCAAAACATGTTGTCTGTAGATGGGACATCTGTGTCTTTAAAATTCATTTATTTATTTACTCACTTTACATGCCAAAATCAGTGCTCCAACTTCATGGGATGCCATCACCCATTGCCGGGGGAACCCGTAAGAAGACAAAGCTACACATTTCCTACCTATGTCCTGGGGGCTCAGGTTCAGTCCACGATCACTCTCTTGTTGGCGCTTCAGTCTTTGACATACGCCAATAGTCTCTGTGAGTTGACTCTATTGGACTTCCTGTGGAGTCCTTCATATCATCAGAGCCTCGATGCTTCACAATTTTTTTTTCAAAAGACTCTCCAAGCTCCAGTTAGTGTTTGGTGTTGAATCTTTACACTTGTTTCTCTCAGCTGTTGGGTGGAGTCACTCAGAGGACAGTTATGCTAGGATTCTGTCTGCAAGCACAATAGAGTATCTTTAGTAGTTCAGAGATTGGTGCTTGCCCGTGGGGTAGGTCTCAATCTGCACTAACCATTGGTTGGATGTTCCTTCCATGTCTGCTCTATCTATCTTTGTCTCTGAAGGTCTTGTAGGCTGTGTTGATTTTAGATTGAATGTTTTGTGTGTGGATTTTGGTCTTTGTCACATCACTGGGAGTCATGCCTGGCTACAGAAGTGGCAAATTAAGGATCTGTATCCCCACTGCTAAAGTCACCCCAATAGACACCCTGGAGCCTCGCCTTTCTCAGATCTCTGGCACTTCCTAGAGATGCGCAACCCACACTTGTGACTTCAATTCTCTTTTCCCTGCTTTCCCTATACCTAATTCCTCCAAAGCCCACTCCCTTCTCTACCTCCCCTCCCATTCAGTCTCCTCCCTCCCTCCATCCTCCTCAATATTTATTTTACTAAATGCATCTTAAAGTCAATATTAAGAAAAAACACTGAGTAAGTAAAGGAAGTATTTCAAAAGTAATTGTGGTTGATGTTTTGGCAAGGTATGAACATATTAAATTTTATAGAGGCCAATATTACTACATATCTTGTTAGAAAAGACACTGTCTTCATTACATACATGAAGGAAAACCATTTCTGTATTCTATTAAGTTATACAAGGGAATCTGTTAAAAGTGTTACACACATCACAGAACTTTATCACTTTGAAAACTCACTTTATTGCAAATATTTACACAATGAAAGTACAAAGGTTTAAACTGATGTGAGTGTACTTTGTTGTAAAGCTAAAGTTTATATATACAGGTTGATGACAACTGTCATCTCAGATTCACAGGGGATTAATACATCAGGGGGTCCTCTATTACCTTACCTGTCTTCTTTCCTTTATTCCTGATGAAGACTCATCTCATTTGCAGCCCCTGCTGTGAGGGATGGATTGGAAAATGCCTGAGAGTCTATGCCCCGGAAAACATCGATAGAAAAGAAAAAAAAAAAAAAACCAAAAACAACATCTCCAAATATTACATGCAGTCGAAACTTTCTTGTAAATCTTGAAACAAAATTCAAAGAACAAACCCACATCGTAGGATATTACCACATATAGGAAACGGTAGCTGTAGGAAGCATTGTCAGGGGATTTTAAACATCTGCACCTAAGACCAAATCTGCCTCCATGAACATGAAGATTTAATCCTTTGGAAAGAAAGTCAGTCTGTCTCTTGACAGTCGTGCCTTCTGTCCATCACTAGAGCAACAGCCATGCTTTATGAATGTGTACAGATAAACACATACCGGTTTTCACATCTTCAAAGAATTTCAAGAAGAACCAGAAAGATAATATATAATGTTCCAGAGACGAAATAAGGAATTTAAATTAGCTAGCATACATATGTCGTTACAATTTTCTGCCTACTATTATTTAATAATTTTGATTATTCCTGCTATGAGTGAAAAGATGGTTATGTAATGTCTACTAATCCCAAAAGCCTGAAAAATTGTGAAAAACTGTCTTATTTCTCACTAACTTGGGTTTTTGGTCACAAACCTTTTAATTGCTCGTCTAAATTCTGTCTCTCAAATAGATCAGAGGACTATGTGAGGGTGTCACTCTCATGTAGAAGACCAAGGAACTTTCTGTACTTGCATGTATTTGCTCTTGGGAACATGTAAATATAACTTTCAGTTCCAAGAACCAAAACCTGGCTGTCCAATGGGACCCATGTAAACCAAAACCTGGCTGCCATCAGTGAACATTAGCACACTGGTAACAGCGCAGACAATAATATAATGGAATTACCCTGGAATAATAATAATAATAATAATAATAATAATAATAATAATAATAATAATAATATATAATGATGATGATTATGACAACAATAATAATATATATTGATGATGATGATGATGATGATGATGATGATGATGATAATAATAATAATAATAATAATAATAATAATAATAATAATAATAATGGAATAATCCCCTCAAGGGGTCACAGACTAAGGAAAGTAAATTTTGAGACATGTTTTTCAAGAGTAATTGTATCCATGAAAGCAATTTTCACTAGGATAGACTCCTCATACATGAAAATCACTCAACCTGTCATGGCTTCTCAGAGAGAGTTGAGAACCAGGGTGTTGTTTTCTTAGGACAAGAGAAAGATTTGCCAACCTTCCAAAAAGAAAAGCAATCCAGTCAGTCTGTGTGTGAGGATGGTTAGATTGTGGGTGACTAACACACACACACACACACACACACACATACACACACACACACATACACACACATATGCACACAAACACACACAGACACACACATGTACAAAAAGACACACACAGAGAGACATAGACAGATAGACAGACAGACACACACACAGAGACCCACACACACAGAGACACACATATACACACATATACACAAACACATACACACAGAGAGACACACACAGACACACACACATACAAACATTGACACACATAAAAATACACACACAGAGAAACACACAGGGACACACACACATACACTTATAGAGACACACACAGAAACACACACATAGAAACACACACATAAAAATATACACACACACAAACACACACACACACACACACACACACACACACACACACACATCTCTGTTGTATGCTTCCTAGAGTGTCCAGGTGCAAAAGTGTGAAGAGGCCCCAGGAACTAGTCGGTCAACAGAACATTGGTCAGCCTGCAAGTGAGTTGGGGGTTGCTCCAAGATATTCAGTGTCACAACTCTGTTAGAAGGTATTCAGGGACGCGCTGTGTGCATATATTTTACTCGGGTTGAACAAAGGCTACACAAACCTTGGAGAGCGGGAAGGGGTTTTCGGGTGCATTGATATCGATGGAGGCTTAAGGTACCACGAAGGCCTCGTTTGCTTGAGCCTTTATAATCTCTGTCCCAGCATCGGTCTGTTGTTCAGAGATCTCCATTTGACCTTCTCAGAAACAGGCTCTACTGAATGTTCCCCGTCCCAACCCTGAGGTCGCACTTGCTTGATTTCAAAGGATTGAAGTTTCGAACTCTGCGTTCTCAGTCAAATTAAATCCTCTGGAGTTTGCCCTTTAGATTCCATGAATTAACCAGTGCATCCATCGAGTTTCTGCATTAACCTGTATGTCCCCTAATTCTGTCCCGTTCTCTCTGTACCGTGCTATCCCTCCATCTTCCCCACCAACATTCCGCTCCTGTCCTCAGTCATCCGCACTCACCCACAGAATCTGTTCCAGTTTTCCTTTCAGAGAGGTCGATGCTTTCCCCCTCACCGGCCTTCTCCTTTTCTGTGTCCTCTCTGCATTTGTAGATTGTAGATAGAATAACATTTATCTCACAGCTGATACCAATCATAGGTAAATGCCCGCCATGTTTGTGTCTCTAGGTCTCAGTTCACTCTTGGGATGGCTTTTTTTTTTCTAGTTTCATCTATTTTCCCTGAAGCTTCATGATATCATGATATCATGCCCCTATCCCTATGATATCATGCCCCCACCTCCATTAGGTCATGTCCCACTCTCATAATGTCATGTCCCACCCACACCATGTCATGACCAACACCCATGATGTCACACCCCGTCCCAGTGATGTCATGCCTGTGCCCCCTTGCAAGAATAGTTGCATCTATTCAACAGGTAACATTCTGAATGCTGCCCTGTCACCACACTCCTCCAGGGTCCCACCATTTACAGTCCCTCCTACTAGCCTCTCCCCTTTTTTCTCAGAGAGAGTGGAGGACCCCTCTGGGTACACCCAATCCCCTGGCACATCAAGTCTCTGCAGAACTAGATTCATCGTTTCCCACCAGGTCCTGGAAACGCCCGTGTGGGAAAACAGGATCCACAGACAGGCGACGGGTATAGTGAACCCACGTGAAGACCATTGTGCTCCTCTGCCTCTCTCAGTCCTTCCTTCAGCTCTTTGCTGAGAATCACTGTGCTCCGTCCGATATTTGTCCGTGCGCCTCTGCTTCTGTGTCAGTCGGCTGCTTGGTGGAGCCTTGCAGAGGACAATAACGCTACCATCCCGTCTGCAAACACAAGAAAGGACTATTAATGTCAGTGTTTGTCGTTTGCCATTAGGATAAGGCTCACATCCGGCCACTTATCCTTTGGCCATTCCCTCTTTTCCTGTTCCATTTCTGTCCCTGTGTTTCTTATGGTGGAGGCAATTTCTGGGTCAAAATTTTGGGGGTGGGTTTGGGTCCTTATCCTTCCACCTTGGTTCCTCTCTGGCTACAGAAAGTGACCATTTCAGTATCTGTATCCTCACTTTTAACAATCTCAGCTAAAGTCACCCTCATGGACGCTGGGGTAGCCTCACACTTTCCAGATTGCAGGAAAATCATAGAGATAGCACCCATTCTGCACAGTCTTTGATTTCAGTTTATTCTCTTGGCCCTCTGTCCCTCTTGCCCGTCTCTCCCAAGAAATGATTCTCAAACCCCATTTCTCTTCCCATCCCCTTAGGCAGACAATCTTTTCCTGCCATCTGCCTCCTCTCATTAGTTTATTCCTCCTTCTGAGTGAAATTCAAGACTTTTTCTTGGCCCTTTCTACTTGTTTATCCTCTTTGGTTCCGTAGATCTTAGTGTGTGAGATCTGTACTTTATGGCTAAAACCCACTTTTAAGTGAATATCTACATGTTACTTTGGGTCTCAGTAACCTCATTAGGACAATACTTTCTTATTCCATCTACTTGACCGCAGCTTCTCAATGTCCTTATTTTTCATATGTGTGTAGTATTCCATTGTGTAAATGAACCACATTATCTGTAGCCATTGTTTATTTGAGAGGCATCTGGCTTATTTCTATTTTCTGTTCATTGTGAAGAAATCCACTAGTAACATAATGGAGTATATGTCCTTGCCGTATGGCCGAGGTCTTTTCAGATATAAGACCAGGTGTAGTATAGCTGGGTCTTAAGGAAGAATATTCCCCATTTTCTCAGAATCCACTGGATAGATATGGAAAGCATTATAAGGATTTGCTCTTCCCCCAGCAAATGCAATTTGTATCCTGATATTTATCTGCTTCCTCAAAGGACGTTTCCCCCTGACTGGCCCTCTATCAAGAACTCAGGTGATTCTGCTCGCATATGAACCTTCTTCCCATTTTAACTGGTCAGTAGATGCTAGAGCCTATTACTGATAGCCGGAGGGGAAAGATGGTACTGGAGGTTTGACTGTGGGTTTAGGTAGAGAGGCAGAAGAGGGTAAGAGGGGAAGGGAGAGGAGTAAGGAAAAAGAGGATGAAGTAATGATGGAAAGAATCCATATTGCCTGGAGAAAGCACATGTAGCAAGGGGTTTTATGGTTGGGGAATTCATTATGATAGGGTTTGATCTACCCAATACACATTTATAGATTATAATCATACTAACCAGATTGTGTGTTTTCTTTATGGACACATTGGGTTCAGAAATTTCAACAAGCTTTCCTCAACAGTATTTCTGGATCAAATTTTCTGTTAATAGAGATCTCCCCTTGTAGTGGCTCTAACCATTTCTCAATAGTCCAGTAGACACAGCTGTTTCTTCCTCAGTCATGTCTGCTGTATTTTCTATGGATATCTGTCTTCAGTGACCAAGGCCCAGTGTTGCTTTTTCTCGAGGTCTTCAATGATCTCACCCAGAGGAGTTTCAGGTTTCTCAACTCGTTCATTCTAGTTGACCGCAGCTTCAGAATGTCCTTATTTTTCATACCTGCATAGTATTCCACTTCAAATATTTCCTGATAACAGTGAACTGTCGCGAGCAGGCTAAAATTTCCCAAGAAAACATTAAACATTCAGTCTCTAAATCTAGATCTCCTCATCCCATGATACTTGGGCTGACTGGAAGGCGTGGCATGAGCAGTTTGTTCTTACAGATATCAAAGCCATTTCCTTCTCCAGTAATGCCTGCCATCCCTCTGTCAGAGATTTTTACCTTGGTTATTTTCGGTGACTTATGTGATTTAGAAATTGTGACACAATCTGCATGCTAGAAAGCCGGAGATGTTTCAGGTTGACCCTGCTTCCTCAGCCAATGATGTCACATGTGCCCATTGGGCAACCATGTCACACCCAAACAGCAAGATGTCTTCTTTGACTCCACACAAGACTGTAAGATTGCCTTTAGTCCTGCATGCACCTTGGCAACCATGTCACACCTGACTGCAAGATAGCAACTTTGTATCTTCACCCAAAAGTAAGATTGCCTCTTTGATTCTCTTAATTCTACCCATCCGTGAGCAAGGGAGGTCTTTCTGTCTTCTGCTACCTTCCTCAGTTTCTCTCTTCAGAGACTTGGAGTTCACAACAGACATGTTTCTGATGTGCTAGGTTAGAGTTGTTTTATATTTCATATTTTATATTTTATATAAATAAAATATACCCATTGTGATTGGTGTTGCTTCCATAATTTCTTCTCAGCCTCTATGTCATTTGCATGACAGATTATTTTCATTTAATCTGTCCACTTGGCTGAAGGTGTTTTTCATATATAGGTCATTTCTGGTAAAACTTTGGGATCAAATGTGTTCACTATTATATGATGTGTGAATGGCGATACACTGAGTTCTCTATTTCCGATATCATCCCCTCGACTTCCTTTGATTGTCTTTTTGCTCTAGCTGGGAATTTAAGGAATTTACTGAAAGGATGCTGCGAGATTAGAAGTCTGTTCTCATTCTCCAATTTAGTTGAATTGCCTTTTGCTTTTCCCCCCTTATTTTGATATGAACAGTTGCCATGCTATATTGCATTTTGTGTAATATATTTTGGATTTATTTTAGTATTTTATTGCATTAGGTATGTGCCTGACATCCCTGGTCTCCCTGAGACCATAAATAGGGAAGGACGATGGATTCATTCAAAGGCTTTTCAGCATCTAAAGAGATAGTCTTGCAATTTTTTCCTTGTTTCTTCATTCAGCTCCTTCACACCATTTTGTAATAGTGGATATTAATAATTCATATTAATATATTAATACTTACTATATTAATTTTGACATATTAATGTAATATATCAGTTACAATATTATATCACTATGTATTAATTTAATATAGTAACAATATAATAATATTAATTATATTTAACATATGAATATAATAATTTATGTATAAATACAATATGTTAATATTAATATAATATATTAATATTTGTTATAAATTATGTTAGGATATAACAATTTAATATGTTACTTTACTAAAATATATATGTACAAATTTATATATATACTTGTCATGATAAGCAACTACCACAAAGTTAAATTCAAGGGGAGCTCCCACATAAATGTGAAATGCTGTGGGCAGAATATTTTTTTCAGTTCAGTTTGTTAATATGGTGGATCACTTTGATGGGTTTTCATAGATTGATCCACTCCTGCATCCTCAGGAAAAAGCCTAGTAGATGGCGCTGGATGGCACATTGATATGTCCTTGGATTTTGTTTTGGTGCATTTTACCTAGTATTTTTTCCACCGATGTTTGTAAGGGAAATTCGTCTGAAATTCTTTCTTTGTTGAGTCGTTTTGTGATATTGGTGTCCGGGCAACTGTGCTGTCATGGAATCAGTTTGGCGATTTTCCTTCTGTTTCTGTGTTTTGGAGTAGGTTGAGAATTCTTTGAAAATCTGGTAGGAGTCTGCACTCAATCAATCTGGTCCTGGGGATTTTTCAGTGAGGAAACTTTTAATTACTGTTTGTGTCTCTCTAGGGGTTGTAGAGCTATTTACATAGTTCATCTTACCTCAGATTACTTGTGGTCAGTGGTATTCATCTACACAATCATCCATTTAGTTCAGAGATTTTAATTTTGTAGACAGCAGGTTTTTGAGACCTAATGATTCTGTGCCTTCCATCAGTGTCAATAGGTTGACTCCCTGTTCATTTTTGATTTTGTTATTTGGATGCTGTCTTACCTTCTATTACATTATCTGTTTAAGGGTTTGTCTGTCTGGTTGATTTTCCCAAGGAATCAGTTATTGTTTTTGTTGATATTTGTATTCTCTTTGTTTCTGATGGATCACTCTCACCCCAAGTCTGATCATTTCTCTCTGTCCCCTCCTTTAATATGTATTTGATTCTTTTTATTCTAGAGCTTTCAGGTGTGCTGGGAAGTTGCTAGTATGGGGTCACTCCGGTTTCTTTATGAAAGTGCTCTCTGCTGCATGTGCACGTTCCTCTTAGCACTGCTTTCCTTATTTGCCTTAAGTTTGGAGACGTTATGCCATCATTTTCACTGAATTCTAAGAACACTTTTTTTTTCAAGTCTTCTCTGAACTGGTGGTGCTTCAGTTTCCAGCTATTGAATTTCCATGAGTTCATTGACTTTTTGTTATTGTTTTAATCCATGGTGTTCTGAGATGATTCAATGGATAGCACAGTCTTTCTGTATCTGCTGTTGCTTGTTCTGTGAGGGAGAACATGTTCAGTTTAGGATAAGGTTCCGTGCAGTACTGAAAAGAAAGTGTGTACTTTTGTGTTCATGTGAAAAAATCTGTAGAAATCGGTGAGGTCAGATTAATTTAAACTCGTGTCAGTTATATCTTTATTTTTATTGTTTTCTTTTTTAGTTTCTGTCTCAATGACGTGCCCTTGTTGAGATGTCACATTGATGTCCCCCACTATTAATGTGTGAGGTTCGATGTGATATTCAGCTTCAGCAATATTTCTCTCACTAATGTTGCTACTTTTGTCTTTGGGATATAGACACCCAGATTTGAGATGACATTTTGGTGGATTATTCCTCTGATGAATATGAAGTGTCCTTCCCCTTCTCTTTTGATTACTTTTGGTTGAAAGACTGATTTGCTGGATGTTAGAATGGCTACACCATCTTGTTTCTTGTTTCAATTTCTTGGAAAACCTTTTCCAACACCTTAGTCTGAGGCTTTGTCTATCACAATTGCTGGAGTGTTTCTTGAATGCAACAGAATGACAGATCCTGTTTTTAAATCCATTGTGTTATCCTCTGTCCTTTTATTGTTTAATAGAGGACATTAATGGTTAAAGGTATTAGTGACCAGTGATATTTACTTCATGCTATTTTGATGTTGGGGGTGTGGGGTTTTCTTGCTTGCATGTATTTTTGTTTTTGTTTTTGTTTTTGTTTTTTTGTGGGATGCTTGAGTGTGTATGTTAGTATAAAATCTGTTCTGTAGGGTGCATGTTTTTTTTTTGTTTACATGCTGTTTTTGCTTTTTTGGGGGGGAGTGGTTTTAGAGTGTGCAGGCGAGTATGTGCTCCCTTTCATAGGTTATGCTGTGTAATTTTTAATTTCTAGTGGGATGGTTCAATTTCTGAAAATCCATCAATATAATCTACTATAGAATGAAACTGAAAAAAAATCACATGATAATCTCACTAGATGCTGAAAAAGCAATTGCAATCCCTCTTTATGCTTAAAGCTTGAAAGTGATAAGGGAGACCAGTCCTATGGAGAAACATAGTAGAAGCAATGGACAGCAAGCCAGTAATGAACATCAAGCTAAATATAAAGAAACTTAAAGTAATTCCATTAAAGTGAAGGACAAGTTAAAGGTGTCCACTCTCCCTATTCAGTATATTATTTCAAATTCTATCCATGGTGAAAGCATTGTTTAAATTTGGTTCTGGCATGGAGTATGGCCAAGGCCTTTGAAGGAGGAATGGCACAGTGTTTTAGAAATCCTGGAGTATGGCCCACTGTTTAGCACTGACTCATTGCACCTTGGTGAGTCATAGAACCAAGGACCAAGTGTACTGAGAACTTCATGAAGTGTTTCATTCGGTTTTCCCCCTCATATCTCTCTAATTCTAAGAAGTACATAAAAATCGTCCCGTAGCTTCCCACCACTCAGGGAGCAAAATCATTGGCATTTGCAATAATAGTGGTGGAGGTCTTTTAGGAGTTTCCTCTGTGGCAGACCAATGCTTCCACCATCACCCAAGGAAATGTAGAATAATGAGCAATGGCCATCACCCATAAAAAAATTTGGAAAAATAAAATTGTTCGTTAAGCTGGCTAACATGATTTAACTACTGGCTCTGATGTAAAAAAAAAAAAAAAGAAAAGAAAAAAAAGAAAAAAAAAACAATTTAGGGGACAATTTGAAGTTCGGAAAAGCTGGGACTTTTTAAGATCTGGCATCAAGTACAATGGTGGCACCGGCTAATGGTGTGACTGTCACAGAGGCTGGACTGCTGAGGACTGATTTCTGTCCCAGTTGTACCCTCAGCTTCCTGATAGGACTTAATAAGGTTTGACATTCACAGGTGTGCATTCTGATCATTTAAAGTAGATATGACATTTTTATAAAGATATTTAGATTTGTGCTTTTTAAAAGATTCTTATTAGAGTATATTTAAAGATAAATAATACAATATTAAACCATTTCTCTCTAAATTCAAATTGCTTACTTATGAAGTTACGCTGGCCTTGGGAGTAATTTGTTTTCTTTACGTGTACTATGTAATATTTGTTCTCATACACTATTGGGTATCACTTTTCTCAGCATCAAGGACAAGAAGAAACTAGAACCTGATCACATTTGCAATTTTACATGGATTTAAAGATATCTCTAGGATATCAAAGCTACTTGTTGTGGTTTGCCATGAAGTTATCTGTATTTTGATGCTAATTCCACTACCCTAATGACAGCTGCCTACTCATGTACTCAGAACTCAGGTGACTTCTCCAGAACCACCTCCCATTGAATTTGTAAAGTACAGGTGAAGGTCAGGTACAGGATAGAAGGAGGCCTGCCATTGAAGGAGAAGGAAGGATGGGTGAGAGAGATGTTTTAAGGAGGAGGAGGAGACTAGAGGAAAAAGGAGATATAGGAAGAGAGGGTGAGAAGCCATGGCAGGTGAGGTTACTATTATGCTCTGTGTATTTACAGGTTGTTATTAATATTCCTAAGGGATGGATGGTAAAGTGCTTTGTATATTTAAGTGGGCAATTATATCTTATCAATTGGGTCAAAATGATTGTGTTATGTGTTCTTCTATGTGAGAGTTTGAATATAGAAAAGTGTGTGGCGGCAAGGGAAACTGGACGGATAGGGAGTAGGGATGTGTTTTCACCAAGATATGTACCAGATATATTGGGACACTCCGGTGCTAGTGATAGCAGGGTAAAAAAAACAAGTTTTCTTTTTTCTTTTTTCTTTTTACAACAACAGATGGCAAACCAAGGTGATGGGCAAGAATCCACTAGTAATCATAAAAATAAAATTTTTATTTTCTAAGTAAGAGGACTCTGGTGCCCTATTAATTCTTGATAACTTAAGAGCAGAAAATCAAACAAAGAAATGGGGAAACATCCTGGGCTGACAGGATGTTGGTACCATTCTGTGTAATAAGTAATGGCAGCTCAGAGAGTTAAGATA
Organism: Rattus norvegicus; assembly: GCF_021556685.1. Taxonomy (NCBI): domain Eukaryota; kingdom Metazoa; phylum Chordata; class Mammalia; order Rodentia; family Muridae; genus Rattus; species Rattus norvegicus. Next base: position 278,360 of record NW_028238783.1, read on the forward strand.
TTAAAGCTGCTTTTTAAATAAAGTTGTTTAGAATGTCTTTCAGGATACTCATTTTCTTTTTAACATGGGCTCCACATGGGAATTTTGGGTGGAAATCCTAGTTACACAAGGTATTTCTTCTTTTCAGGTATTATTAACAAGTGATTAAGTTTGTTTTTAGAAAGAAGAGAGTAGAGAGATTACCTGAATTAGGTGGGGATTTTCATCTACTGCTCAGAACTTAGGGAAAAAATTAGGCACTACCAAGTAGAGAGTTTTGATGAAATGTCTGTAACACCAGGGAAAGTGAATGCAGACATATATTGTAGAAGTTATTAAGGGTAAAGAAAAATCTGTGGCTTCCAGTTAGAGAGCTTAACAGATTGATATATTTTGGGCAAAAGTCCTGGTTTAAAGTGTTCCTTATTGATATTAGAATTGATAGAAGTTATGAATTACCCCACTATATGGCTCGTTGATGAAGTCTAGCGATGGTTTTTGGTTACTTTTGATATTTACGACAATAGCAAGCTCAAATTCTCTTAACATGGGCTCCATGGGAATTTTGGGTTTATTTCCTGATATCACCAAGAACGGATTTATATCAGAATCATTTTTACATAAATTCCTTTTTTTAAAAATTGTTTAATCTTTATGATGGGTGTGAATTTGAGTTTTATGCTTATATTATTACTCTGGGAGGGAGTGTAAGATCCAAGCTTCTCTTGTTTCAGATTAAGTAACAGATTATTTTGGGAGAAAGATTTTGTCCTTGTGTTTTTAAAAATTTTGCTTAGGATTCTGGAAACCTCACAGAGTCATACTGATCAGGTTTGATAGTGGTAGACCGCCTGAAAAATATATTCAGGAGAATCAAACAAAAAGATATCTCGATTCTAAACCTTTGTCTTGAGAGTTGTGTTTTGCAGACTGTGACTACTTGGAATCCTGGTCTCAATGACTTTCAGCTGGGACCAGTCAGGACATATCGGCTATTGCATTTGCTTCATTCTTCCTACCCCCTACCCCTAAGGATATCTCAACGCCCATGTACAACTCATTTCCCTGGAATATTTGGGGTGGGGCTGGAAGTGTTTATTCTAAAGTTGTTTTTTATGAAGAATTGAAAAATTGGTTGAAATTTAGCAAGGAGTAATAAGCTAGATTGAGTTATACAGTCATAATCGCCTTTGGTAACTAAGCTTAATCTTTTCTTTGTTTAGGTATAGAAATTATTGGACAGAAAAATTTAAAATTACAAGAGACAGTCCTATTATTGTTTTCATTACAGACTTCTGAGGTGCTTACACCTGTGAGTTAAGATTCAAATAGCGAAGTCATGGCTCTGACTTTGTAAGAGTACTATCAAAACAAAATTAATATATAAAGACAACAGTCCAGATTGTCTTAGATAGATAGATGCTTTTCAAAAATGTCAGAAATCCACAAAATTTGAGATTTAAAGTTATTACTTATCTTTTGTTATTACTTATCTTCTCCTAACTGTTCCCCTTTGGCAGATTTAATGATGAATTTGAACATCTCTACCTCCAAGTGAGGCAATACTTTGTGGCTAGGCTGTCACTGGAAAAAATGCCTGTTTCATCTGCAGATTAATACTATCCAGAAAAGGACAAATTATCCAGAGGATTTGACTGATAAACCCTGCCAATACAGGATAGTGAGCCCTTCCGAGTCTACATTTCAGTAGGCTGTCAGTTGATCTTGTGTCAGAAGGCTGAAGACTTAAACTCACCTGTTGCTAACAGGGGATTGTGCTAGTGGAGATTTGTCTCTACAACCTCTCAGTTCTAGAAGTCCTCTTAGGCTTCCTATGTGTATAGATATTTGGTCATTCTCAGATTTCTGACAGGGTTGGATACTGATTATAGTCTCATTGTTTATCAGGCTGTATAACTCTGACTATACATATTTTATTGGATAGTTATCAGATAGTATACAAGCTAGCCAAGACATACTATAGATTTTAAGCCTTGATGAAGCTGGAATGAAAAACTAAATGTACTTTCTAACTGGTATAGTTTTGGACTGGGTGTTGAGTATATCAAATGCTTTATAAATTGCAGAACGGTAATTATCTTACTCAATTGATATATAAATGACAAGTCTGTTTAACTGGACAAAAAGGGAGAAACGTTGTTTACAGTGAAGTTATCTGTATTTTGATCCTGATCCACTGCTTCAAGGACAGCTGCCTTGTCCTGTACTCAGAACTCAGGTGAATTCCCCAGAACCAATTTCCCATTAAATTTGTGAAGTACAGGTGAGGGGCAGGTACAGGATAGAAGGAGGCCTATCATTGGAGGAAAAGGAAGGATGGGCAGGAAAGAAGTTTGAAGGAAATAGAAGAGACTAGAGGAAAAAGGAGAGACAGGAGGAGAGGTGAGAAGCCATGGCAGGTGAGGTTAGGATTCTGCTCTGGGTATTTACTGGTTGGAATTAATGTTCCTAAGGTATGGATGGTACCAGGTTTTGTATGCTTAAGTAGGGTATTAAATCTTATCAATTGGATCAAAGTTTATTGTGTTGTGTGTTCTTTCATGTGAGGTTTTGAGTGTAAGAACATGTGTGGGACTATGAGACACTGGGCAGCTGAGGAGTGGGGATGTATTCAACCAAGATATTTAGCAGAGACTTGGGAAACTACAGTGCCAGAGATAGCGGAATATAAGACAATTTTTTTTATTTTTATATTTTTGCAACAACACATTCACTTCTGTATTTGACATGCTCTTGGTGTGTCCCTTAGGAAAGATCTATATCTGGTTCCTGACAGAATGTGCTTCTTAAGATCATCAATCTTATCTAGTTTTGGTGGCTGATTATGTCTAGCTACAGGAGGCAGACTCTAGTGGTTCTATCTCTTTGCTGCTTGGTATTTCAACTACCATCATCCCATTAGGTTTATCAGAACCTCTTGCATACCTGGCACCTGTGACTTTTCTGGGGATACCCAAGTTCACCCCCAACCACTTATGTTTATTGTCATTTATTCCACTTTTCCTACAGCTATGAGATTAGATGGAATTTAACATGGACTCTGAGCAGGTATATCAAGAATGTAGAATCCACAAATGGCAATGCCAAATAGACTCGCTCCTGTTCTTATGATACTAATAAAGTTGTGGTTTCATTGGAATTCAAATTCTTCCCTCCCTGGCAATCCTCCTGTATCTTATCTTTGGCCTGAAGAAAGAATCATCTTAAAACATCCAAAATCCTGAAATCTCACCCTTGGAACAAGGGAAGGTAGATTTTACAGAAATGATATCTAATGGGACTACATAGTCCACGCTGTCCTTTGATTTACTCAGGCAGTTATTTTTTTGCATAAAATAAAAATTTGGGAGTTTATCATTTTATGTAGGTACACAATATTTACACTGTTAAATTTACTTCATAGTTTGGCCATGTTTGTTTCCAAAATCATTGCCAAAAAACTGGAATTTGAAAACAGTATATTTGAGTACACATTCAGGAAAATCTATAAAGTCCCCTTTCAAGGAATGAACAATTAGAAAATGAAATAAAAAATTCACTCAATTAAACATCTGTAGAGAAAAAATAGCCTGTGGGAAACAGGGAAAACCTAGGAAATTGAACTGTTTGTCACAGGAATGGACCTGGTAATAGAATTATTATCCAGAAGAATCTCCTACATCCCATGTTTCTAGATCTTTTCTACTCAATACAAGCCCGTAACTGACTTTCTCCATGTAGATCCTGTAACCACTGATGAAGCAAGAGAAGTTTCCAGCTGTAGAGAGGTGTAGTACATAAATGTTACCACTGTGTCACAGTAGACATTCCTGGAAAAGGCAAACTCGAACCTGGTGAATGTAAAGAAAGCTGTTTAGCAGGTAGGTCATGGCAGTTCTAAGTGACATCGTCATTTGGCCCTCCCTGAAAAATATCTTGTACCCTGGAGAGCCCTAGCTTTTGTGATGTCACAAAAAAAAATGCATAACATATATTCCCGCAGTACCTCTAGGGATTACTAAATGGCCTCTATTTCAGTGCAAACAGCCATTTGGGAAAGAGAACAAAGACGATGTACATAACAAAATGAGTAGAAGAATGTTGGCCTTCTGTTTCAGTTTTAAAAAATGAAGAAATATGTGGAAATATTTGGGAAATACATGGGAAAGCGCAGTGAGTGCTGAGCAGGGTTTGTGAGGGTTCACTGAACACACAACCTTGATTTGAGCCTTTCACATATGGGATTGAGGAAGTGGTAGCCTTTTAGTAGCATCTGGATTTCCTTGTTTGTTATGGTTCCTGGAAGTCAGAGATTTTATTATCATTAATTTCATTATTACAAAAGCCAGGTGTTGGGACAGGTACAGTTTTTTTTGTTTGTTTGTTTGTTTTTTTTTGTTTTTGTTTTTGTTTTTTTTTCTTTCTGAGAGTGCATGGGTTTTATTTTTTCTCCCAGAAGGAAAAAGTCCCAAGGAAAGAGGGAAAGACAAGTATTGTATCCTCAGCTCGTAGTAAACTGCTCCATGTTTTTGATTCCTACATCGCAGTTTGTGTCTGACACAGATATCTGGGAGAGAGAAATACTTCTAGTTGAGAGTTCATCATCTCAGTCTTTCCACTAGTGTTATGCTGACTACCATTCCCTGACAGTGTCCCTCTAGATTTATGAATCAATATGTCTGATTACCTTGCAGTTTTATTTACTTTTATTTCTTTCATTTTTTTTAAATTTTAAGTTAATTTTAATACTTTTTGGATATTTCTATATCTATATTTAAATGTTATTTCCATTCCCAGTTTCCTCTCCGTAAGAGACCTAAATGTTTCCTTTCCTTTACACTTAAACCACCCTTACTACCCGTTGAAATTTCCTTGAACTGGGAGTCAAACCTATGGAGAACCAAGGGCCTCTCCTTCCTTTGGTGTCCAACAATGCCATCCTCTGCCACACATGCAGTTGGAGCAATAGGTCTGTCCATGTACAGTCTTTGAGTATCTTTATAGAACCAGAAGGTTCTTGTTCATTCGCATTATTCTTCTGATGGGGTTGATAATGTCTTCAGCTCTTGTAATCCTTTCTAAAAATTTAACAACAAGAGGTCCGTTACACTTCTCTGGTTTGCCACTAGCATTCACTTCTGTAATTGACATGCTCTAGCTGTGACTCTCAGGGAAGATATATAACCTGTTACTGGCAGCATGCACTTCTTAGCTTTATTAACCTTAATCGTATCTAGTTTTGGTGTCTGATCTATCTATCTATCTATCTATCTATCTATCTATCTATCTATCTATCTCTGTCTCTGTCTCTGTCTCTGTCTCTAGCTCTATCTCTTCTCTATCTCTATATCGATTTATCTATATTATATATATATATATATATATATATATTTGGTGGCTTATACATCTATGAATTTAGTTGAAATTTTAACATGGATTCTGAGGTCCTAGGTCAAGAATGGAGAATCCACAAATGACAATATCAATCCTGGTCTTATGTACCTATTGAAGTTTAGCTTTTACTGGACCTCAAGCCATTCCTCTCCCTTCCCATCATCCTGTATCTTTAGTATGGCTTGAAGAAAGAATCATGGTAAAACATCCAAAAGCTTGAAGTCTCACCCTTGGAACACAGGAAGGTAGATATTACTGAAATGATATCTAATGGGACTACATAACCGCATTGTATAGTCCATGCTGCCCTTTGATTTACTGATATCAGGTAATTTTTGCATAAAATAAAAATTTGGGAGTTTATCATTTGAAGTAGGTACACAATATTTACACTATTACATTCACTTTTTAGCTTGGCCAGCTTTTTTGCAAAAATCATTGCAAAAAACTAGAATTGCAAAACGGAATTTTTGAGGACACATTCAGGAATATCTATAAAGTCCGCTATCAAGGAATGAACAATTAGAAAATGAAATTCAAAATCCACTCAATTAAATATCTGTAGGGAAACAAAGGCCTTTGGGAAACAGATAGAACTTAGGAAATTGAACTGTTTGTCACAGGAATGGAAATGGGAATAAAATTATAATACAGAAGAATCTCCTACGTCCCATGTTCCTAGATATTTTCTACACATGCCATACCCTTTATAGCTTTCTTCATTCAGAGCATGTAACCACTAATAAAGCAAAGAGAACTCTCTAGCTTTAGAGAGATGTTCTACATAAAGTTTTCCACTGTGTCAAAGGACACACCTGGAACATCACCCTAGAATCTGGTCGATATAAAGAAAGCTCTTTAGGAGGTAGGCCATGCCAGTTCTCAGTGACATGATCATTAGGCCATCCCTGAATAATCTCTTGTATACTGGGGAGCCCTAGCTTCTCCTGTGATGTCACTAGTGTTTTCCTGACTGCAACTTCCTCTCAGACATTCATTCAGTACCTCTAGATTTTATTAATAGGCCTTTATTTCAGTGTAAACAGCTATTTGGGAGGGAGAACAAATAGAATGTAGATATCAGAAATGGGGAGAAGGAAGTTGGCCTAGGGTTTTAGTTTAAAAAACGAAAAATATATGGTACATGGAAAAGCACAGTGAGTGCTGTGTAGGGGTTGTGAGGGTTCACTGAACACATAGACTTGATCTGAGCCTTCCACATATGGGATTCAGAAGGTGGGACCCTCTCAGTAACATCTGGATTTCCTTGCTTGTTATGGTTCCTGGAAGTCAGAGATTTTTTATCATTAATTTCTTTATTCCAAAAGTCAGGTATTAGGAAGTGTACAGTTGTTTTTCTGATAGCTCATGGCTTTCATTCTTTTTGCCCAGGATAAAAAGGTCCTAAGGAAGGAGGGATGACAAGTATTGTATCCTCAGCTCAATGTAAACTCCGCCTTGATTTGGATTCCTATACTGCACTTTGTTTCTGACACTGATATTTGGGACAGAGATGTGCATCTAGTTAATACATCGTCATCTCAGTCTTTCCACCTGTATTACTCTGATTACCATTCCCTGATACATACCCTTTAGATTTCTGCATCAATATGTATGATTCATTGATAGTTTTCTTTTCTTTTACTTCTATCATTTTTTTAGGAATTTTTAATGCTTTTTTAATTGGATACTTCTTTAATTACATTTCAAATGTAATTTCCTTACCCAGTTTCCTGTCCATAAGATCCCTAACCTGTCCCCTTCCCCTTTTTCTATAACCCATCTTACTGTCTCTTTACATTCCGTTGAACTGGGAATCAAACCTAGGGAGGATCAAGGGCCTCTTCTTTCATTGGTGCTCACGAAGGCCATCTTCCGCTTCATATGCAGTTGAAGCCATTGGTCTGTCCATGTGCAGTCTTTGAATATTGATTTAGTACCAGAAAGGTTTCATTCATTGGCATTGTCCTTGTGGGGATTAAAGCCCCATTCAGATCTTGTAATCATTTCCCAACATTTACCACAAGAAGTCCATTTTCATTCAGTTCATGGGTTTGTCACTATCATTTACCTCTGTATTTCACATATTCTAGCTGTGTCTCTCAGGAAATGTCTATATCCGGTTCCTGGCAGAATGCACTTCTTAGCTTCATCAATTTTATATCATTTTGGTGGCAGATGTATATATATACTTTTTGTGTCTCCTACAGCCAGGTGGTTAGTTGGAATGTTAACATAGAATCTGCCAACTAGGTCAAGAATGTAGAATTCAGAAATGACAATGTCAAATAGACTCCCTCCTGTATTATGAACATATTGAATTTGAGGTTTGACTGATAACCATGCCGTTTTTCTCCCTGCCTATCCTCAGGTATCTAAGGTTTCTACTTAAGAAAGAATAATGATAAAACATCCAAAACCCTTAAGTCTGGCCATAGGGACACAGGAAGATAGGTAGTGCAGAATTGATATCAAATGGGACTATAGAACCGAATTCTGTACCCCATCTTGCCCTTTGCTTTGCTGATGCCTTGTAATTATTACATAAAAGAAGCATTTAGGAGTTTAATATTAGAAGTGAGTACACAGTATTCATACCGTTATGCTCACTCTAAAGATGGGCACACTTTGTTGTCAAAATCATTGCAGAAAATGGAATTGGAAAACAGAATTTTTGAGTACACCTTCAGGAATAATTATGAATTCCCCTGTCAAGGAATGTACAATAAGAAAGTGAAATACAATATTCATTTAATTAAAGGTCTGCACGGAAAATACTGGCCATTGTGATACATAGATAACGAAGAAAATTGAACTCTATGTCTCAGGAATGAACCTGGGAATAAAAATATTATCTAGAATTATCTCCTACACTACATGTTCCTAAATCTTCTACCCATGGCAAGCCCCTGACATACTTTCTCCATCTCAAGTAACAGCTAATAAAGCAAAGAGAAGTCTCTACCTTTAGAGAGAGGGAGTACATAAAGGTTTCCCCTGTGTCACAGGAGACATATGTGGAATGGGCACCTTTGAATCTGGTCAATGTAAGGAAAGCTTTTTAACAGGTAACATCTCAATGACATAATCATGAGGCCCTCCCTGAAACATCTATTGTAACCTGGAGAGGACTAGCTTCTTCAGTGATGTCACAAGTGTTGTTGTTACTGCAACTCCATCCAGATATCCCTTCAGTACCTCTAGTATTTACTAATTAAACTCTAATTCAGAGTATCCATTGTGGAGTGAGAAGAAAGAGGATGAAGAGACCAGAGATGGGAAGGAGGAAGCTGGTCTTCTGTCTTGGTATAAAAAAAGGAAGAAATACACGGTCCTTGGGAAAGCTCAGTGAGTCCTTGGTAGGAGTTAAGTAGGATCACTGAAGAGATAGACTTGTTCTGAGCCTTCCACATATGGGAATCAAAAGCTGTGAGCCTCTCACAAACATCTGGACTTCGCAGTTCTTATGGCTCCTGGAAGTGAGAGATTTTATATCATTCATTTCTTTATTCCAAAGTTTTTGGAAGGTCACAGATGTTTTCCTGAGAGCTCATTGCATTTATTCTTTTTGTCAATTATAAAAATGTCCTAAGTAAGAAATAAAAGACAAGTATTGTGTTGTCTGCTCAGAGTAAACTCCTCCATTCTTTGGATACCAATAGTGCAGTTTCACTCTTACACTAATATCCTGGAGAGAGAAGTGCTTCTAGTTGAAACATCATCATCTCAGACTTTCCACAATTATTTCCACTGAATAAAACTTTAGATTTCTGAGTCAATTGGTGAGATAAGCTTGCAGTTTTCCTTTATTTCTTTTCTTTCCTATTATTTCTTTCTTTTTTTAAATTTTTTAGCAAAACCCTCAAAACTCATCCTTGGTGATGATGTACATTAGACCCATCAGATGAAATGAATTGAAAAACTCTCTAGGGAATGAGAGTGGTAAGGAAATCACATTGATGTATCATAAATGCAGTGCTAAGAGCAATATTCAGACTAGTCTGTGGAGATGCTGCCTTCATCAGAGACCACAGACCTTTAGTGGAGAATGATTCAGAATTAAACTGGGAAGGGAAAATGATGGTTGATATTGTTCTAGTAGATCTCACAACATTAAATAAGTGTTTCTTCCAGATCACTGAATGATTACTGTAAAGCAAATACCGGAATGAACTTTTGAGACCCACCATCAGAAATAATTTGTGAAAGAAGAAATCTGTGTCTCTCCAGGGACAAACTGTTGCTTTCAAACCAACAGTAAAGTGTCCATTCTATGAATCATACATAGATATATACATATTATAGCAGGATGGATACAGAGTTTCTTCAGGTCCATGAATGAAGTATTCAGCAATTGTCCTGGCTCAGCAATAAAGGTAATTTTTGCCAACCCTTGAGAACTGAGCTCCTTCACTAGGAGCCCCATGATTGAAGGAAAGAACAAACTTCAGACAACTTGTTTCAGATTTTTATGTAGTTCAGGTTTCCTGGTCTTGTTCCTCAGAAGGAAGGACATCTTGCTTTCCAATTCTTGTTTATCCTATAATCCTTCTCTCTGCTGCACTCATGCAAATAAATTACTGTGCATTTCTTTAATAGGATACAATGCTCTTTTAATTCGGTTGACAAGAACTATAGAATATAAGTAGGACTGTATCAAAGCAGCGTATGAATATCAGACTAAGGGTATGTGGCCATTGGAAATTTGTAACTGAACTGAAACTCTTGCTAGACTCAAACTGCAGTAAAAGGTCTTCTCTAGATACCTGGTGTAGTAGTTCGTGTTCCCTAAGAGATAGTAAAGGATGAATCTCTCTGTACAGAGCTATCGAACTAGTCACAATTATCACACACTATGGACCACATACTTTAACACTGGCTGACTATTTTTAAAGTCCTAGAATCCATTATTTTATTAGTTCAAAAGGCTAGATGTCACATCTGGTCATTTGTATATGGATACATCTTCAGTATGCAGGTTCTAATGTCTGTGAGTGTTTGGTAGCATTGTTAGTGCAAAAATGAAAAAGTAAATGCTTCTTTCTTCCATGTTTTCTATAGGGATTCAACTAGAATGCATGGTTTAGAATACATTGGGTTTGCCACTCTCAAACAGACCAGTATCTTCAACTGAACATTCTATTCTGGGAAGCTGCACCCTGTCAGCATGGCTCACGTGTATGTGAACTGCAAGATCAAGTCTGAGAAAGCGGTCCTGTTCATCGATCCCACCTGCCCCTATGAAAGAAATACCCAAGACTTCCTCAATCAACTCCTTTGCAAACATGGTCTTCTGGGATTTGAAGACATTACATCTACTAACAACACCAATGCGATTCAAAATTACTTTCAACAGCTGCCTGGAGTGAGATTTGTTCCTTGGGTCTTTATATGTAGAGAAAGACTGCATAGGCAGACACAGTGATCTAATCTACCTGCAACAGAATTAAGAGATGATGATGTGGCTGAAGCAGATTCGAGCTCTGCAGTTATAAAAGGGATGTCAGTAAAAGCCCATGCTGACAGCAGACATTCAGACATCCTGAAACCATGCTGAGAGTTGATGTTTGTCACAGATGATTTCAGTATTTTCTTATGATTGGGATTTTCAACAAATTGGCTTTTATTCTATTCCTCAGTGCAAAAAATCTGTTGCTGTTGGCCTCAAACCATGGGTTAGGGAAACTTAAGAGACAACAGTGGTTTCATTATCCAGTCTTCATGTGCTGACATGTCTCTACCTCTAAGTCCATGTTTCACAATCCAGTGGATTTAAATCTCCAGGGAATCAGTTACTGTTTTTCTACCATGCTGGTCTGCTGAAGTCATTTTACAGAAGTCTACTTCCTAGTAATTATTAAAGTATTGAATATTGTGAAGTTGTTTATGATTTACACACAGGCCTTTCATGATCCAATCATGTACCATCCCACTTCTGCATTTGCAGCTCTCAGCCAGTGTTCTCAACCTATCCATCCAACGACCCACAGAAGTCCACAGTTGCATGAGGATGCTGTTTGAAAAACAGATGAATAGCTTTAGCATACTTGTTCTTCACTGTAGCCATATTAACACATACCGCAGAGCACTAATTCATTCAGCTCTGTTTGTAATATTTAATTGCCCATAAAGCCCCAAACAGTTGTGAGTTGATTTTGTCAGAGTACCAGCAAAGTCAAATATGAAATGCAAAATTTCAGAATTCTCCTTCCAAGGCTGTTTGTGAAAGAAGTTGTTTGCAAAACACTGTACTAATAAATTTATTCCATTCTCACTTTGATATTTTGATTTGATATCTTGAAGTGCCATTTAATTATCATTGAAGTGCAGGTTCCGTCTATTCTCTCCTGAGAAGGATTCATTCCTCAAAAGGTAGTATCTGCAGATGCCTGAAAAAATAAATATAAAGACGAGATATTGATGAAGTTCTAGGTTAAAGAAGCAACATCCCACCCCAAAGATCCATATAAGAAATACATTTTACATTGACCTTATATTATGCAGAAATTATTCACATATTCCCTCTATCTATGGGGTTTAATTAATCTCAGATGAATAGTTGACAACCAAGAGTAGCCTTTAGTATCATTTTACCCTCTTCACTAATAATTTTGAGCAAATGGAACACTAAAAGATCACAAAGAAGAAATGGTTATATCAAAAGATACATGTGGGTCAGCTTTAACTCTCATGGTCAAGGTGACTTTGGACACGGTCGTTATGGTCATGGATTGCTCTCATAAGACTCTGCAGAAATTGTTCCTACTGCCTCACTTTAAGCTCAAGGAAGTCCAAGCTCCCAGAGCTGATCAGGTTCCCTTATAATGCACTTGAAAGCCAAATACGCTTAAGAACATTTGATGTGCTTTAGCTCTATTTTCAGGATTTTTAAGCCTCTACCAAATAGCAAACTGTCCTTTTTACTCCCTTCTCAACACCTCTAAATCTGCCCTATCTCAATTGCTCAGTTGTCATTAGTCATAGCGCAGCACCCCAAATATGAGCTTATCTTACTGTGTTTCTAACATCCTGCCTGCTACACCAATGGCCACTCCATACTAGATCTCACATGACTGGTAGCTCTTACTCCACCCTTAAATCCTTTCTCCACCCTTGTGTCTACTAGCCTGTTTGCAGGAATACTAGATATCCTCACAACTGGTTGGCCAAGAGCATCTTTATTGAACTATAGAGAATCAATTTGGGAACAGGACCTTCAGTGTTTGCAGGAAGATTCCCGATCTAAGAATCAAAACGTGACCAAACAAGACTCAATCCATGTCTCTGGTTTTGTGTGGGAGATAGAGGAGTTAGAATTTCAGAGTTGAAATTCAAATAATTGTAATATACATGTAGTATTAATTATGCCAGGATAAAAGGATCCAAAAAGTGGAAATGGGCAATATGAAAGGCAAGAGAAAAATCCCTAGTACAGCAAACAATGTGGACCTGTTAGAGAGACTGGGCTCTTTCCAGCCATCTGAATTTGTACTTGAAATTCTTCTGACCACTTCTTGATCTCTGCATGTAGAAAAGAACAAAAAGAAAAAGAAAACATAATAAAACAAAAAAAAATCACCAAAATGAAACTAAAAGCAAAAGCAAAAGCGAATCAACCCCAATCCTAAAAGAAGAGGACCAAGTGAAGATTGCTTGAGGTCCTCATTTTTAACTACAACTACAAGCGACCAATAGCTTTCAATTCAAATTTTTTTTCATTATTTTATTTGAAACTTCTCTGTGGGTCAAAGAAACAAGGTTTATAAGCTGCAAAAACAGGAAACAGAAACAAACCATACTATAGAGCTCACCACTGGTATTACTATGGTGACTGTGGGCAATGCGGAGAATACTGCTGTTTGACAATGGGTCTTTTGGTTTTATATATGCTGGCAATATCTATGATTCTGAAATGAATTAGAGTCATCACCGAATCATGACTAAATCAACTGTTCCTTTTCTTTGGATAACAAGATATGGCAAACTGTTGACTGACTATCATTTGTATTTTGGACCTAGCCTCTGTGGTAAAGCTAAGGTTTTTGATGGAAAATCCTCCACCAAAACACTGTTTTGTCAATGGTGCTGCCAGCCAAAAACCATTTCCTGAGGCTAATCTGCAATCTCCAGAAGAGGAGATTTTATTTCTAATAATAATCTTCTACCAGAGAAGCTTTCTTCAAATCCCAGACATACAAGAGAGAAAAATTTAAAGCAGGTCCACTACAAGCAGCAAGAAGACAAGAATATACACTGGTTTCACAACTATGTATTACAGTATTTGGAATTTTAGCTAGAGGAATATGACAACCGAAGATGATCCAGGGAATACAAATGAAAAATTAAGAAATCAAAATGTTCTCGTTTGCAGATGTCATGACACCATTTTAAAAACTCTAAAAATGTATCAGTCTCTTAAGACTGAAAAAAATACGGTCATAAAATCAGAATATCATACGAACACACAAAATTCCTTAGCCTTCCTTTATTAATTAATCAAAAATTGACATTATTATACTATCTACTTATTCTTAAAACTATAAAAGTTTGATTTATTCAAGTCTTTAAGGTCCTTCAGAACATCAGCTGGAATGTTCTTATATGTTTTCTGGATGGATCATGGTTACTTCGTATGTCTTCTCATAGTATGCTTTATATCTATGCGAATTCAGGGTATTTTGTTATATATTTTAAGAGTGTTTCAAGTGGAATACTTCCCTTGTTTCTCTCCCATGGTTTGAAATTGGAAAACAGAAACGATAACGTGTTTTGAGTTTTCACTTTGAATTGTGAATATATTTTCAGCTTTAAGAAACTTAAACTTTTAAAGAACAATTGTCTCTATTCAGGATCACGTCTAGCTAATTCATAGTGGTCTTTGCATTTTTAATATTTTCATACACAATATTTTATTTTATATATTCAGATTATTGTGAGGGGAATTTGACCCATATTTCCTCAAAGTATGGTTTGGATTGGCATAAAGGAAGGCTAAGGAATTTTGTGTGTTCGTATGATATTCTGCTTTTATGACCGTATTTTTCAGTCTTAAGAGACTGATACATTTTTAGAGTTTTTAAAATGGTGTCATGACATCTGCAAACGAGAACATTTTGATTTCTTAATTTTTCATTTGTATTCCCTGGATCTTCTTCGGTTGTCATATTCCTCCAGCTAAAATTCCAAATACTGTAATACATAGTTGTGAAACCAGTGTATATTCTTGTCTTCTTGCTGCTTGTAGTGGACCTGCTTTAAATTTTTCTCTCTTGTATGTCTGGGATTTGAAGAAAGCTTATCTGGTAGAAGATTATTTTTAATGTTGACTTGAATCTGTTCACAAGTATTTTATTGAGAATATGTGTGTATAGGTTTAAATTAGTGTGTAAAATACTCCCTCTTCCTCTCTTTGTGTCAGTGGTCCGTACCTCTTTCTCCCTCTCTCATTACCTTCCCTTTTGCCAGATTGTCCCCCTGTCTCACTCTCTCTCCTTATTTTCTCTATCATTGTTAGATAATACCAGATTCAAAATAGAATTTTAATGTATTAAATCCTTTTGTCTACTTTATGAAATAGTCCTAAAACCTTTAAATGCTATTTAAATGTATATTCATTTCTTCTCAACTGAATACATGTGAATCTATGATATTTGAGGTGGGAGAAATTAAATACCTGATTCTATGTAATTATTTAGTATAGAGCTGTTTTAATTATGCAAAGTGAGCTGAATTAATATTGCTATACCCAATACATCTAGTATATACTCTCACTTCCAACCCCGACCAGCAGGAAAGGAGCAACACCACACGTTCTTCTCAAAGCAGTTTATTCAGGAACCCTTTTGTCTGCAAGCAGGAACAATGCCTCCATCCAGCCCCCGAGGCCACTCCCTTATATCCTCCCTCAACCACCTCACCAGTCTGTGTAACCTCTGTTCATAGGTCCACGTCATATAATGTTATGGTGCGCCTGCGCAGTTCTCACAATGGGGCATGTGCTTAATTTCAGGTGCTATTCGTGAGACGTGGCAGCAGTCCCGGAATCCATCTTGGGATTGCCACTACGCCAGCTCCCCACAGTAAATCACGAATGCTTTAAAAAATATTCTAGATTTGGGACTGTAAATCTAAATAATCTGTGTTTTCTCCATGTTTCCTATATTCTCTATCATTTTATTAATGCAACCCTTTCATTACCTAACATGGCCAGAGGTTATGACGATCTTCTTAATACTTTCCAAGAGTGACCCCTTCCTTTCATTCATTATATAGTTGTCTACATTTTACTGATTTCAGCCATGATGAGTTGGATATACATGTTATACACCTTCCACAAGGCCAAAAAGCCATTCTGAAACAAGGTGAAAAGAGACTTTAGGTGTAGAAAATTGTGGGAGGGATCAGACATAAAGTGTGTCTTCTGGATACAAGAAGTATTGCCCTCATGTCACATAGCAGCTGTTGTTTCCTGCACAGCTTCAAACCAGTCAACAGGGAAGAATGCAGGGAAAAGGCCTGAAAACTGCTATACCTATCTGACATACTATGGACAGTTAGTGTCTTCAGTTGGAGGATTGAAAATTATTTGTAAGGGTTTATCATAGAGTTATTAAACAGTACTTTAATGTAGAAGATATACACAGGAAGGATTCAAAGAAATAGAGTGATGTGGAAAAAATAAATGGAAAATTATCATCAACATTCATTGGTGGAAATTCTCAAAGAGTAAAATATATAAACTATATTCCTCAGTATAATGTATGTAGAAAATGTTTTATTATATAGGGATATTTCATGAAGCGACCTTATGATTTCAGTTGGTTAAAACAGATCTGCCAATTCTGTGAGTTTAATGAGTGCATTATGTAATTTGATCTTAATGATTTTAAAGTGGCTATTTTCAAAAATAGTAAGCATTATTTCCATGTACATGTTCAAAAACGTGCTTCTATAAATAATATTAGAAAAACTAAAACACTATATATCAAGAAACTAAATTAAATTAGGCTACATATCTAAACAAAATATTCAAAAGTGAAGAAACTCAAGTGACTAAGAATCGAAAGTGAAATATTTATCATCCTTATACAATACAGAAATGCAAAACAAAATTATTCTGAGAATTTTTTCCTCCCTTTCAGAAATTTTAGTTTTATAACACATGAGTCAACTTATGTTTGCTGTGTTATGGAGAGAGGGGAACATTACTATTCTCCTGGTTGGAATGCAAACTTCTACAGCACCTTTGGAAATCAGTATGATGTTTCTTCAGGAATCCGGAAATGGATGCGCCTAAAGATATAACTCGAGAAAAATATATCCAAATTTTTATTCATCCTAGTATAGAGAACCTTGAATAATTAGAAATATTCAAGTTGTTCCTTTACAAATGAGTGCATAAAGAAAATGTGGGTCTTTTACAGATTGAAAAAGGAAAGCATGTAATTTTCAGGACAATGAATGGATCTTGTGAAAGTCATCATAGATGAGATAATCCAGATCAAAAAAGAAAAATGGGAGACATTTTCACTTTAATCTGAATGTTAATTCTCCACACTATTTCGGTTTGATTAGTTTAGTGTAAATTCAAGGGATGCGGTCCAGACTGTCCTCACTTTGGGACGTACAAATGAACTTATGGATTGCAGAGGAACACTGTCAAGAACAGGAATGTCAAACGTGAAGAAAGAGGGAAGAGGATGACAATGGAGGGAATATAGAGATGTACAGTTAAGTTGGGAAACATTTGAGGCATAGAAAGGAATCCCAATGCAACAGAAATAAAAAATATTTTTTTTGTAGTGGTAACTAAAGATTTATAGCTATAAGGACAGGAGATAAAACATTGATTGGGTGTATCTATGTGATTTTCAATAGTAAGAAACTCACGAAAATTATGGATTTCAACTCTCAACAAACCTATAGTACAGAAAATGAAATATATAGTCCTTAAGGAGACAGATGTGAATATCTCTGTTGTAAACATAAATGTGTTATATTGTACACATTATATGTATAAAATAATATATTTATTTGTTTACATTTCAAATGTCATTTCCCAAACTGGTTTTTCTTTCTTAAATTCCCTAAGCTATTCCGATCCTCATTTTTCTAATATGGTGCTCCCCACTTCGACTTTTGCCCTCTAACATCCCCCTTCTCTTTGATATGACATCTCCACAGGACCAATTGCTTCCCTTCCCAGATATCGCAGTTGAGGCAGTTGTCTTCCCCATATGCTCTGGTATCTATGTAGCAGAAGTCTTGGACTGGCCAAAGCATATACTAGAAGGTGGAAAATTTCCTGAACCTCTGAAGGGTAAGCTTAATTGATACTGTTGTTCTTCATATTGGGTTCCAAATCCCTCCAGATCCTTAAGTCATTCCCCTATCTCTTCCTTTGTGGCTGTCAGGTGCTGTCAAATGCTTAGGTGTTTCTGCATCTGTCACGGTCAGGTGATGGCAGAGCCCCACGGAGGACAGACGTATTAGGCTCTTATCTGCGAGCACATCTTGACCTCAGGAATAGTCTGAGGATTTGGAGTCTCTGGATGAAATTGTTCTTCTGGTCGGGTGGTCTCTGGATTGCCTTTCCTTCAGTCTCTTCTCCATTTTTGTATTTACATTTTTTAGATTGGAGATTTATAGGTAAAACAAATGTGAGCTGTGTGGGCAGCACCACCCCTTCACTGGGGGGCATGTCTAGCTACAGGAGGAAGTCTCTAGTTGTTCTATCTATTTTCCTGCTCGGTATTTAAACTACCACCATCACAGTAAGTTTCTGGGATACACTTGCATCTCTGGCATCTGGGATTTTCCTGGGGATACCCAAGTTCACCACCCACCACTGACGCTTATTGTTATTTACTCCACGTTTCCTCTGAATTTCTCTCCTGTCTCTTTTAATTGGTGCAACTCCCACCACTTTATCCATCATTTTCCACATCTAGCTAGATTCTTCCACTCCACTGCATTCCATGACTATTTTGTTCTCCCTTCTAAGTGGGTTCCAAGTATCCGCCATTTGGCCTTCTCACATGTTACCCTTCATGTTATAAAAGATTTGTATAGTGGGTATTCTGTTAGCAGGGCTAACATCTACTAGTCACTAAGTCCATCCCATGTTATGTCCTTTTCGATTTCTGTTACTTCACTATTTTCATGTTCCATCATTTGTCTACAGAGTTCTTGGTGTCCTCATATTTAATACCTAAGTAATGTTCCATTGTTTACATATAGCACACTTTCTGTATTTATTCCTGAGTGGAGATGAGGTATATCATGGTTCTTTCCAGCATTCGACTGTTATAAGTAAGACTGCTGTGAATATCTTCAACCACATGTCCACGTTATGTATGGATCAAGTTTGAGTATATGTGTTGAAGTGAGTGGTAAAGCTGGTTTTCAAGTAAAGCTGTTTGCAATTTTCTCTGGACCTCCACACTGATGATATCCAAAGTGGCTATCAGCTACTAATCCCGCAAGCAGTGGAGGAGTATTCCACTTTCCCTACATCCTAGCCCACTCTGCTACTGCATTAGTTTTTTTGTCTTAGCCAATCTGATTGTTTTAAGGAAGACTCTTATGTTCATTTTGATTTGCCTTTATGTGAACTAAGGATGTTAAACATTTCTCGATATGTTTTTCACCTATTGAGATACCTCAGTTGAGAATTCTTGGTTAGCTCTCTAATCCAGTTTAAAAGTTGGGTTCTTTGTTGTGTGGGAGTTTACCTTTCTGAGTTCTTATATTTTTAATTTTGGCACTCTCTCAAATGTAGGGTTCGTAAAACTCTTTTCCAAATGTGTAGGTTGTTGTTTTCCTATTGGTAGTGTACTTGGCTTTAAAGAAAGTTTTCAGAATGATGGGATTTTGTAAATTGACTGGTGATCTTAGAGCCTTTGGTGTACTGTTCTGAAAATTTTCTCCTGTGCAAATGTGTTCTAGGCACTTTCTGACACTGCCCCTTCTATTGGCTTCTGCATATGTGATTGTGTGTGGATTTCCTTGATGTGATTTGACTTGAACTTTGAAGAAGGAGATAGAAATTGTTCAATGGGCACACAGCTATATACAGAACAACAGTTAGGGTAACATCATATCTTAGAACGATTTGGTTTATGTATAACCTACTTAGTCATAAAGGAAATGCAAATCAAAACAACCCTGTGATTCTATCTCACATCAGTCAGAATGGCTAAGATCAAAGACTCAGGTGACAGCAGAGGCTGGAAAGGATGTGGAGAAAGAGGAACACTCCTCCATTGTTGTTGCGATTGCAAACTGGTACAACCTCCCTGAAAATCAGACCTGAGTTTCCTCAAAAATTGGTCATTGCACTTGCTGAAGACCCAACTATACCTCCCCTGGACATATACCCAAAAGATGCTCCAACATACAACAAAGACAAATGTTAAACTATGTTCATAGCAGCCTTATTCATAATATCCAGAAGCTGGAATTAACCCAGATGTGCTACACGAGAAGAATGGATACAGAAAATGGCCTATATTTACACAATGGACTAGTACTCATTTATCAAAAATAATGAGTTCATGAAATTCATAGGCAAATGGATGCACCTAGAAAATATCATCCAGAGGGTGGTTACTCAATTACAGAAAAACAAAGTATGCACTCATTTTTAATTGGATATCAGTGCAAATGCTCAAGTTAACTATGATACAAGGCACAGACCACATGAAACTCAAGAAGGAGGACCAAAATGCAGATGATTTACTCCTTCCTTGAAAGAGTAAATAAAATATCCATAAGAGGGGTAGGGAGATATTGTTCTTTGGAGACTGAAGGAATGACCATTCAGAGTCTGCTGGACATGTGACACACACACACACACACACACACACACACACACACACACATATGCACCAAAACTATTTTGGATAAAATAAGGCTTTCAGAGTTTATCATTTGAAGGAGGTACACAATATTTACACAGGGAACTAGGAGAATTCAGCTGAAGGACTTTTTTGTTTTCTGGCTGTACTGAGAGCTGAAAACCAGTTGGTAAGAGTGCCTACACACTTGAAGGCAGAGATAAGACCATCTTTTCTGCTCCAAGTTACCTGTTGTTTGGACTCAAGGACACAATGAGAAGATCGAGTGTTAGAATAAGAAGTATAAAAGAGAGTGAAGAATCCCAACTTATAGGGCCAGTAAATATCTTCAAAAAATTTGAAGAAATCTTCCCCAACCTAAAGACAGAGATGCCGAAAAACATGCCAGAAGCCAAAAGAGCTCTAAGTAGATCTTACCAGAAAAGAAATTCCTCACATCGCATGATAGTCAAAACACTAAATGCACAAAATAAAGAAAGAAGTTTAAAGGCAATAAGGGAAAAAGGTCAAGTAACATATAAAGTCAGACCTATGAGAATTACACAATGTTTCTCACCAGATACTATGAAAGTCAGAAGATCCTGCAATGATATACTCTAGACCATAAAAGAACACAAAAGCCATTCCAGTCTACTATTGCCAGGAAAATTCTCAATTAACACATATGGAATAACGAAGATATTCCATGACAGAACGAAATTTATACAGTATCTTTCTACAAATCCAGCCCTACGAAAGATAATAGGTAGAAAACTCTAACACAAGGAGGGAGACTACACACTATAAAAAGCAACAAACTAATCTTGCTATGAAACCAAAAGAAAAGAGACACACAAACATGATTCTACCTCTAACAACAAAAATGACAGAAGCAACAATCACTATTCCTTAATATATTTTAACAACAATGGAGTGAATTCCCCAATAGAAAGACGTAGACTAAATGAATGGATACATAAAGAGTACCCAGCATTTTGTTGCATGTAAAAAGCACAACTTAGAGACAAAGACAGACACTACCTGAGAGTATTAGGCTAGAAAACAAATTTTGAAGCAAATGGTCTGATAGACGGAAGCTGGATTTGCCATTCTACTATGGAATATAATCGATTATCAATCAAAAGTTTTCCAAACAGGTGAGGAAGGAAATTTCATATTTATCAAAAGATTATCACAGCAATAGGAACTCTCACTCCTAAATATTTGTGCTCCAAATACATGGGCAACTGCATTCCTAAAGGATACCTTACTAAAGCTCAAAGCACCCAATGTTCCTCACATAATAAGAGTGGGAGATTTCAACACCACGTTCTCTTCAATGGACAGATCATGGAAATAGAAATTAAACAAAGATCTAGACAAACTAACAGAAGTTGTGAACAAAATGGACATTACAGATATTTATAGAATATTTCATCCTAAAACAAAATAATATGCCTTCTTCCCAGCATCTCATAGTATTTTTTCCAAAACTAATCATATAACAAGTCACAAAACAGGCCTCAACAGATCTAAGAAAACTGAAATATGTCCATTTATCCAATCAAACCGTGACAAACAAAGGCTGATCTTCAATATCCACAAAACATCAGCGAGCCCACACATACCTGTAAGTTGAACAGTGCTCCACTCAAAGATAACTTGTCAAGCAAGAAATAAAGAAAGATTAAAGACTTTTTAGAATTTAATAAAAGTGATGGCACAACATACATATGCTGTACTCAACAATAAAAGAACCTCTGGGAGAATCAACATTCCTTACCTCAAGCAGTATTACAGGTCAATAGTGATTAAAAAAATCAATGACAAAAAAAAAGTTGTATTTGTACAGATCTAGGAATGTTGATAAGTGGAATAGAATTGAAGACCCCAAGACAAACACACACATCAATGGTCACTTGATATTTGACAAAGAGGCCAAAACCATCCAATGAAAAAAAAAATTAGGATTTTCAACAAGTGGAGGGCAGCAAGTAGAAGTATGCAAATCGATTCATTTTTATTGGTCTAATCAAACCTTAAGTCTGAGTGGATCAAAAACCTCTACATCAAACCCAATAAACTGAAACTATAAGTAGAGAAGAATCTTGATCACATGGGCACTGGGAAAAATTTCCTGAACTAAACACCACTGGTTTGTACTGTAAGATCAAGAATCAGAAATGAGACTTCATAAAACTGCAAAGATTCTGTAAGTCAAAGGACACTGTTATTAGGAGAAAACAGCAAACAAATGATTGGGAAAAGATCTTTATCAATCTTACACCTGATACAGATCTAATATCCAAAATATACAAATAACTCAAGAAGTTAGACACCAGAGAGACAAATAATCCTATGAAAAATGGGGTGCAGAGCTAAACAGAGAATTCTCAACTAAGGAATAACAAATAGCTGAGAAGTGTGTCAAGAAATGTTCAACATCCTTAGTCATCAAGGAAATAAAAATAAAAATAGTCCCGAGGTTCCACCTCACGGCAGTCAGAATGGCTAAGATAAAAAACTCAGGTGAAAACAGATGTTGGTGAGGTTATGGAGAAAGAGGAACACTGCTCCATTATTGGAGGGATTGCAAACCTGTATGATAACTCTGGAAATCATTCTGAAGTTTCCTGAGAAAATTGGATAATGCCCTAACTGAGGACCCAGCTGTACCTGTACTCTGCATACACACAAAAGATGGTGCAACATACAACAAAGACACATGCTCCACTATGCTCACAGCAGTATTATTTATAATAGCCAGGAACTGGAAAGAATCAAGATGCTCTTCAACTGATGAATGGATACATAAAATGTGATACATCTGTACAATGTTCTACTACTCCACATTAAAATCAATGAATTCATGAAACTCATAAGAAAATGGATTGACCTAGAAAGCGTCACCCTTAGTGAGGTAACCCAATCACAGAAAAGGACACATAGTATGCACTCTCTGATAAGTGCATTTTAGCCCAAAAGTTCGAATTCGGCAAGATATAATCCACAGACCACATGATGTTCAAGAAGAATGATCAAATTATGCAAGCTTCACTCCTTCTTAAACGGCGGAACAAAAAACATTCACGGGAGTTTATGTGGAGGCAAAGGTAGAAGTAGAGACTGAAGGAATTCATGCCCCACCTGTGGGTCATATACATATATACAGTCACCAAAAGTATATAAGATTATTGACGCTAAGAAGTGCATGCTGACTGGAACTGGATATAGATGTCCCTGAGAGACACAGCCAGAGCAGGTCAAATTCATAGTTGAATGCTAGCAGCAAAACATTAATCTGAAAATGGAACACCAGTTGCAGGAATTAGAGAAGCGGTTGAAAGACCTGAAGGGGCTTGCAACCTCATAGGACAACAATGCCCAACAACGAAAGGCCCCAGGGAGTAAAGCATCACCCAAAGTATATACATGGATTGACTCATGGCTGTAGATGTATATGTAGCACAAGATGGCCTTTTTGGGCAACAAGGGGAGGAAAAGCTCTTAATCCTTCCAAATGTGGACTCTTAATATAAGGAAGGTGAGAAAGATTAGACGGGTGGATGATGTGGATGGGAACACCATTATCGAAGAAGGAGTGAGAGCAGATAGATGACGTATGAACAGGAAACCAGGAAATGGTATATTTGAAACTTAAATTAAAAAATCATATAAATGAAAAGAGGATCCTCAGATTCCTTTGAATAGGTGGAGGAATATCTAATTTCCCTGTGTGCAGAAGAGGAATTTTTGCTGTCCCTCCAGGAAAAGGTGATAGATTTTTGATGTTTTAAAGTATAAGGGTGAAATAGGATCTCCCCTGGACTGTATGGAATGTGCATAGCTTCTCTTCCTCTTATGTCTGGAGTACTATTGAGCAGAAGTTGAAGGTTGATTGATACCTTGGAAATTATAGAACATTCCAGCCACACACTACTTCAGCAACTCCAAACTGAAAATCACAGTAAAGAATACACACGTGAATATCCATGGTAGGCAGTCAACAGTCTTAGAAGTCTTGTACGAGGCTCTAATGCAGTAGTCTTAGGTTCAGTATCTTATTCAAATATATGTCCATCTACACATTCCTCTGCATGTGAAAGGACACCTCTATGTAAGGGAACACAATGAAGATAGTAGTCTGATTTGTGCTGGCTTTTAGACTCTTGTTTGAGAACTCAGTCCAGATTTCTCTGAGATCTCTTCGTCAGAACAGTGTTTCTCAGGACAATAAACTTAGAAATTTTAGAGAGGAAATGGATTTGGCATATGGGGAATGTGTCGTAATTCCTTGGCCTTCTGGATTCCTCTTAATTGTGTAAGTCTAAATCTTACTCAGTAAGATGGTGGAGGTAGGGAACTTGCACAGAAGTAGGACTGTTGTGTCAGTCATCAAAAAGGTAATATACCAGACTTCATGGGAAAAAGTTGTTTTTGCACCGTGGACATCACCGGGATTTCTGAGAAAATGTGCAAAGGAGATATTGTATACCGGTTTGTTAGAAGTTTAAAATCTCTGGCTACTTCTAAAATTATAAGAAAAAACATTTTATTCTGGAGAAAATGTTAGTACCTCGTGGAGCAGAGGAAGATCCAGTATTGCTTGATCAGCTTCCTATTCTTTATCAGTATTTAGAATGTCCATATATTTTCATGGCATTTGAAAGTCCAGGTAGCAATTCTTCCATCAGTCCTATAGGTTGCATTTCATTCCAGCAGTTGTCTTTGGGCTTTGAAGACTTTTGTCAGACAAGAAAAGATCAACACCCCTTCCTTCCATGGAGGAATGTCTCAGAATACATGTAGCAGAAATAAGTTTGTATGTAATCCTAAACAGTTGGGATATAGCAGGCTCACAAAATCAAGAGAAGAAGTGCTAATGATGGCCACAAGAGAGTGCAGGCATGAGTACGCCTTGGGCAAAAGAAGATATTTCAGGCCAATGTGGGCCTTTGGTGAAAGTGCTCTTGTCCACTATACAGAGAAAAAAGGTGAAATACTTGTGAGTAGATGTGGAGTGTTGATGCTCCCATAGGGAAAGGAGAGACACTGAAGTTCTTCTATGAAACGGTGACATTACAGACCCAATGGACAGAAGATGTGAATTTGAGAACAACTGGAGCAAAAGGTATCATTCTGATGTCCCTCCTAGAGGAAGTTTTGAATGTGAGACACAGTTAAGTGTTAATTTTGTGACATCTTTCATCAAAAGTAGCATGGTTCAGAATCATTCTTTGTCAAATAGGTTAGCTGCTGAGGACCTTTTTGAGTGGAAGTGGAGTTTGAGACCTGGGTGCCAGAGATGACTTCAGGAATTGTAAGTCTTATAAGACAGATATCGGACACTCTTATATACAGAATGTACATTTGATATATACTGGACATAAATCGATGATCTAAAGTAATGACGTTTAAGAGTAGAATATTAAAGAAACGTAGAATCTGCTTAAAGTGACAAAACTATTTAAGGATAATGGAGTGTTCAAGCCTACCTTGAGCAGGCAAGCTAGGGCTACTTCACATATCGTATCTTCAGTTACACCATGGGAGGCCTGTCAGGGATCCAAGCATTAGTATTATTCAGCAGTCATGATTTTCAGTCTCTAAATCCTCTTGAAGCTAATCATCGACGACGGTTATAAGCATGAAGGATGGTATATAGGACAAATAATGAAAGTTTCACGATTTACTAACATAGATCATAATTAAGTGAAGTGCCTTTGGTCACATCTGTATTTTCTTAGTGGCCATAATTAGATGGACATGATCTAAAACTCCCTATTAGAGGGTTACATTTGATCTAAACATCCCTATTAGAAGGTTGAGTATGCTCTAAGGACTCTTTAATCTTGGTCCTCTTGGGCAAAAAAAAAAAATTCTGAGATCTCAATAGTAAACTATAGTCATTCTTATAACTGATCTTGGACAGAAGGGGATGGTGTAAGGTATTATTTGTCAAAGAATAAAAACCTGAAGGCTACCAATCAAAGTGAAGTGCTGATTTCCCTTCATCTAAAGTGGATGGTGTTGAGATGGCTTGGAAATAGGTGCAGTTTGAGTAACCTGTGTTCATAACTGCAATTATGGGGTCATACTGAACTGTTTTGCTAAACAAGAAAGTGCCTGGCCATTTTTAACCAATTACCAAGATCCAGTCACCTAACTGTGAAGAATGAAAAATTCTAGCTCACCTTTGGTGGTGGGAAAACATATGGTATTGCATAATTTTCTTCCAATTATTCTTTCCAGCTTCCATTAGTCAGCATGCTCTTCTATCAGGGTGATTGTCTGAACTGTGATGCTCCATTGATACACACACACACACACACACACACACACACACACACACACATATGTGTGTGTGTGTGTATGTGTATCTGTACGTGTACGTATATGCATATGTATATGTATATGTATATATAAGATGTATACATGTATATATATATCATATATGTATGTATATGTGATGTATATATGTATACCTATGATGTATATATATATAATGTATATATACATATATACATATATGAGATGTATATATGTATATATGATGTATATATTTATAAGTGTACATGTGTACACATCCATAAATGAGAGATGGAAAAATTGCATTTCTGAGAACCTTCTGTAGTAAGGTTGCATATATTTTAATTTTAGCTATCTGTACTCTGCCCTCTGATCTACACCAAGAATCTTATGATGTCCCACTGGGAAATTGGAATTATGATTGCCTGGCAATCTTGGTCAAGTTTGGCAATTAAGAAAAATGAAGTTAAATCAGGTATAAGATGTCCTTGTAATTAAGTGATGCTCTTGGGGCATCCAGAGCTAGAGGCTACTACTGAAACTCCTCACAAATATAGATGGAATCAATGAGACTTGCCCATAGGAGCCAAACCTGAGATTTCTCTGTGAGCATCAATCCATACCAATACTCCCTTGGCCAGGAACTGGATGTCTATAGTTTTTGTGGATGAAGATCCCATTTTGTACTACATTGAACTGCATGTTATTGAATCTGATTCTGGCTTCTACAGAGGTATGCCATGAGACCATGGGGCCTCTTTAGTCAGAAGTGAAGTGAATTGAGCCCACTTTCAAATAATCAAAGTTTGGGGGTCTTTCCTTTATATGAGTACTTGAGAGGACATAAGGCAACCAGGGAATGAGTAGAGTAGGCTCAGTTGTAGGAGTGAGGTCTGACATTCTGTTCAATGACTTAGGTAATTGATGGAAAAAGGAAGATCTCGACGCCTTTAAGAAAGAGAAAACTTTGAGATCTGATTGTGCAAAGGTATGTGTTAGAAAACCCTTGGAGTTGGGGTTGGTAATATGAAACATCCTGTGAAACATGAATGTCATTATTACCTGATTTGGTAAAGGATTTTTCCCCAACAATGCCGTTCAATTTCTATACTTCTTTAGTTGGTAGGAATTTTACATCTTGTATTTAATATGGGGAAGTGCAGGTAACATCCCAGGCCTTTTTTAAACAGCCTGCATGACTGTCTCTGGATCTTTTGCTCATTCAGTTTGTCTTAATATGTCCATATATTGGCAGCAACAAAGGGTGCTCTTGATTTCTAGTGATTGGATTGATTCCATCAATCAATGATTCTATATATAGGAACTGGGACCTCAAACCCGAGTAGAAGAACATATTTCTCTACCCACCATGGTAAAAGGTAAAAGCCTTGAATTTCTATTATTTAGAGTATATCCATGTGAGGTAATTCAAATTCGTGAGGGACTGCTTTAGAATACAAGGTATGGCATACTATTTTTTGGAAAAGCATGTCTCATGTCACCTTGTGAATAAAGGAATGTGTGAATTTCCTTTGGTCAAAGGAAGTGTACTCCATCAAGAGGTGAGAAAGATCCAAGGCCACACTGATGGGGAAGGAGTCACATCATCATTCAGGGTGGTTCTCATGGCCTCGTCAAAGAGGAATGAGTCTAGGACGTATATCAGAACAGTAGAGTTCTGAGAAGAGATTCACAGAATGGGAAGTTCTGAGAAGATCTTTAGCAAAAGTGAAGTCCTGAATGTATTGGTTCAGAATGTGGAGGTCCATAGTCATATTTTGAAGAAAAGAAGTATCCACTTCACCCATGGTCAGCAGGGGAAGGTTATCGGCTACACTGGGTCTTGGAGAAATGTTCTGCCTCTATCTCAGTAACTTCTAAGTATGTTCTCTATATGTATACCCTATATATCTTTTAGTCCAGGCAATGGTCACAACAACAGTATAAGTGGTTCAGGAAGCAGTGATGTTTCTTCATGGATGTGTTCAGCTACACACATATGTGAATAAAATATAGGAATGGTGTATATTTTGATGACCTACTTTAAGGCACATAGTATAAGAGTCAATTTAGCTTTGTGTCTTCTGAACTAGGATTTAGAAGCAGAGAAATATAAGATACCATTGTTTGCATATGTGTTGTATGAATACCTTGAATAAAGAGGTTAGTTTTAAGCAAACTTTCTTAATAGCTGTGTTCTGTGGCATAGGACGAAGGGCAGCTCTAGTGATTCTTTAGTTCCACAGGTACTCCAAAATTCCCATAGTACACAGGGAGGAGGTCTGAGACAATTGATGTGCACTGGGAATAATTTTTAGAGCCCTTTCAATAGAATTTGATTTCCCAAGCCCCCATTTGCAGAAGCTGAGGGTCTAAAATCTACTGGGTGGATTGAAGTAGAAAATTGACCCACAATCCTACTGGAAAGACAGGGAATGTTAGATGATCATTCATGTAGGATGCGTGGTATAACACTCCCTTGGTCTGGCAGCTCTTTAAGGAGAAAAGACAACACCACTTGATGGGAATAGGAATATAAAAGGGCCATGTAAGTCTTCAAGCAGGTTTTAAGCCTCTTTACCTAAAGGATCTAGGGCAATGCTGTACTTTGGCGAGTACTGACATGCTCTACAATATAAGAAGAAGGAGTAAGTTAACACTGGGTAAAGTGAACCCCATGTAAGAGAGGAAAACTCTAAAGCACTATTGAAAATGAAGAGAAATTTCTTCAGGCATAGTGTATATAGGTGCCATACACACTTCTGTCAACAGAAAAGGTCCCTGGTACCTTATACCAGGATAAAGTTTCCAGCAGTAATCATAAGTTTCAAATTCTCATTCAGAGTTTTATATATTCATAATTTCTGTTAATGCAAGAGAAAAGACAGGAACATATTTCTTCTGCCAAAGGCTTTGGATAATTGTTTCTGGCTAGGTTAATCCTTCTGGTTCGTTCAGCTGTTAAGATCTAAGCAGAAATGTTGAAATTATTACATTTCTATTGATTTGCCTGATTGCAGTTTGCAAGGGTTATATACTCTGATTCCAAACTTCGACTCTGGGACTTCAAAACGGAGTAGAGTCGAGTCCCTGGATTATAGAAGGAGTCACTTTTGAAAATATGTCTGATCAGTTAGGTATACAACTACTTTGTTGGAAATTCAAGGGCCCAATATTCAGAGAGAACATTTAGGAGGACTGGAAAGAGCGAAAAGGTCACAGAATCCTTCAGGCAAAGTTTTACCTTGGGTACTGGAAGAAGAGAGTCAAGTGCAACTGTTTTCACAGTCCAGAATAACCATGTGTCTGGGGACTATGAGGCGTGCTTGCCAGAAATTAGGGAATTTGCTCTTACATATTGGGTGGTAATCTCTGGATTTATCTTTTCCTCAAGCTGTTAAGCAGCAGGATAATCATGGACAACAAAGATGAAACTGCTCCATTTTATGTTACAAACCTTAAAGGCAGAACGTAGGTTAGGGCTCAGATTTGCACTGACATGTCTGAGGACATCATGTCCATGTGGTCTGCCATTCCTTCAAACATTTATGTATGCCTGGCCACCCAGGTCAGAAGGAAACATTAAGACCTCTTAGAAGAATAGAACTGAGATTCTCTGGATAGAGGTGGATTCTCGGAAGAAACCATTGTCAGGGGATATTAATTTAAAGTTTCCTTAAGAAAAAATAAACATCTGTATGAGAATTCATTTCATTTGCTTCTCTGTATGTTCTTTATCAGAAGAATTTGTATTAAGCCACGTTCAACTTTAAGGGTATGTCTAGATTTTCTTATTCAAAGAAAGGGGAATATATTCATCTTACTTTGAAGAATATGCTTGTCAGGGGCTCTTCATTGCATCCCAAGTGAACCTCCAGTCTACCTTGAACTGACAGAGAAACCAGGGAAAAATTAGGAAACATATCTGTGGCACAGTCCATAATATCAAGAAATAGTGTGGGTTTCCTCACCCTAAATTAATATCTAAACTTCCTTTGGACAAACTAGAATGATATGAAGTAACCTTTCTTTCAGGGATAACATATGACACCTCCTTAATCAAAGAAATAATAGATGAGTATCCCCGAGTAAAGAAGAGTTGCTGATGTCCCTGTGACAGGAAATTGTTTTGAGTATTCAAATTCCCCTAGTATTTGAGAAAAAATTAAATTGCTTACAATAGCTCAAGAGGTCCTACATTGCTTCATCTTCTAATGGTACTTCACAGTCTAGCATATACACATCTTTAGCTGAATCTGCAAGAGACTGAATATAGATTCCATGATTCAAGAAAAGTTGGGGGTGTCCTAAGCCTGATTGCCTCCTAAAAACTATATTCAACCAAAAAGAAATGAGCACCAGACTGATGACTTCACAACATATCATGTGACCTTACACAAGGAAGTAGCATGAGATTCCAGGATTTGCTCCCTCCTTTTGGATTTCAGTGAACCTTCAACAGAGGGATCAATGCTCCATGGTCTGAGGTAAAATATTCCATGGGCCCCAAGCAAAAGGGATGGTTCTGAGAGACCATTTGGTCAAATGAGTAACTCTAAGTCCTAATCATCCTGAGCAGAAAAAAATACCAATGTTTTTGAAAGGAGAAAGTTCTTAAACCAGTTTGAAAGTAAGGGACTATTCCTGATTACCTTCTATAGAAGACTATGGTCCCAGCACTCCAGGGCTCCATATTTTCAGAGAACTCAAGAAAATTCTTATCTCCAAGGCCTCCACTACAGACTTGACAGCAATCTGAGATTTATTCTGAAATCTTGTGTCAAAGTCACTGGATCTAAACCCTATTTAAACTTACTATAAGCCGCACAGGTATGGGTGTGAGGGATATTGGCCTTTCTGGTGAGAATCTTAGATAAGTGGCCTTGGATCCAGGCTGGAATTTTTATTCATTGGCCAAGGGACCTCAATCCATTGTTCTTGAAGATTTTTTGGTGGTCAGAGTTGTATTGGCTATGCAATAAGGTTTGAGGAACAAGTTCTGGTCAGCCACAAACAAAGTGAGAATCTTCTATGGATTCTTGTTCACAAGGATTCAGTTTCAGGTACACTACAGCAGAGGCTGAATGTTTGAGACACTCCTCAGTCACAAGGTCAATTCTAGACTTTGGTCCATCAGATGGCCATGTCTCTGACCCCTCCATTGCAGACAGAGGAAGAATAAAGTGTTTTTATTCCAGGGCAGTTGACTTCTAGTGTTTGTCGTTTTATAGGTATTTGAGTCCTTTGATGTTTAATGATATCGGACAAATGATTGGTTTTGTCTATTATTTTTCTTGTTAAATGTCGAATTATGTTTCTGTGGCTACCTACTTTATCTCTTTTTTGTGTTTTTTAAAAGTAGATTGTGTTCTTTCTTTTTCTGGGTGTAGTTTCCTGCCTTGTACTGGAATTTTCCATCTATCATCTTTTGTAGGACTGGATTTGTGGAAAGATATTGTGTAAATTTGCTCATGACATGGCATATCTTGGAATCTCCATCTATGGTAGTTGAGAGGTTTTACAGTAGCCTGGGCTGACATTTTTTTTCATTTAGGATCTGTGTGATATATGCCCAGGATTGCTAGCTTTCACAGTCTATTTTAAGAAGTGTGGAATACTGATTGGTCTCCCTTTTTATGTTACTCGACCTTTTTCCCTTACTGCGTTTAACATTTTTTTCTTTGTTTTGTGCACTTTATATTTTAACTATTATGTGATGGAAGAAATTTCTTTTCTGCTCCAATTTTTTTGGAATTCTTTTTGCTTTTTGTATGTGCAAGGTTGTCTCTTTCTTTAGGATAGGGAAGATTTCTAGTATAATTTTGTAGAAGATATTTACTGACCCTTCAAAGTGGGAGTTTCATTCTCTTCTATACCTATTATCCTTAGGTTTTATCTTCTCATTTTGTCTATGATTTCCTGGATGTTTTGGGTTAGGAGTTTTTTGTTTTGTATTTTTGGACAATTGTGTAACTGTTTTCTATGGTATCTTCTGCCCCTGAGATTATTTTCTATATTTTATATTCTGTTGGTTGATGCTTGCGTTTATGACTCCTAATATCTTTCCCAGGTTTTCTATATTCAGAGTTTTCATCTTTGTGTGGTTTGCTGTTGTTGTTGTTGTTTTTGTTGTTGTTGTTGTTGTTGTTTTCTGTTTCCATTTTTACTTCCTGATGGATTTTTCAATTCCTCCAGCAGCTTGGTTATGTTGTAATGTAATTCGTTAAGGGATTTTTGGGTTTCCTCTATGAGGTCTTCTATCTCTTTACATCTGTTGTCTTGTATTTCTTTGATGGAGTTATTTATGTCCTTCTTAAAATCCTTTAACCTCATCATGTTCAGTGATTTGAACTACAAACTTTTCTATCTCTTTTCTGGTGTGTCAGGGGTAGACTGGGCTAGCTTTGGTGGGAGAACAGGTTTCTGATGATGTCTAGTAACATCAGTTTATGTTCCTTAGGGAATTATACTTGCCCCTCACCATCTGGAGTTAGCTGGTTTTGCTGTCTCTGAAAGTGGCTTGAATTCTCTCTTAGCCTGTGTGTCAACAGTAATGGGACCGTTGTTCTCTCTTGAATTATCTTGTGTGCCAAGAACTGTGGATAAATTTCAGCTATATGGAATAGATAGAAACAAAAGTATGCTGTAACAGACTGCACCTCTTTTCGTGGGTTCTGAGCACTCCAGGAAGTTACCTCTGAGAAGAAAAAGTCTTTCCTGTGCTCTTGAGTGTGTCAGCACTCCTGGAAATCCATCTATTTCCTCATTGGATCTGGGGACAGAGAGCTGAGGTACAGGTTCAGCTCTGGGAACACAGCTCTGGGTCCTCTTGGTTTTTAAACTTTCACTGGAACAGCTCACAAAAGAAATTTGACTCCCTGATAAGTAAGTGCCTAGGAATCATCATCTCTCTGTCTCTTCAGAGATGGGACCACAAACATATGGCAGCTGGCATTTTCACATGGATGCTGTGAATTAAACTTAGGAATCTCATTCTTTCATGTCAAATATATTCCCAGCTGAGATAATTGTTCAGTGAACAAAGTATTGTTTTGAATATGACAGAGACTATCTGTGACAAATTAAAATGTTTAGGCAATGTCAACTAGGTCATTGAATTGAAGAACTCACATAATTACTACATGATGGTCTAACCAATGCACGGGATGCATATTCATTAAAATGAAGAATAGTATAAAGTTTATTTATGCAACTTACTGAATCATGTAATAAATAATAAGTCTCCACTAATGTACCATGTCCATAATAGTGTATAGATTAGGAATGAATAGAAAGTATTATGAACTTTCTTTTATAAAGATTGCATTATAGTACAAGAAAAAAGAAAAAAAAATGAATGCATAAATCAGTGTGTAGGAGTTGATAGTATGCAAGTAGTTGAAGAATCTATTTTAGAAATAAGGTCATGGAGATTGTCATGAGGAAGTGACATTTAAGTTAAATTAGATGAAAAATAATTGATCTATATTTTGGGCAAAATTACAGTAAATATAAGGATGATAAGAGGACAAAGACCTTGACATATACAAAAAAGTAAATATGAGAGTAGTTTGTATTGATTAAGAGATAGAAGAACGGTCCAAATAAAGCTGAATCTCAGGCAATGTCTCATATGGGAATATAGAAACAATGTTAGACATATAATTTTTATTTACTGAAAATGTCTTAGAAATCATTGAATAGTTTTAAATAAGTTTGTTTAACTCACAATGTATATAGTAAGGGACTCTGGTTACTTATGAATTATGATATGATACAGAGAATGATTTTAAGGATGTTTTTGAAGTCTATCTGGAAGTAGGGTCAATGATAATGAAAAAGAGTCATATCAGAGAGCTATGATGGAAATTGTTGTGTTTGGTAGTAGAATGAGGGTGGGTTGAGTAGGAAGAAAAGAAACCCAATGACTTTTTTTGAGAAAATGAAAAGATGTTGGTGTTATTTACTCTGATGTGGAATGTTTCATGATAAGTGGATTTAGGAGAATTATAAAGGAATTTATTTTAGACCCTTGAAGATGCTTGAAAAAACCTCTAATTCACTAGACATTCCTACTTACTGTTCATGGTTTGTTGATTTAAACCATTACTCAGGCCATTATTAGCTGTTATATAAAAAAAAAAAACTTACATTACTATCTGTATTTTTTCAAGGTGTATCTGGGAGTACTTATTTAATTAAGAGCAAACCTATGATTATACTACATGCTTATTTAGTATATTCAGACAAATTATTTGCCCATTTACTTACTACAAACATTTTGTATTGCAATTAGAATTTAATCCAAGTTTATTGGTGCTGACACACTGTTTGATTAGAATATAATAGCTCATGAATGTGAATTTCACAGAAAGAAATCATTTGCTCAGATTTTGTAAACTTACAAACCCTAGAAGAGTAAAAACATGTAATAAATTCTATCTCTTCTACTTTTAATCTTTAGTATTTTAGTGTGTTATGATATACATGCAAAAATTCCTAACCCAGATGATTTTAACTATAATATCCAGTACTATTAAACATATCAATAGTATTTTACAAATATGAATAATCTATGCTTTCAGAAAATTTTCATCAAAGGAGCAAGAAATTCTTCATAACTTCAACACAACATGGCCTTTGGGAACAGAATAAAACACAAATAAGGAAAGGCGGAAAATTATTGACACATGCACTGTTCTTGGTTTGAAATTTAACAATCATGCTAGTTATAGGATACAGCTTTGAAATTCGAGTCAATGAGAGGATGAAAAATACTGAGGAAGAGTAGGTAAATTGAATTCTTGCTACATGAACAAAAACACTGGATCTGAAGGTAAGGTACATTTTATATAATGACCCTCGTCTTCTGACACTATTTATTCAATGCTTTGGTATTTGTTCGTATATTATGTTCCAAAAACATATCAATGATTCTGGTTATTCTTAATTAATGAACATGCATTTCAGCTGATTTAATATTCCACATTATCTTAATATTCTTCTGTATTTTTCAGTATGAAAATATAGATAATTATTTTGATTAGAGTAAAATTTTATTTTTTTATCTTATGAGAGAAGAAATTATTAATCAAGAATGGATATTTGATATTTTCTAAAAGATGTTAATAGAGGTTGAAACCGTATATATAAGATCAACCATTTATACCTTTTCCAAATGAAACTCATTGAAATGTCAGTACACATGTAGTACATAAATGGAATGATACATAGGAATAAAAACATCCCCTATGCATCCAGAATCATCTGTTATACACATGATGAAAGCCAATATTAGGAAGAGAAGATGGTACAGCCACTTTGCAGGAAAATCAGCTTCATTCAAAATGAAGATTGAGCTGGGAAGTGATTTGACTAAGTGTAGTTAAGAATAATGTAAATGCCCAAAAATTGCAATCTGACTAAGTGGTATTTCCTCGTTGCAGGAGGTATGTTGTT
This sequence comes from Rattus norvegicus, assembly GCF_021556685.1. Taxonomy (NCBI): domain Eukaryota; kingdom Metazoa; phylum Chordata; class Mammalia; order Rodentia; family Muridae; genus Rattus; species Rattus norvegicus. The sequence continues at coordinate 314,338 of NW_028238783.1, forward strand.
AGGGGTAGGCTTTGAGGTTTCAAAAGACTGAAGCTATTTCAATCTAGTTTTCTCCACCTTCTGCTTATGGTCTGAGATGTAATCTTTCAGCAACCTCTGCCTGTTTATCTTTACTCTGATATCATCCATCACTGACTCTGATATTCTGGATTATAAGCCCAAATAAAGTATTTCTTTTTTAAAGGAAAGAATAATATAAATGAGTTTAATGTTATGAGAAGCAGACCTTGTTTACCTGATATGGTTGCCTTTTCCTTTCTTAGCTTGGGCCATCAAACTTCTGCTATGTTGAATGAGAAATTTCCATATTCTCTACTCTCACATATTGCAGTTTGTCACTTGGCCCTCAGGACCCCCTTATACCTGGGGCTGTATTTTTGTTCTTGGAAGTTAGAAAGTTTGGACTTCCTGACTTTGGAGGCAGGGTTAAAAGTAAATGGGAAGTGAGTGATATACATACCACAACTCTTCTATTTTAGTATGTAAATGGGGGTTATTAGAGGATGGGATTACTGAGGTGAGCATAAAGGAAAGGTGCTGCTTTATTTGAAATGTTTTCTTACCTCATTCTGTGCCCTTGTAAAGGACCAGCCTTATCTCTCAGGCCTGGCCATGTTCCTGTCACTGCTCACCTCCCTATCTCTTGCAGCTCTTAATTCTAGTTCCTACTTCTCACTCTAGGTTTCATCTTGACCAGATTTAGTTCATTTTTCAGTGCTCCTGCTCTGAAACGTACACAAGTTCTTTTTCTTTTGTTTTATTTTCAAACTTTCAATGTTTATATTCGTTTTTGTTTTACCTCTTTTATGGAAGCCTTAGAGGAGAATCATTCATGGATGTCTCTTTTGATTGGAATGAAAAAATAATGAAAAAAATCTTTTTTTTTAAATTACAGGACATTTTCATGTCTAAGTTTTTCTCTTACATACACCTGCCATGCTAGTTTATCTCCCTGTCTTGTCCTTAGTCCTTTCCTCCCCTTGGTACTTGGATACTGCCTCTTAGGACTTACTGCAGAACCATAAATGCTGGCATACACAAGGGAGGTGTTGATTCTTCATCACTTTTCTAACTTTTTTTCTCCCTTCTCTCTTGATCTGTTTGAATAAATTTGGATCTCTGTACTCAATAGTATATTGCTATAGTGCTTGGGCCATGAAAATATCTGTTATTGTTGCCTTGTCATAGTTTTACAGCTCAGGTTTGGCCTAGTTACACTTTGGGATCTAAGTCCTAGAAGTTTGAGGACTTTAATAAAAACTTGTCAGGAGCTAAAAATACTTTTAAATGATTTCTTAATACATGACGCCTAGAAAACCCTTTCATAAATCATGGATAAAGCAATCTGAGATTCTTGTTTCTGTAAAGTACTTAAAAATATGAAAGGGAGAAAGGCCATGGCTTGCTCACTCTTGTCATTAGATAGGGCGCTCAGATATGAGTTTTCCTGCGATTTCTGGTTAGAACATAAAGATGTCTTTGGTAGTTTGCATTACCAGATTGCTTATATTAATTCCCCTTTTGCTATTGTTTTGTTTTTCTGTCTTCATTGTTTCCAATAGGACCATAGCTCCCCACTTTGTGTAGATAAAAGGTGGGTCCAGTACAGCTGTTATTGTTCTGGCACACAAACTACTTTTTGGGAACAAATGTTCACCATTGTATAGTTGACAGTGGTTTGAAATTCTTTCCTTGTCCTCAGTTTCTTGTAACAACATATTCTTTACATCTTCTTTAATTAATTGTATTGACCTCCCTGTAATCGTATTATGTATCTGTGTGTATGGAAGAAAGATTTTCTTTAAATATTCTGTGGTTTGTGGGTTTATTCTTCCATAAAGTATTTCCCAACACCACATGACCTCAGGCCATTACTAGGAATTACTGTATGCTGGGAACATTGGGGGAGGATAGTGTGAAATTAATCACTGTCCTTTGTTTCAGAGATTTTTATTTTTTAATAAGTAACCAATACTATACAAATAGCTAACTAACTCTTGTGTTCCCCTTCCTGTATGGCTGCTGGTGTAAATAAAATGCATTTTTTCATTGATAAACAATAATAAAATCTCATAAAGGCACAAACATACTTAAAGACAGAAAATATTCACAAAGGAAAATCCATTTAAAATGGAGATAAAATATAAACAAAATGAGATCAAAAGACCCATTCAGAAACATGATATTAAAAATGTCATTGTCAAGTTACAAATTTTTAAGATGAGATAATAATAATATATACTTAAGAAGAGATGAAAACCATTAAATGCACTGTGTGCCCAAAATGTTCACTCAAAATATAGTATATACCAAAGAATGGAATGGAGCTCTCATTCTTGCTACTATAGAGGCAAAATGGAAGAATTACTATTAGGCTAAACCCAACCTAGATTTCATAGTGCCAAACTATCAAGAAAGCTAGTGTTTCAAAAATACCACATTAAGCAAATATCGATAATAAAAACAAATATAAAAATAAGAAAGTATTGAAGACCAGCACTAGTCCATGATAATCTGATAGGGTGCATGGGATTATTTCAATATTCTGGTATCTATATGGACCTGTTTAGTGACACAGTATATGGTAAGTTTGGAGAAGTTACTTTTAGGTGCAAAGAAAAAAGGTATATTCTCTAGTTTTAGGATGAAATGTTATTTAAATATCTGCTAAATCCATTTGGATGATTATTTCTGTTATTTTTAATGTGTCAGTTTAGTTTCAGTTGCCACAAACGGTCAATTGATTAACTTGGGTATTGAAATCTCCTACTATTATCGTGTTGGCGCCAATATACTCTTTGAGGCTTAGTGATTTTCTTTTGGTGAATTTAGGTGCCCTAGCATTTGAAACATAGTTGTTCATAATTGATAGTTCATCTTAGTATTATTTTTTCTTTTACAATTATTTTGTCCTTCCTTATCATTTTTGATATCTTTGGTTGAAAGTCAATTGTATTCAATGTAAGAAAGGCTATTTCCGTTTTATTTCTTGGGACCATTTGCTTGGAATTTCTCTCCAGCCTTTTACCTTGAGATAGTGACTGTCTATATAATTAAGGTATATTTCCTGTATGCAGCAAAATGTTCGGTCCACTTTATTTATTCAATCCCTTAGTTTATATATTCTTATTGGAGAATTAAGTCCATTGATGATAAGAGATATTAAATAAAATTTATTGTTCTTTCCTGCTATTTTTATTGTTAGAAATGGAATTACTTTTGTGTGGCTATCATCTTTTGGGTTTGTTGAAAGATTAATTCCCAAATTTTTCCTAGGGTGTAGTTCCTTTCTTGTGTTGGAAGTGTCCATCTACTATCCCATGTAGGGCTAGATTTGTTTAAAGATGTTTTGTAAATTTGGCTTTGTCATGGAGTATCTTGGTTTCTGCATTCATGGTAAGTGAAAAATTTACCAGATATCCAAGCCTGGAGATCCAGAAATAAATGCAAACACCTACGGTCACTTTATCTTTGACAAATTTTCTAAAACCATTTAATGGAAAAAAGACAGAATTTTCAAAAAATGGTGATGGTTCAATGTGAGGTCAGCATATAGAAAAATCAATTATTTAAACAAACTCACAGGGTGGGGGAACAAATTATCACATTGTTAGATGGTGACAAAAAATGAAAACAATCAATACCTCTTCATGTTAAAAGATTTGGTACATATTATAAATTCAAGGTCCATACATAAACTTAGTAAAAACAATATTACAAAAAGAGTACCCAACATCAACATAAATGGCGAGAACCTTGAAGCAATTCAACAAATATCTGGGAATAGAAAAGGTTGCCCAATCTCCACTTACTTCTTTAATATAGCACTAGAAATCTTATTCACAGAAATTAGACAACCAAAGGAGATAAAGGGAATTCAAGAAGTCAAAATATCATGATTTGTATATGATATGATAGTATATTTTAGTGACCCCAAAAATTCAACCAGAGAACTCCTTCAGCCAATAAACAACTTCTGTAAAATGGCTGGATATAAAATTAACTCAAACAAATCATTACGCTTCCTCTACTTCAAGGATAAACAGGTTGAGAAGAAATTAGGGATATGACAATTTTCACATTAGTCACAAATAATAAAAAATACCTCAGTGTGACTCTAACCAAGCAAGTAAAAGGTCTTTATGACAAGAACTTCAACTCTGTGAAGAAAAAAAAATGAAGAAAATCTCAGATGGAAAGATTTTCCATGCTTATGGATTGGTAGAGTTAATATTGCAAAAATGGCAAACTTGGCAAAAGCAATCAACATATTCAAGGCAATCGCTATCACAATTCCAACTCACTGCTTCATAGAGTTAGAAAGAGCAATTTGAAAATTCATTTGAAATAACAAAAAACCCATGACAGAGAAAACTCTCCTCAACAAGAAAAGAACTTCTTTACTTTTTCTTTTTTTTCTGCTTGTAAAGTTTATTCACCACAAGGGCACCCCTAAAGGAAGAAGCAGGAGCTGATATCTGATCTGTGTTCTTCTTGAAAGCCTTGCATCGTAACACAGCATAAGGTTAGCAAAAGGATGGGAAGGTTTGCTTTTCATTTGTGGAACATTCCGTACATGTAATACAATGTGCTCTGATCAAGTGCACCCACAATCCCTCCTGCTCCTCCTAGACCTGTCCGCATCTCACCTCCCTTCCAAATTTCTGTAGTCTTTCGCTTAATTTTTTTTGCATATTTCTAACACTGGATCCTTTCATTTCTTTTTTTTAATTAACTTGAGTATTTCTTATTTACATTTTGAGTATTATTCCCTTTCCCGGTTTCCAGGCCAACATTCCCCAACCCCTCCACCTCCCCTTCTTTATGGGTATTCCCCTTCCCATCCTCCCCCCATTGCCGCCCTCCCCCCAACAAACATGTTCACTAGGGGTTCAGTCTTAGCAGGACCAAAGACTTCCCCTTACATGAGTGATCTTACTAGCATGTTCAATGCTACTATGAGGTCAGAGTTCAGGGTCAGTCCATGCATAGTCTTTAGGTACTGGGTTAGTCACTGGAAGCTCTGGTTGCTTGATATTGTTGTTCATATGGGGTCTAGAGCCCCTGCAAGTTCTTCCAGTTATTTCTCTGATTCCTTCAACGGGTTTCCTGTTCTCAGTTCAGTGCTTTGCTGCTGGCATTTGCCTCAGTATTTGCCATATTCTGGCTGTGTCTCTCAGCAGATATCTACAACTGACTCCTGTCTGCCTGATCTTCTTTGCTTCATCCATCTTGTCTAATTGGGTGGCTGTATATGTATGGGACACACGTAGGGTAGGCTCTGAATGGATGTTCCTTCTGTCTCTGTTTTAATCTTAGCCTCTCTATTCCGTGCCAAGGGTATTCTTATTCCCCTTTTAAAGAAGGAGTGAAGCATTTACATTTTGATCATCCATCTTGAATTTCATGTGTTCTAGGCATTTAGGGTAATTCAAGCATTTGGGTTAATAGCAACATATTAATGAGTGCATACCATATGTGTTTTTCTGGGATTGGGATACATCACTCAGGTTGATATTTTCCAGTTCCATCAATTTGCCTATGAATTTCATAAAGGCATTGTTTTTGATAGCTGAGTAACATTCCATTGTGTAGATGTACCACATTTTATGTATCCATTCCTCTGTTGAAGGGCATCTGGGTTCTTTCCAGCTTCTGGCTATTATAAATAAGGCTGCTATAAACATACTGGAGCACGTGTCTTTTTTATATGCTGGGGCATCTTTTGGGTATATGCCCAAGAGAGGTATAGCTGGATCCTCAGGCAGTTCAATGTCCAATTTTCTGAGGAACCTCCAAACTGATTTCGAGAATGGTTGTACATTCCCACCAACAATGGAGGAGTGATCCTCTTTCTCCACATCCTCGCCAGCATTTGCTGTCACCTGAGTTTTTGGTCTTAGCCATTCTCACTGGTGTGAAGTGAAATCTCAGGGTTGGTTTGATTGGCATTTCCCTTATGACTAAAGATGTTGAACATTTCCTTAGGTGTTTCTTAGTCATTTGGCATTCCTCAGCTGTGAATTCTTTGTTTAGCTCTGAACCTCACTTTTAATAGGGCTATTTGTCTCCCTGCGGTCTAACTTCTTGAGTTATTAGTACATTTTGGATATAAGGCCTCTATCTGTTGCATGATTGGTAAAGATCTTTTCCTTCTTTGGGAATCACTATCCCTTACCTCAAACTGTATAACAGAAAAATAATGATAAAAATTTAATGGTTATGGTACAGAGACAGATACCCACATCAATGGAATAGAATTGAAGACCCAGAAATGAAGGCACATCCCAGGCACTTGATATTTGACAAAGGAGCCAAAACCATCCAATGGAATAAACATAGCATTTTCAACAAATAATGCTGGTTTGACTGGAAATTAGCATGCAGAAGAAGGGAAATCAATCAATTCTTATCACCGCATACAAAGCTCAAGTCAAAGTGGATCAAGGGTCTCCACATAAAATCATATAACCTAACACTAATAGAAGAAAAAATGTGAAAGAATCTTGGACACTTGGGCACTGGGGAAATTTCCTGAATATAAAACCAATGGCTTATGCTCTAAGATCAAGATTTGACAAATGGAACTTCATAAAATTGTAAAGCTTGTGTAAGGAAAAAGGCACTGTCATTAGGAAAAAGGAGCAACCAATCGATTAAGAAAAGATCTTTACCAATCCTACATATGATAGAGGGCTAAATTCAATCTAAACAAAAACTCAAGGAATTATGTTACAGGGAATCAAATAGGCCTTTCAAAATGGTGTATAGAGCTAAACAATGAATTCTTAACTAAGGTGTATCAACATCCTTACCCATCGGGTAAATGTAAACCAAAAAAAAAAAAAACCTGAGGTTCCACAGCACACCAATCAGAATGGCTAAGATAAAAACAAATTCAGATGACAAATGATAATTAAAAGGAGGTAGAGAAAGAGGAACACTCCTCCAATGTTGGTGGGATTGCAAGCTGGTATAACCACTCTGGAAATCAGTCTGGAATTTTCTAACACAATTGGTAATACATGAGGATCCTGCAATACCACTTCTTGGTTATTTACCCAAAAGATGCTCCAACATGTAACAAGGACACATGATGCTATATGTGTATAGCAACAATATATATATATATATATATATATATATATATATATAATTATGTGTGCATACATACATATATATTGTATTATAAACACACACACACACACACACACACACACACACAAACATATTCATAAGAAAGAATCCACAGGTCATATGAAGCCCAAGCATAAAGAAGACCAAAATGTGGATGCTACATTGTTTCTAAGAAAAAGGAACTAAATATTCATGGGAAGAAATACAATGATAAAGAGTCAAGCAGGGACTGAAGAAGGGTTAACCAGAGACTGCCCCACGTGGGGATCCATCCACTATGCCGCCACCCAATCCAGACTTTATTGCTGATGCCAACAAATCCTTACTGATAGAAATCAGATATGGATGTCTCATGAGAGGCTCTGACAGATCCCTACTGATATAAATGAGGATGGTTGCAGCTAACCTTGGATTAAACAAGGGGGTTTCAATGGAAGTTTTAGAGAAAATACTTAATGATCTGACGGGATTTGCAAAACCCCAAGAAAAACAACACCACCAACCAACAAGATCCCACTATAAATTCGGGGGATTAAACAACCCACTAGTGAGTACAGATTGAGGAACCCACGATACCAGCCACATGTGTGGCAGAGAAATGCACTTTCCAGCATGATTGGAAGGAAAAGCCTTTAATACTGTGAAGACTTATATCCCCAGTGTAGGGTAATGCCAGAGGATTGAGGTTGAGGTGGGTGGGTGGGAATGGGAACATCCTCAAAGAAGCTGAAGTGGGGGTTTATGGGAAAGGTAGGAAAGGATATACCATTTGAACTGAAAATACATAAAATATTCAGGAAAAATTATTAAATAAAAATGACACTATGTCTCATTAAATTAATAGTAAAATATCATTTCCCATTTCTGATATTGGCTCAAATATTAGAGTTTAGCATTAATTTCTTTGGTCTCTTTTGCTGTCTATAGCCAATATGTCCCTTTTTTCTATGCCTTATTTTAAAAGAACTGTATTTTACAATTTAAATAAATATAGAATGGAAAAAATACTGACATCATTTGTGATTCAAAGATAATAACAATTTTACTATATTTCCCTTAGGTAAAAGTTAGACATCTCCGTGAAGACACTTTGATGGATAATATCAAAATATGTTTATAGGAATGGTACATCAAGTACTTTTTGTTAATAGCGTCAGTCAGGAAATGGTTCTAATATTTATGCATTATGGTAGCTGATTATGGAAGAAACTAAATGTTCTTAGATTTTGTAATAATGCATATAAATAATTAATTCTTAATGTTTGTTGACAGAAGGAAGTTATCAATGAATATATATATATATATATATATATGGCACACGTTTCTAATATAAATAGAGCAAATTAAATATATAATTTATGAACTAAAGGTGAGTAAAAGTAAGATCTATCATTGATTCTACCTACAGTTGGAGTTAAGACATGATTCATGGATCCATGTATTTCTTTCTAGACATCCAATGAGATAAAATTAGTGTGGAAAAAAATAAAAATGCAATTAGCATGTGTGATCTAGTGTACATATTTAAAAATTGCTTTTGAAAAATACTCAGAAAATATTTTCAAGGTTATATATACATCATATACAAAAATTAACTGTGTCCATAAATTATCAATATCACTCAAGCTACTTTCTCTGGTCTTATTATATTTGAATTATCAAATGAACATGTATATGTATGTATGTATACTCAAACAGGCACACTCACACACACACACACACACACACACACAAAATACTTCTAAAAATTTAAAACAAATTAGTAAATAATAGTCTTTCAGAGAAAATAATGAAAAAGGATGAACTAAATTCCAGTACTCCCAAAAGTGTACATTCTAGCATATAAAACTTTGCCTTATAAGTTTTAGAAAAATACATATGTGGCCAGTATATGTAATCAGATCCCATTTAGACTTATTACTCAGAGTTAAAGTAGATAATAAAATGGAGTGGGAAAAATATTAAATAACAAGATTTAGCTATACTTTTTCAATTATACAAAAAAATCTGAGAAACAGTTAAATGACACAACATTTAAAATTGCTTTCTATTAAGCATTGATATCTACGTTTAGTCTTCATAGTCTAAATAATAGAGAGAACTAAATCTCACAAGTTGTTTCCTGGCTTAAATACAATTTTCTTTGCTTGTGAATGTACACAGAACCAATTAATATAATAAAAATGGATAGATGTTGTGTTACAAAAAGTAAAAGACCTTTTGTTTATTTATTCGGTATGAATTTATTTTTGTAGAATGTCTTCCCATGTTTCTGTTGGATATTTTATAAATCCTTACTTTGGTGCGGTTGGTGCTTAAATTTAACTGAACATGGCTGCATATGTCAATATAGTAGAAATGGATTCTTGGGGCAGAGATTACCTTTGTGTTAAACCTGATTAAAATGAATGGTGGTCACAGTGTGCACAACCAAATAGAAGGTAATAAACTGTGGCTTCGGGTACCCATCTTTTTATGAGATTTCACTTTGTAGTGTTGGAAGAATTGTTCTGTGATATCATGAGATTGTGCAGTAAACAGTCCTTTTCTTTATTCCTGTAATGAAAGCAAACATTTATTGTTTTCAGTTCCTTCAGAGAGCTTGCTAGGAGACTAGATCAAGGAGGAACTTGGGAAGAGGGACTTAGATATGCAAAATATATTTTTGGTATTGGATTTCTTCTAGGTACTTTAGGGAACTAACTTCATAAGATTTGGAATATAATCAGAAAAGAGCTTGTTAAAGATGTAGAAAAGCACGTGGTGTGGTTGCACAGGCCTTTAATCTTAGTACTAGGGAGCAGAAGCAGGCAGAACTCTAAGTTCAAGGCCAGCTTGGTCTACAGAGAGAGAAAGAGAGAAAAGGTGAGAGAGAGAGAGAGAGAGAGTTTTCTGGTACTGCCAGGGATATAAAAGAAACACTGTCAAAAAAATGTTCAAGAATAAGTTCCGTATTATACAGAGAAAAAAATTCTCATTTTATTTTAGTAAGATGTTAATAATTCTTTCTTCATTCTAATGAAATGACTTAGCTATAAAATAATCTGAAGGCACCGAAAATGTAAGAAAAGGTGCTTTACATCACTATTCCCCTTAAACTATAAGTTGAATTTTTATTAAATAAACCTATGTAAATACACTTTGAAGGCTTTTCTGTGATTAGCTAAAGGGCTTTTACATTGTGAATTAAGAATGGTGAATTTCAGGCCAATCTTGAAAGGTCATCACTAAGGTGTAGAAGCATATTAAGCATACAAAATCAAATATAAAATTTTGCACAATAAAGAATGAGAACCTTTAATTGGTTTTCCTCTAATGTAAACACTTTCTTTTTGTTGAGTGAAGATTTTATGATTTGAACTAATTTTATGAGAAATACCACCTGCTTTCAGAAGATAAGAAACAGAGAAAGATGAGGAAAAACATATGCTAAGGAACAATGAACTGGGATAGAGTATTCTAGGTAATATATAGATCAATAAATTTGACCCGTCTGTTACTGGTAAGGTGGGGACTTCATTACGCATATTTATGTACTTAAAAATGTTTTCTTTTCTTCTTAAGTTTGTATGGTTGCTCTGAAAACACTGGGTTTTGTGTTAAGATCTTTGCATATTTAATGATAGTTTTGAAATATTATGTTATAATCAAAAGCCGTGCTTTGTACAAACTTTTTAAGCAACAAAAAAGAGAATTGTCCGCTTGAGTTTTATGAAGAAAGTTAGTATGTTAAACATGAATAAATTTTTCTGATATATGCCTTCTCTTCATATACCATGCTTATTGATGAATCCTTAGCACATAGGAATGAATAGTAACCATCTTAGTATAGTTTCAGGATTTTATAGTATATTGTTTGACACGTGCATTTCTATTAAAATGCTATCACTTTTCTAATTCTCTTAATTTAACTGAAGAGGTTTTCCATAACTTCTAGTCCGTTTTTAATTAATTTAACAGGTCTTTGGTGTTATTATTGAATTTTATGACAGTATCTTCTTAATGTTCTTTATTTTTAAGGTAAATAGGTAATATATATATATATATATAACAAAAATATTTTATAAAAAAAATTAAATTATTAGTGGAAAATCACTTAGTGATGGACAATTTTATAAACATTCTCTAAAGTATGAATATTCTACAATTTTAATTAGTATTAAAACATTATATATACCACAATCTTTATTAACCTTAGCATACACTGATCTAGTTAACATAACCACAAATTTTTATCTGTAAAATTTTTTTCTTAGTTTGTCAGTAATTAATCTTGACTTCTCTATCTGAGCTTTCTCATCATTATTCACAAAAAAATCTATTGTTGTTTTATTGAGAATAGTAAGGAATGTTCATTGATATGTAGATACATAAGAATATGACAATATACGAAATGGTATTTCATTTAGCCCTAGGAAAACTAAACTATCATGGTTTCAGGAAAATAAACGTAACTAGAAAATATACCGAGTAAGGTAGCAAAGACTCAGAAAGGCAAATACCATGTGTTCTTTCTCATATAGATCATAGAATCTCCTTCTAATATACTTGTATTTATGTGAAGCTGTGGATGGTTTGAGTTTATTTAACTGATATAGGTCGCAGACATTAGAAAGTTGGGTTTTAAACAGTGTGCCATGGAAGATATTGAACATGTGGGATATGGATGTAGATGTAAGAATAATGAAGTGAGACTAGTATAAGTGGTGAGGGACATAGGACAGGAAGGAATGAAGAACTGAAAAAGCGAGGATGAGGTTGAATGTCAACAAGAATAAAATAAGACAACCTGTTACTTTATAGGTTAGGTTAAAATAAATATTAAAATTTAAATCTAATACCATTATGTTTAATGCTATATACATCATGTTTGAGAAAAAGTGCCAGCAAGTGATATCAAAATGGAAATAATATATTTATCTTATTTGATCTTAGTCAAATTATCCATAATTATTTGGTAAAAACATCATTTGTCTGCCAAATTTATTGTACCACTTAAAAAATTGCCTGTGATATAATCAAACTTTATGATAGTAGACAATTTTATTATTAGGTCAACTTTTAAAATCTGTGATTTGATCTATGTTTTAAGTTTTTTTTTACTTAAATTTGTTCCTCCAGACATTCACACATATTAAATTATCATTTTCAAAGTTGAATACTAATATAAAAATATGATCCAGCAGGGTTTTTGAAATTGCTCAATTATAAGTAATATTATCCGTAAACTACAGGACATTCTCCACTAAGCTCATAGATACAAAGAAGATACACAAGAAGAATGCCCCAAGTGCATGTGATTGAGTCTCATGTAGAATGGGCATAAAATTGTCTAGGAGGCCGATTGAGGGAAGGAACTAGATGGGAGATGGAAGGAAGAGGAAAATGGATCCTGTGTGGGAAGGGAGAGGAGATATGACCCGATAGTCAGGAGAAGGAAAGGATATCTTGAACTTTTAGAGATGAGGAGGTAGGGGAAATCTCCAGGAAGAGAAAGAGTCCAGGATAATGAAGGTACGCACGAATCAATGGGGTTTACCAAAGCTGTGACTTACATTGGTGATATGGAACATTAAGAGGCCAACTCCTGTAGCCCGGAAGGACACCAGTGGAGGGATAAAGGCACAAATACAACTACAAAACTTTCTAGGCAAAATTTTTCAAGCCTAAAAGAAATTTAGAACCGTATTCTAGGGTCTATGTTCTCCTTTGCTTTATTGATGGCTGGTAATTTTCGTATAAAATAAGGATTTGGGACATTATCATTAGAAGTAGGTATACAATATTTATATTGTTATATTCGCGCTTTAGCTGGGCCCACTTTGTTGCCAATATCATTACAAAAATATAAAATTATAATTAATAATTTTTATAATTATAATTTTATAATTATAATTATAAAATTAGAAAACAGAATTTTTGAGTACACATTCAGGAATATATATAAAGTCCTCTTTCAAAGAATGTACAATAAGAAAATGTAATACAATATTCATTCAATTTAACGTCTGGAGGGAAAATATTGGACTTTAGGAAACAGAGAAAACCTAGGAACTTGAACTGTATGTCACAGGAATGGACGTGGAAGTGAAATTATTATCCAGAATATTCTCCTCCACACCATGTTCCTAGATCTTTTTTACCCATGCCAAGTCCCTGACCAACATTCTCTATTCCGAACATGTAAGTACTAATGAAACAAAGAGAAGTCTCTAGCTTTAAAGATATATAATATGTAAAGGTTTCCAGTATGTCACAGGAGACACTCTTGGAAAGGGCACCCTCAAATCTGGTCCATGGGAAAGTTCAGTGAGTCTTGGGTACGTATTGAGTGGGATTGCAGAAGTAGTAGCCTTTATCTGAGCCTTCCACACATGGGAATTAGGAGCTGCGATCTTCTTAGAATCATCTGGATTTCCCTGCTTGATATGGTTCCTGGAAGTCAGAGCGTTTATGTAATCAATTTCTTCAATGTAAAAGCCAGTTGTTGGGAAGGGCACATTTGTTCTTCTCAGAGCTCGTGGCTTTTACTCTTTTTGCTCTGAAGAAAAAGGTCCAAAGAAACAAAGGAAAGAAAAGTATGGTCTCCTCAACAGTGTAAACACCTCCATGCTTTGGATTCCTATTGTGTAATTTGTTTATAACACTGATATCTGGAGGAGAAGAGCTTCTAGTTGAGACTTCATCATCTCAGTCTTTCTACTAGTATTACTCTGAATATCATTCTCTGACAGTGACTCTTTAGATTTCTGAGTCAATAGGTTTGATTAGCTGGCAGATTTCTTTTCTTTCTTTCATTGTTTTTATTTTTTATAAAATTTTATTGCTTTTTTAACTGGATATTTCTACATTTGAATTTCAAATGTTATTTCCTTTCCCAGTTTCTTTTCCATAATTAGCCTATACAATTCTGCTCCCCTTCTTCTATAACCCACCTTACTGCCCCCTGACATTGCCTTGAACTTGGAGTCAAACCCAATGACTTCTCCTTCCATTGGTGACCCCAAGGCCATCCTTTGCAACATATGCAGTTGGAGCCATAGTTCTTTCCATGTACAGTCTTTGAATATTGGTTTATTACCAGAAATCTCTGTTGCATTTGCATTGTTGTTCTTATGGTGTTGAAAGCACCTTTAGCTCTTTTAATCCTTTTTCAAACCCTACCAACAAGATGTCAATTTTCAGTTCACTGGCAGCATAGACTCCTTAGCTTCAACACTCTTATCTACATCTGGTTGCTGAATGTGTGTGTGTGTGTGTGTGTGTGTGTGTGTGTGTGTGTGTGTGCGTGCGTGTGGTGTGTGTGTGTTTCTGTGTCTGTAGAGCTAAACAATGAATTCTCAAATGAGGAATATCAACATCCTTTGCAATCAGGTAAACGGAAATAAAGAAAAAAAATCCTGAGTTTCCACAGCACACCAATCAGAATGACGAGGATATATTTGGTCCCTTGTACAGCTATGGTGTTTGGTGGATTTTTAACATGGATTCTGCACTACTAGGTTAAGATTTTAGAATCCACAAATGGCAAAGCCATATAGACTCCTTCCTATTCTTATGAACCTACTGAAGTAGAAGATTCACTGGACTTCAAGCCACTCCTCTCCCAGCCCATGTCATGAACTTTATGTTTGGACTGAATAAAGAAACATGGTAAAACATCCAAAACCCTCAAATCTGGCCATGGAAACACTGGAAGGTAGATATTAGAGAACTGCTATCTAATGCCACTGCAGAACCACATTATATAGTCTATGTTGTCCTTTCCTTTACTAATGTCAGGTAATTTTTGGATAAAATAAGGATTTAGGAGTTTATCATTTAAGTAGATACAGAATATTTACACTATTATATTCACTTTAGAACTGGGCCCCCTTTTTTCTAAAATCAGAGCAAAAAATGGAATAGGATAATAGAACATTGGAGTACACATTCAGCAATATATATAAAGTCCACTATCAAGGAATGTACAATAAGAAAATGTAATAAAATATTCACTCAATTAAAGGTCTGTAGGGAAAATATTGGCCTTTAGAAAAGAGAGATATCTGAGGAAATTGAACTATAGGCCAGAGGAATGGAACTGGGAATAAAATTATTATCCAGTAGAATCTCCTGCACTCCATATTCCTAGATCTTAGAGACCCAAGCCATGCCTCTGGCTAACTTTCCCCATTCAGAGCATGTGACCATTAGTGGAGCAGAGATAAGTCTCTACCTTAAGAGAGATTGAGTACATAAAGGTTTCCAGTGTGTCACAGGAGACATACCTGGAAAGGACACCTTCGAATCTGGTAAATGTAAGGAAAGCTGTTTAGCATGTAGGAGATGGCCGTTCTCAGTGACATCATAAATAGTACCTCCATGACAAATTTGTTGTAACTAGGAGAGCCCTAGCTTCTTCTGTGATGTAACAATTACTGTCCTGACAGGAACTGCCTCTCACATATTCCCTCAGTAACTCTCCGGTTTGCTAATTGGCCACTAATTCAGAGTAAACAGCCATTTGGGAGTGAGAACAAAAAGGATAAAGAGATCAGAGATGGGGAGAAAGAAGCTGACCTTCTGTCTTTGTATGAAAAAAAAAAAAGGAAAAATAAGTGGTACTTTGAAAAGTTCAGGGAGCCCTTGGAAGGGTTGGAGTGGTATCGCTGAAGAGATAGACTTGATCTGAGACTTACACATATGGGAATCAAGAGCTGGAAGCTTCACAGAAGCATCTGGACTTCCCTGTTCTTATGGTACCTGGATGTCAAAGGTTTCATATCATTCATTTCCTAATTACAAAGCAAAATTTTGAGAGGGCACAGTTGTTTTTCTGAGATCTATGGCCTTTTTTTCTTTTTGCCCAGAAGAAAAAGGTCCTAAGGAAGGAGGTAAAGACAAGTATTGGGTCCTCAGGTCAGAGTAAACTCCTCCAAGCTTTGGATACCTATAGTGCATTTTGTGTCTGACACGGATATCTCGGAGAAAGAAGTGCTTCTAGTTGAGACTTCATCATCTTTGTCTTGCTACAAGTATTACTCTGAATACCAATTTAGATTTCTGAGTAAATAACTGTGATTAGTTGGAAGTTTTCTTTACTTTTATTTCTTTCGTTTTTTAATTTTTTATCAATTTAAGTGATTTTTAAACTGGATGAGTCTATATTTACGTTTAAAATATTATTTCCTTTCTCAGTTTCCTGCCCATTAAATCACAACCTGTTCACAATCCCTTCTTCTCTAACCATAATTCTGCCCTTTGACATTCCCTTAAACTGGGAGACAAACCAAGGTAGAACCAAGGGCTTCTCCTTCCATTGGTGCCAAAAAAGCAATCCTCTGCCACATATGCATTTGGAGCCATATTTCTGTCTATGTTCATTCTTTGAATATTGGTCTAGTACCAGAAAGCTCTGGGTCATTGAGAATGTTGTTCTTTTGTAGTTAACAGCACCTTCAACTATTGTAATCCTGTCTCAGAATCTACCAACAAGATGTCCGTTTTCAGTTCACTGGTTTGCCACTAACATTCACTTCTGTATTTGACATGCTCTAACTGTGTCTCTCAGGAAATATCTATATCCAGTTCCAGGTTGAATGCATTTCTTAGCTTCATAAATCTAATCTAGTTTTGGTGGCTGATATATGTATGTATATATATATATATATATATATATATATATATATATATATATATATATATATATGATATACATATGAAATATATTATATATATATATGTATATACTTTTGGTAGCTCCAACAGTTATGAAGTTAGGGGGAATTTTAACATGGATTCAGTGCAACTAGGTCAAGAATGTAGAATCCACAAATTGCATTGGCAAATAGATTCCCTCCTGTTCTTATGAAACTATTGAAGATGAGGTCTCCCTGGTCCTGAAGCCATTCTTATCACTTCCTATCCTTCTCTATCTTATGTTTGGCCTCAAGAAAGAATCATGGTAAAACATCCAAAAACCTCAAATCTAGCCCTGAGACACTGGAACAGAAGAACCGAGATCAAAACGGACCTGAGAACCAAATTCTATACTACATGTGGTCTTATGCTTTACTTATATGAGGAAATGTTAGGATTTAATAGTAATTTGGTGTTTACCACTTGAAGTAGGTACACCCAATTTACAGTGTTATAATCACTCTAGAGCTGGGAGCCTTTGTTGCGAAAATCATTGAAGAAAATAGAAGTGGAAAAAAGAATTTTCAGTACACATTCAGGAATAAGTATAAAGTCACCTATCAAGGAATATACAATAAAAATTGAAATACACATGCATTCAATTAAAGGTCTGTAGGGAATAACTGGCCTTTGGGAAAATAGAAAACAAAGAAAATTGAACTGTGTCACAGGAATGAACCTGAGAATGAAAATATTATCTAGAAGAATCTTCTACACTCCTGTTCCTAAATCTCATCGACCCATGCCAAGACCCTGAATAACTTTGTCCATTCAGAGCATGTAACCACTAATGAAGCAAAGAGAAGTCACTAGCTTTAGAGAGATGGAGTATGTAAACATTTCCACTGTGTCACAGAAGACATACCTGGAAAGGGCACCCTCAAATCTAGTCAATGTAAGGAAAGCTCTTTAGCAGATAGGCCATGGCAGGTCTTAGAGACATCATCATTAGTTCATTCACGAAAAATCTCTGGTATCCTTGAGAGCCAAAGCTTCTTCTGTGATGTCACAAGTATTGCTGTGACTGCAACTGATCTTCAGATGTTCCTTCATTACCTCTAGGGTTTACTAATTGGCCTCTAATTCAGAGTAAACAGTTATTTGGACATGAGAAAAAAGAAGATGAAGAGATACGAGAAGGGGAATAAGCTGGCTTTCTGTCTTGTTTTTTTTTAAAAAAAGAAAGGCATATGTGGTCCTTGGAAAGCTTAGTGAGTCCAAGGTAGGATTTGTGTGGGATCGCTAAAGAGATAGCCTTTTTTGAACCTTCCACATATGGGAATCATGAGCTGCAAGTCTCTAAGAAGCATCTGAACTTCCCTGTTCTTATGGTTCCTAAAATTCAAATAGTTTATATCATTCATTTCTTTATTACAAAACCCAAGTATTGTGAAGAGCACAATTGTTTTCCAGAGCTCATGACCTTTACTGTTTTTGTCAAGAAGAAAGGTACTAACGAAGAAGGGAAGTACAAATATTGTGTTGCTATCTCGAAGTAAACAACATGCTTTGAACACCAATAGTGATTTTTTTGTCTGCCACTAATATTAACGTGACAGAAGTGCTTCTAGTTGAGACTTCATCATCTCAGTCTTTCCACTAGTATTACTCTGCCACTTCACATTTACGAGTCAATATGTGTGATTACTTGACAGCTTTTACTTTCTTTTATATCTTTCTTTTTTATTTTTAGCAAATTTTATTGTTTTTTTTAACGGGATGTTTCTATATTTAAATTTCAAATATTATTTCCTTTCTGAGTTTCCTGAGCATAAGATCCCTACACATTCCCATTTCCTTTTTCTCTAACCAGCCTTTCTCCCGCATGACATTCCCTTGAACTGAAAGATATACAAGGGAGGACAAGGGCTTCTCTTTCCAATGTTGATCAAAAATTACATCCATTGCCGTATATGAATTTGGAGCCATTCCTCAGTCCATGTACTTTCTTTGTGTATTCGTACAGTAAGAGAAAGCCCTGGTTCATTGGCATTGTTGTTCTTATGGGGTTGAAAGTACCTTAAGCTCTTCTAATCCTTTTTTTAAGTTTACCAAGAGCAGGTCCGTTTTTAGTTCACTGGTTTTTTACTAGCATTCACTTCTGTATTTGACATGCTGTATCATTGTCTCTCAGGAAAAATCTTTTTCCGATTCCTGGCAGAATGCAATTCTTACCTTCACCTATCTTATCTAGTTAGGTTGGCTGATATATATATATATATATATATATATATATATATATATATATATATATATATATATATATATATATATATATGCTATGATTTTGGTGGCTCCTACACCTATGTGGTTAAGGGGAAAGTTAACATGGGTTCTGCCCAACTATGTCAAGAATCTAGAATTCACAAATGACAGTTTCAAATAGTCCTCTTGTGTTTACCTATTGAAGTAGATAATTTACTGTTCCTCAAGCCATGTTTCTCCCTTCACATCATCCAATATCTTAGGATTGGCCTGAAGAAAGAATCATGGTGAAACATCCTAAATCCTCAAGTCTGCCCATGGGAAAACTGGAAGCTATGTAGTCTAGTACTGATATCAAATGGGAGTAGAGAACTGAATTCAACAGTGAAAAATGTCCTTTGCTTTCCTGATGTCTGGAAATTTTTTGATAAAATAAGGATTTGGGAGTTTATCATTTGTAGTAGGTTCACAGTATTTACACTTTTATAATCACTCTATAGCTGGAGTCACTTGTGACCAAATTCATTGAAGAAAATGGAATCGGCCAACAAAATTTTTGAGTACACATTGAAGAATATTTACAAAGTCCCTTATCAAACAATATACAGTAAGAAATTGAAATACAATATTCATTCTATTCAAGGTCTGTAGGTAAATGCTGACCTTTGAGAAACGGAGAAACCCTCAAATATTGAACTGTATGTCACAAGAATGAACCTATGATATATAGAATAAAAATATTATCTAGAAGAATCTCCTACACTCCATTTTCCTAAAACTTTTTTACCCATGCCATGCCCCTTAATAACTTTCTGCATTCAGAACATGTAACCACTAGTGAAGCAGAGAGAAGTCTCTCCTTTAGATAGATGGAGTACATAAAGGTTTCCTCCGTGTCAAAGGAGAGACACGAGGAAAGGGCACCCTCGAATCTTGTCAATGTAAAGAAAGATGTTCAGGATGTAGGACATGGCATTTCTCAGTGACATGACCATTAGGCCCTCCCTGAAAACTCTCTTGTAACCTGGAGAGCCCTGGCTTATTCTGTGATGTCATAACTGTTGCCATGACTGCAACTGTCTCTCAGATATCCTTCAATACCTCTAGGGTTTACTAATTGGCCTCTAATTCAGAGAAAATTGGAGAGTGATAACAAAGTGGATGATGAGATAGGATGGGGGGAAGGAAGCTGGCCTTCTGTCTTGGTATAAAAAACAAGGAAGAAATATGTGGTCCTTTGGAAAGCTCAGTGAGTCCTTGGTAGGAATTGAGTGGGGTCTCTGAAGAGATAGCCTTGATGTGAGCCTTCCACATAAGGGAAATAGGAGTTGGGAGACTGTCAGAAGCTTCTGGACTTCCCTGATCTTATGGTTGCTGGATGTCAGAGGGTTTATATCATTTATTTCTTTATTCCAAAACCAAGTGTTATGAAGGACACAGTTGATTTCCTGAGAGCTCATGACTGTACTGTTTTTGTCAAGAAGAAAAGGTCCTAAGGAAGAAGGGAAAAACAAGTATTGTGTCCCTAACTCAAGTTAAACTCCTCAATGCTTTGGAAACCTATAGGGCACTTTGTGTCTGACACTGATATCTGGGAGAGAGAACTGCTTCTAGTTGAGACTTCATCATCTCAGTCTTTATACTAGTATTAACCTGACTACCACTTCAGATTTCTGAGTCAATATGTGAGATTGCTTGGCAGCTTTCTTTTCTTTTATATCATTCATTTTTTTTATATTTTAACAATTTTTTCTTCTTTAAGTAGATGTTTCTACATATACATTTAAAATATTTCCTTTCTCCATTTCCTTTCCATAAGATCCCTACCCATTCCATTACCTTCTTCTCTAACCAGCCTTTCTGCCGCATGAAATTCCCTTGAACTGTCAGACAAACTGTGGAGGACAAGGCCTCTCTTTCCAATGTTGCCCAAAAAGGCCATCTCAGCCACATGTGCATTTGGAGCCATAGGTCAGTCCATGTACTTTTTTTGTATGTTGGGCTAGTACGAGAAAGCTCTGGTCATTGGTATTGTTGTTAGTATGGGTTTGAAAACACCCTCAGCTCCTCTATCTTTATTCAAAATTTACCAAAAAGAGGTCCATATTCAGTTCACTGGCTTACTACTAGCATTAACTTATGTATTTGACATGCTATATCTGTGTCTTTCAAGAAATATTTATATCTGGTTCTTGGAAGAATGCACTTCTTACTTTCGTCAATCATATCTAGTTTTTTTGACTGATGTGTGTGTATGTGTATATATATATATATATATATATATATATATATATTTGATGGCTCCAACACCTAAGTGTTTAAGTGGAATGTTAA